>NW_026136716.1:2908345-3350845 GCF_905237075.1 Dicentrarchus labrax
ATCCTGGTCATTCAAAGTCTTATAGGCCTGCTGCTGTACCCTAGGGAGGATTATTATGGATTAGAACAAAAGTTATTTCTTAAAATCTATATGAAAACTGCTAGTTATAATAATGTAGGTGGAAGTAGGTTTTCTCATGTTAGTTATTTCATGTTTCCCAATATAATTTAAAATATGCAACAGCTCAGCATGTAAATTAGAGCATATATTATCATATGTCATGTCACAATGATCAAAAAGCTTAATGAGTGACATAGATATGATGATTACCTATGTGCCTGTCTTTGTACGGCAGCAGAAAGGCTGCCATTGCGCTTCAGTTATTAATGCAGCACTTAATTAGTCATAATTTTATACAACTAATTTACTCAGGACGCATTAAATAAACATAGATGTCTAATTAGAATATTGTGTTAAAGTTGTTGGATGGAGCGCAGGCATGTACACACTCACAAACACACACTCACAGACTTGCTGTGTTCATTATCAGGCGAATACCTTAGCAACTGATACTGCCTTGAGCATAATAGAGTGAGAGTGATTTGCATACACAAATACTCCTGTACCGTGTATGTATGCATTTCATACATTAAGAGAGCAAGTGTAGACTAAGCTCTAATTCCTCGATCAGCAAGAAAGTAAGCAGCGTTATAGAGGCCAAGGGTTAAAGCCACAAGACTGTGACAACAGATGTTTGGTTATTTTTGTGGGTTTTATGCTGACTAAGCCACTATTACAGCCACTTCTAGCTTATAACCACAGCTCCGTCAATAAATCACCAGTATTAGCTGACCTCAGATATATATCTGCAAATACAGTTAGAAAGATAGTAATTTATTGTGTCATGCAGATAAAGTACAAGTGCCCAGCCTACGACTTATAAGACAAAAAAAACTTCTGTGGTGAAACATTTGTGAGACATGGACATAACTTCTTACATTACAAACAAAGAACTTTGTCTCCTGTCCCATGCTCTACAAATCAAATCAGAGACATAAAACGTTTCCTCCCTAAAACACAGCTCAAGTTTCTTCTAATTATTCATCTAGAAGAACCTAAGCACTGCAAACGCAGTACTTAAAGGTCACAAGAAGTATGTTTATGGTCATTTAGAAATACTGTCTCCATTATCAAGTTTGTCTTGCATAGAGCACTGACAGATTTTTTTTTCAACTGTAAAATGTCTCAGCACATTTCTTGGTCACAATTCTTCTTTTCAGGGGATCCTTATTAATAATGTGGAAACACAAAATCTGCCAGGCTCAACTATTACAACGTTACAATGAGAGCGTTCCAATTTGACAATTTGAAACTCAATACCCACAAATGTTTTGTTTTAATGCTCAAACGTAGTTTAATCTTACTTACTCCTCCTCATCACTTCATATTTGGTAAAGATTTCCTGTCAGAGACCATTCTGCAGAATTTATTTGGTGTACCAAGGGTGACTCTTCTCAGTTACCGGGTATAGGCTTGATACCGTTGGGGCCATACTTTCTGGTTTGGACTGCTGTAATGTTTAGCCCAATTAGCTTATGCAGTAAAAACTAACAATAGCTATGTTTCCTGGGTCCAGATTAATTTATTTAAAGTAGGCTAAATCAAAATGTTACACTTAACTTCTTAGATCCATACTCACAGTAAGACCTGACAGTAGTTTGGACAAACAATGAGACACAACATAACATATACGTGTAAGTTGACAAAAGGATAGCTCCCTTACAGAAAATAAACATGATTTATACAGCAAATGTAAATCTCCTGTTCACACATGTGAGACAAGTGTGATTGAGCACTCTCTCCAGCATTATCACATCCTTTAAGAAACTAAGTCCAATATGTGATAAATCTGGTATCTTACATGTTTTATTACTTTCTACACACCTGCAGAATGAAGCTTAGATGTCCACTTCATGTATGATATGATGCCAGTACCAAAAAAACTAAATGCATACTCACTGACACGCACATACAGAGGCCCCCATCCACCTTGAGTGAGTGTGGTGTTTTGCAGCCTGCAGCATCCATCAGCAGGCAGCAGCCGGCAGGCCGCAGTGCAGGCGAGCAGTAGGACAGTGCATTAATGAAATGTTAATGGCTGAATTAAGACTGAAATAACCAATCTAGCCTGGACTCCTGCGCGAGTCCATTAGCATCTGCGCGCCATGCTGGGGCAAATGACAACACTACCCATACCACCCGCCCCCACCTACCGCCACAACCTCCATCCAGGGCAGGGACCATGGGGCTGGGGGCCCATGCAGGTAGATGGCATTGGTGGTTGGGAGGGGGGCGGAGGCAGCGCTCCATCTGCCTGACCTCTGCTTGTTGGCTGCTGGGAGAGCGTCAACAAATGATTTACAAATGCAACCGGGTGGGCAATGCACAACCAGGCGTCTCTCTCAGTGATTGATGAATGACATCAAGGACAATCTCAGCCGTTTCCAAAGTTGTTTTGATGGTGGAATTTGTTTTTGGGTTTCAGTTGCAATGTTACTTCTCCTTCGTGGTGTTGAGTCCTACAGGTCTGCAGGTTTTCAGTCTGACCAACCCAGGACCTGATTTCACAGAACAGTTCCTCTGTCAGTGAACATATATGTATTGAATTTGCAATCATTTAAAGCAGCAGATGCTCATATGTGTAAACCTTGACCCAGTGTTGCACCTGCAGATTTCTTTGGTAAGAATTGCATTGCATAAATTCTTCCATTTATCCAGCAATTTCTTCTAGATTTACTTCCTGTTGAATGTTTATTATAGTTCATTGTTTATCTAAAGCAACTTGTAGTTCACTTACCACCTAAAGTTGTTATGTATACAGTTTCTCAGTGAATTCTTTTTATTTTTATTTTTGTTGTCCTTTTTATGTAAACTTCAGTGTTTTAAAGAATTTAATGGGCAGTCAACTCAAATGTGAAAACTGAAAAAAAGAAATGTTACTTCTGGAACCTTGCTCCGACAATATAATACAGCCCACTCATTCTTTCTGTTAATTATCGGTGGTGTGGTACCAAGACATTTCTGCCATTATAAGGCAGTTATCTGGTGCTGCTTGAGTTCTTGAGTTTTATACTTTTACTTGGACAAAAAGTCCAAAAGGATTGCTGCTTTAGTGATCTCTGAACTGAGGAAACTTGCGTCCTAAAATGGGTCCTGATTTTAAAAATTGCCCATCAGTGCTTGAAATATCTGACGACCTTTGGACTCTGTCTCTTTAAGAATTAGCCAAGAGGTCAGTGCTGTCGCCCATCCGTCTAAATGAATGTAGCTCAAAATCACTCGGGTCTGATCTTGATTTGGATTTTATTTAATTACAAGTATATGAATGCATGTCTTGCTTTGCTGTAATGCTGTTATTCTACATCATGGAAAGTGTAATTGAGACCACACAGGGCATTACAGGGCAGCATTATGGCGGAGGAGCTGAGTGATGTGTCTGTGCTTGACGCGCTGCTCCCTGTTTCTTAATTAGAAACTTAGATCACAGTGTCGGCCCCAGAATCACATGCATGTTTTGTGTTTCCTTTAGATCTAGTGAGGGATGGGGCAAAGGGGGTGTCGTGGCTGGCCCTTGAGCTCCACATAGCAAAGTATGTCAATAAATCTGCTGAAAAACACACACAAATACTTCATGAAAAAAATGTGAGGAAGATACATTAGAGCTCTTAACCTGGTAATGTCCTCTAATTGGGGGAAGCTGTAATTGGTTTAAGCATTAATCAGATTTGAGCCGGTCATGGTTAAGTGTTGTGCGAATGCGAGGTTTCCTGTCGAAGTATAAAAAGAGTTTTTGTTGGAAATAAATGTGTTTGTGGCGCTTGGGGCCTCTGGAGCACATTATGTGATCATGACGACCCTTAGATTCAAAGACCAAATATGCACTTAATGATTGTAATGCTTGTACGGTGAGCTTCGTGGGAAATTTGTCTCTTTAAACATGTTCAGGGAGGGGATTTCATTCTTGTGAGGGGTTCTTCCACCTTATATATTATGCTGGTTTTATTGACATTGCATTTAGTCATTTGAATAATGACTAAATGCAGTGGCAGATTGGAATATCCATTACAATAATCTCCTTAAACTGAATAAGCAGAGCCAAATAACCCCCGTTTCTCATTATATGACATAAGAAGCATAATAGATTAGACTGGAAAATGATTGTACATCTAGTCATCCTCAGTTACCAGGTGCACACTTTACAGTGTAAAGCCGTATAGTCTTTAAGAGCAGGTTGAGGTGGGTAGGCTTCTAAAACACTACGTTAAAATTGGAAAAAGATTGTGGTTTTGATCAAATGTTGTAAAAGTAAATGTGTCCCATCACGTCCTTTAAGTAACCAGAAAATACCTCATAACATTTTTTACCTGTGATCAGGTTGCTAGGAGCAGCTTTTATAGCAACGCATGTTTTGTACTGTCAAACATTATACCCATTATTGATTGTGTAATATCTAATTTGAAAACCATGGGTATTAATCTGCTGCTACAACAGCCTCCACTCTTCTGGGAAGGCTTGCCAGATTTTGGAATCTGACTGCAGGGATTTGCTCCCATTCAGGCACAAGAGCATTAGTGAGGTTGGACACTATTGGATGACTATTTTGGGTGATAAAGCCTGGCTTGCATTTGGCGTTCCAGTTCATCCCAAAGCTTTTAGATGGAACTGAGGTCAGGGCTTTGTGTAGGCCAGTCAAGTTATCTCACACCAAACTGGAATAACCATTTCTTTATGGACCTGGCTGTATGCATGGAGCATCATGTTGAAACAGGATTGAGTTAGACTGCTGCCACAAGGTTGGAATTATATCATTGAGCATTATTTGAACTACCAGCGCCAGATCAAAAGCACACAAAGGTATATGGACAGTATGTACCTTTCCATTTATTTGCAAATTAAAAATTAGTTGTGCATGAGCACAGGACGAGATAGGATGAGCCTGCTGATCCTCAGACATCATCAATACTTAGCTGTTTGGAATTAGCAGTTAACTAACTCCTGCCCTGAAAACTGGTTCTGGCTCGGCTCACTGAGGTTTAAGTCAACCAATGAGATAATTTCAGCCTGCAGAGCAGCTCTGCCTCTGAGGAATGTTTGCATAATTAAAACTCTGATGTACAGTGTCATGTCTTGGGTGGATGGTGACGTGCAGTACAGTATGTTCTTATGGGGATCAAACTTGTAAAAGACATGTCTCTAGCTACAACCCACTCCTCCACTATCTTAAAATGTTCTTTGAGATTGTCTTAAAGCAAACGTCATTTGGACAAAGGGAGAGGACGTTTTTGCATAATGCAGAATACATGAAGATTTGAAGGGAGCTTTCACTATTGTTGAAATCCACAGCAGTGACTGCCAGCAGTGCACAGTGGTATAATAGATGTAACATCACCATGGCTTTCAGAAAACAAGACCTGGGGTAGGGTGATTGGGGAAAAAAAATCATATAGATGGAGAAAAAGGTTGTCACCTTCACCTTGCGTGCTTGTCATTCGCCCAGCGTCAGGTCATTAAATTCACATTAGGCCTCTCTGAGGGACCTTCGGATGCTGTTAGTGCACCTAAAGCTGTGTGGCAGTAAAAAGAATCACAACTTCCTCCTCTCCGCGATGGGGGAAAACACACACATAAAAGCAGCTATGCGGCACTTTGCATTCTGACACTGGATCATTATGGTCTCTCATGTCTGTTTTTTTCCTTTTTCTGGGGTCGATAATGGAGACTGAGGGCACTGGAGAGACGTTGGCCATGTCCATTTGTCCGTCCCCTGGAGGACAGAGCTGGATCTGAGTCAAAGTTTTAGATCGCTGCCACTGAGATGGCATTAACTCTCAGTCTCCTGGGTCAGCTGCGTGAATCATTTATTAACAGAAACCTGCGACGGCCGTTTCAAATGTCAGATCATGTTAGGCCCATGTCCCTGGATTATTCAAGGCAAAAAAAAGGTGGCTGGGGTGGCACTTTGTCATATATGGAGTGCTTACCTAATGACACAAAGGGCCACAAAAAGCTGTCATAGGTGCAGGAGAGAGCAAAATAATCAGAGCTATAAAATATCAGACAGCTTACAGCTCTTTAAAAACTATCAACCAGTATACTACAATAGCCTGTGTCAGGGTTTATATAGGGCCAGCATCATTTGTGTCAATCTACCCTGGAGTGGAGGTCATTTCGCGGTTCTGGAGGAGCTTTGTCAAGTCTGAGACATACAACCTGGGTTATGTGATATGGGTTATTGTAGCTTAGGCTACAGAATCCTGTGTATGTGTCAAACAACATCTGTATTTATTGACTGCTTACTTAGATTCAGTAATTTGAATGGCAGGACATTTTTAAACGACAATATAATTAGATCCTCATCACAACATTATTCATAATCATCTTATAGACTACACATTTTATAGAAAGCCTGCATTAGAAACTAGGAGTTTGAAAGATGTATGTATTTAAATGGAATTAAGGGTTAAAAAATTTCGCATTATGGAAATTGTACAGATTTAGAATTTTTACTAAAAGTCAACACACCTTGTTCTCTTCTTGTTCAGTTTCGACAATTTTACTAGCTACTTTTATACTAGCCTGCAACAGTCTAGGTAACCACCACTCGAGTCATATGATGAAGAATTAATTGAATTGACATTTGTATTTCTCTAATCTATAGAGTAAGAGTTCATTTAATGAGTAATCATTGGCACCGCCCACTAAGGTTGAACTCAACCAATGATATCAAGTGAATCTCTGCCTGCCACGCTGATAGTAAATAGTGAAGCTTTGTCTGCTGGTTCCACAGAGAAGATGAATTGAATTATTTTATATTTTCACAAGCTTCAAAACTGCGAGACCATTACACAGCTATTTAGGGGAAGTGGCTGGGTGGCGACAATGACCTTCCACGTGTTTATCTGGCCACGTCTGACATTGGCCACCCCATTTGCCTGCATATTATTGTTTATGAACAGGAGTTGGGGGGGTTTATAGGTTGGTGTTGGATGGACAGCTGCTGTGTTTGGCTGTTGACCAGAGGCCTAATAACTACGGCATGAGAGGGACATTACCTGTGAGCAGCTGCCATCCAGTCGCATGATTCTGAGTCCAACAATAACCGTTCAAATGTGAATGGAGTCACTAATAATGATTTGAGCTGGACTCAAGTCGTTTGAACTTGAGTTTGTAACCTCTGGTCACATCCTGTATCTATAGGAGGAGAGACGCTTTGTTTAACAGATAGAGAATGAATATATTTTCTTTATTATGCTGTCTATCATAGGTTGGTGTAAAAGTGCTCTTAAAAAAAGCTTTCAACTCTAAATCCGAACTGCCAGATCTGATTGTAGCAGCACTGCAGAATCTTTGACTTCTGGCACATAATACTCAGTGTTATTACTTTTCTTTTCAAACAGTTCTTCTCTCAGCTGCTGCTTGTGTCAAACGCTCAGTGTATTGGTTTATCCCTTTTGCTTCTCATTTCTCATCTTTACACATGAGTTGATCGCAGCAGCTAGATCCCCCCCTCCCAACCTCCCCCCACCTTCAGCCGCGTCCTGCGAGCGAGACAGCTGTGAAAACAGTGTGGAATCTGTGCAACCGGCAGAGAAACCCTCTCGTTGCTGTATCTTCCAATTTTAACCAGATTTTCCAGGGATATTAGAGGAAACAAAAGATGTGACATCCCAGCATTCAAAGCTCCACCCGATAACTTTGATGCGCGACTCACTCTGAATAAAGGGAGAGGGGAACATTTTGGATGGCTTCCTTACATTTAAAGTGAGGTGACACTGAACTGGTCCATAAATTTGCATTTGTTATTGCTGTCTTTTGCATACATAATAAGAAACCTCCCTTAAGATGTGGAGATGTGAAAGCGAAGATTGTATGCTTGTCATGGTGAGACTCATTCCACATGGCTCTGACAGAGAAAAAGAAGACAGAAACTTTTAAGCTCACTTCACAGTTTTGTGTCACTTTCCCTTTCTCCTTGATCACAAAAAAGTCATATGTTTTACCACCACACAACATCTGTACAAATAAATGTTAGGCATTTATTATGGTGACAGTGATACAGAAGCATACTGATAAAGTTCATACAGAAAGTGACACAGCATGCTTTGAGACCAATGAGATCTCACTGACAGTAAGATGAACGAGCATACAGTACAGTTTGCAATCCAGTGACAATGAACAATTAATGAAATACAATGGAGGAGAAGAAATTCTCTTTGATGCTCAATTTACTGAGACGTGATCTCACCATTTACTTGTCTTGATACGTATTTACAGGAGTGCAAAGTAAAACTCAGTCGCTTGCTCTTGGTACCTTTTACAAGATTCAGAATGATAATTTTTTACATGTTTATTTTCATCAGTAGTGGTAAAAAGAATTCTGCAATCTCAAGTTGTGAAGGTGTTGATTGCCAGTCGATTCAGATACAGCAATTAGTGTTTTTGCTGTTGCTTTGTTAAGGTATTTGTCCGACTAAACTTGTCTAGTTTGTGCAAACTATGGAAGCTTTGGCAAATACATAAAGATAATGTGCAGCGCTTTCTTTTTAATCCTCTTTAAATGTGCAACGTCGTGTTTAGCTAATGTAAAAATTGATTTGACATATATTCTTTGAATATGTGTCTTGTTTATCTATTGCCTTGCTGCTCTCAGCCAATCCTGCATATCAAACCACAGACCTTGAATAAACCCCATCAACCAAATAAGTAGATTCAGACAACACTTTGGAATGTCTGTTGTAAGGCATACTAGCATACGTTATATATGTTTTAATGCAGGATCTGTAACATCTCAGTAGGTACAGCGATGTACTAGTTAGTGTACAAATCTGACCTGATCAGTTGCAAATAGCAGTGCAAACAGTCTATATTAAACATCTGTTTGGAGAAACAAATCTGATTGGAGTGCAGCCCAAACAAAGCCTTAGAATATGCAGTACAAGTGTCCATGTCCAGGAACCTGCATATACAGCACTGGTTTATATTATGTAAGCATACTAATGTCACCAAGACAAATTCCTGTAAATTTATAGTAGCAGGTGAATAATGTGATTAAGTCAATGATTTGCAGTAAACCACCAGTCACTCCACGATAAGAGACCTCCTTAAATCAGCAGCAACTGAAAAAAGTTGTCAAAATACAGTGCTCCCTGCTCGCTGCTGGATGGGCACCGGCCTCATTTTATTCCAGCGCATGTATAAAACACAATGTGGGAATAGGTTTGACTGATCCATCCCATCTAATATGCGACTTTCTCTCCTTTTTTTCGCTCATAAGTTGCAAATGGCTTCATTAAAACAAAAGCACGACCATAGGGAGCACATAAAACATGCTGCTGCTACCTAATATGGTATTTATGACCAGGGCTAAATGTAGAGTGAATTAAACTTTAAAGGATTGCAGTCAGGTAGACTCGCCGACGTTTGTGGAGGAATGTCCATTAACAAGATGAAAGAAGAGGGGTGTGTGGACGTGTGCATATGTGTGTGTTGGAGGGGAGTGTTATTCCCCCATGGCCGCTGGTGGAACGTCAGCTACTCAGCTAGACGGCTGGTTGGACCTAGACACCTTACAACCACACGTGAAATGAAAAATCGACTGACAGTTTCGCCCAGGAGCCTCAGCCTCCTGTATTTACAGAAATAATTAAAATGTAATATCATCAAAAGTGACTTCTCCCACGTCCCTCCACCCCTTCTTCACCGATTCTCCTTGTACTCATTGCTTTGCTCTCTGTAAAAGAAGTTTCATCTGCTGGAGAAAATAAACCAATTAACAGCTGATGTTGGCAAGATGCAGGGAAAGGGGGTTTATGCCGACCGAGGCGTGATGCAGAATGCTTATTAGAGAACAGGTTCAGGTCTAAATTATCACTAGACACGCTGGGAACCAATTCTACATTCATCAACTCCTGGATTTCCCAGTGGGGAAACACACAGGAGCAAAGGCCTTGTCAGTCGCTCTGGATGCCTCAATCTTAACCTGGCTGACCTGCTTTGGGTGGCACACACACACACACACACACACACACAAGCTGGAATTAAGCTACAATAAAGACAAAGGTGCCAGCCTCTGTTTAGTATAGTGTTTTAGATTACTTATTACCTGGACAAGGGGAGTCCTGTGTGCTGTGATACACTAAGCACTATTGTAGGAGCCAGACAAGCATCAACCAGCTGCAGACTGGTTTGCTGATTTCCTAACTTTAGTGGCTCTGTTGATGCATGATTGTAATATTTTGTTCAGCAAATCTCTTACTTACAGCAAGTCTGTGCTACTGCAGCACTTAAGTGTTAACAGATGGAGTTTTTAAAGTCAACATATTTTCTGTTTCACTTCAGTACCTCAGTGTTTTTGTTTTGTTTGAACAACTTTTCTTGTTTTGGGGGGGGGGAGTTAGAATTCATTGCACAGCATTTTGTTATTGATTGTTCATATTTTCATTGATATACAGTAACTGAAAATCTCATAATCAGAATCTGAAATACTTGATTCCCTTGATATTGATCCCCGGGGGTAAACTGGTTGTGTTACAGATGCTCAAGTTGCTAAACAAAGAGAATTATATGAAAATAGAAATGAAAAGAAAATATGTTAAAATATGTGCATTACACCACAATATATGACAACCATATATATATATATATATATATATATATATATATATATATATATATATATATAAATTATCTAAATATAAATTAAGAATTGTTTTGTTAAAATATGTACATTATACTATGGTATATAACAACAATATATAGACGGAAAATAAGACAGGAAAAATATGTATAATGCAATATATAACAGCAGTGTAATGAATAAATAATGTGACAGCAGGACACAAAGTAGACAAACAAATAAAACAGGCTAAACATGTTGATTGTTCAAAAATATTCAGGATAAAATGAGCTTGTAAATACTACAGTTTTTCTTTTGTTTTTTTAATGTTGATGTCTTCGGTAGGTTACATTACATATCGGTCTTATTGCATAACACAGTAAGAAAAACTTGATGAAGATTATTCCCATCACCATTAGAAAAGAGAAGATTTAAGGTTTTAGGATCCATCTATCTCCTCCTGTGCAGGGATCTCTTTAAAGGGACCACTGTGACAGCAGAATGTAATCAGGACAACCAGGGAAAGTATACATTATCTCAGTGTTAGGCACACTTTGTGGTCTAAGCTTATGAGACTGGTGCATTTTTGTAAGTATGTAAATGTGTTTCCCAGAGCAGCTTTACACTGATATTAAATAATTTATGATCTGATTTCATATTGTTTATTTATATTTATGTAGTGTCAGACTGATATAGGGTAAGTCAAAATAAGGTCTAAAGAAACTAAACAAATTATTCTCCTGAAAACATATTCATATATTCTTCTTTATATTAGTGTTTGTTTGCCTTACGGCGATCACCGACTCAAGTTCAAAGTTGACCCAGTTTCTGATTTACCAGTACAGTTATGATCAATGTAGAAAACCCACTCAGTACTGCCAGTGTGTGCAGAGATCTTGCTGCATTTTAAGATTAATTTACAAGTTTTTATGCAAAAAAATCTTTAGTTGTGTTTCTTACAATGACCTGTCGAGTAATTGAAGATTTTGATTAATATTTTAAGAACTGACTGCAGTAACAATATAAAGTAGGATGACTGCAAGGTGAATGCATGAATGCATGACCTTGGCTGCCACTACATCATGTGACAACTCTATTTTGTCCCCTGGCTCTTGTCAAAAGCATCATATTTTATAGATTGAAGTCACATCTTGTGATTTTACATTTGGGATACACAGGTAAGAGTTATTTGAAATGGCCACAGGGATCATACATCTTAGATAACTGTGTGATATGCACAGCTGTAATGGCTTACATCCTCACTCTCTTTCTCTTTCTGCTCTTATCCCATGAGGCTCGCCCACCTTTTTAACGTTTTAGCTCACAGATGGGCGAAAAAGATTCCCTTGCTTTCACGTGACCTCTGTTGAATGTAAAAATTTGTGACACAAAGTGGCGCAGTTTCATATTTGTTTAGCGGTGACTGGCTCAGTGCGCCAGCGTAATGGCACGGCTCCGGTAGCCAGATCACCGGAGGCGGTGCATCAGGGGACAACCTGGGATCACCGTGCTGCTGATTTATGCATGAACCATGTGCTCACTTTTCTGAGACAGACGGTGCCGACGTTAACAGAGGAGACATTCAGACGGGAAGACATCCTCTTTTTCGTGATGCTGGGGAAATAGAGACGACATGGATGGGTGGAGGCCTTCACAAAGAAATTACATATTCTGATGTTGTATTCATACCAGCTACCTGTCTGTTTGAGCCATCTGTCATGTGAAATGAGGAACATGGGGAAAACAGAAGGGATAACAACCCGTTAAAGCAACGTTACCTTCCAGATGCATAAAGTCGTCACTCAGTCAAAAACCTCAGGTAATTACATTAGAGGTTTTCAGGCCAACAAAAGCTAATATTCAATTAAAAAAAGCAATTTGGATTCTAAAGGTTAAATAAAGTAACAGAAAAGACACAACAGATGTTTAGATGTTTTCAATAATTTTGCACTTTTCTGGTCGGGGGGGGTTGGGGGTGGGTGGGGTTCATATATGGGGCTCACATTGTACCCAGTGGGCTACCAGGACGCCCCATAGCTTTTCTTTAGAGTACGGACATCTTTCATTTACTGTAGCAGCCACCCCAGCCAGCCAGCTGCCAGTCGGATATATTTATTCATTCCACAGATTTTAACAGCCCTATTTTTCTGTTAAATTACCAGGAATTGTTTCATATCACTCAGCATGTAGATACACTGAAAATGTAACTGTGTTTTGTTATACCTCCAGTCTAGTTGACATTAAGTCTGATCCCTGAAATTTCTTACTTGTGGCTGCCGGCAGTGTTGATCATCTTTTATTTTAAATGAACAGACACAAAACAACAGAGAATAGCAAAACAAAAAGGTTTGCTTTTTCCTCTGATACCCATGACATGTTGTCCCCGTTTGCAGTATACTCATACTTAATGTATGAGCTATCAGCTGAGTGTCCATCCCAGGTGGCCTTAACATACTCCGACATGCACACAGCACAAACAGATTGCAAGGCACTTGAACCTTATTGCATTAATACTCAACATGTGATGTTTTAGGTCACAAATCCAACAACATTTCACTTTGTGGTACAGTAGCCAAGGGTCTGCTTCCCTAAACCCATGGGATCAGAGGAATTGGCCGTAGTGAGCCAGACCAGAGAATAGAGATCCAAAATTAATTCACATGCAAAATTGTGGTTTTTATTACTGGGATTATAGACGTTACATACATATGCAAACCTTTGGCGAGATAAAAAAAAACCATTTATAAATCCTTGTCGTAGTTGTCTAGAGATTCTCTCCAGTCATTTTCAGTTGTGTTTTTTGTATTTTTTTTAACGCTTTTGTCTACATCTGGATCAAATATTGTGCCTTTAACAGATGAAATATGGTGTAATGATTGTGACAGATGTAGACTTACCTAAATCATATCCCACACAGCAAGTATTAACTTCCACCAGGGAGCTCCTTGAACACATGGACTCAGATGTTTTCCACAGTGTGTGCTCATCAAAATAACAAAGCTGATTTATAAAAAAAATATTTCTCCTCAGTGTCAGATATTTGAAACTCACCTTTGTGTTATTTTTTAAAGGAAATTGGCCTAACTATTACAAGGCAAACCACGTCTTTTTTTTAACTATGCTCACTCAAACGGCATTAATTTGAACACAGGAAATCTGCAAGGAATCTAGCCCCTTTGAGCATCACTATCCCTGTTTATCTTGACAGCGCTCTCCTTAAGCAGGCCGTGTATCCATATTTGAAGGCGCCACCGGCTGCGTAGGTAAAGATGGGAATTTGTAGTGACAAGGGGGGAGGGCATCAGCACAACAGAGGTACTTAAGGAAAGAGACAACCTCTTCCAGCAAAGGCAAATGAGTCTTGTCAGCCGGCAGTTGGTGCAGTAATTATAAAGGGTGCGTTGAATTTCCCAGGGATTCCAGGAGAATGGCATAATGGAGAAAGCACTAAGAATTTTATAAACCAAGCTGCGGGGAAAAAAGAAAGGAAAATCTAACATTCACTGAAGTCTGCCTTTAGAAAAGAAACATTAAAGTTGTTTGTGATATTTAGGAACCCAGTATCTTTAGTCAATTTGGGACTGGTAAAACAGACCTGCTGATTCTGTGAAACAGCAGTAGAAACGGCTGCTAAATTACCAGTTAAGTTGTTGCGCATTGCCTTAGTAATTTGGAGGGTAGCAGGTGCACCTGCTTGTCTAACCCTTCTCCTTTTCAGTGCTGATGCTGTGATCATGGTATTTTAGTCCAACATTACCTTGACAGGCAGCTGGATACAGAGTACTTTGGTGTCGGGCATAATTAAAAACGTAGTGGTTTTTGTCATCCTTTTGAATTAGTTATTTAAGCCTTCTCTATGTGCATCTCCCATTTTTTCTTAGAGTTGGTACATTTTCTTTATTTTTACAGAGACGGAGATGTGTGATTCCATAATCAGTGCATACTGTAGGAGATGTTCTTGGTGTGATGTACATTAAGGTATAGTTGTGCATCATTAATAAGAATCATTAAAACATTTTGGCGTGTCATCAATATATAAAAGAAATGAAAATCATATCATATTATAGTGTATATATTGCTCTGGGTGCAGGGATTTGTGAGTGATTATGTCCTATTCTAACAAAGACAGTAGTCAAGTCAATTTCATTTACATTATCAATCAAACTTTGGTATTGGGATTGTTAATGTATATTTAAATCAATATCACAAATTTACCTCAAGAAGCTTTACTGTCTGTACAGCATATGGCACCCTCTGTTCTTAGGCCCTCGAGATTCAGTATATTTTCCCATGCATGTACACACCTTTCTCTGGTCTCTCACACGCACTGGCCTGCCCAGCTCTGCCTCTTTCTGTCTCTAGGTTCTCGTATGTGTCTCGGTTGACTTTGTTCAGTAATGTATTTTATAAAGTCGCCCAACAAACACAACTCGCGTTTTTTCCGCCACGATTCAGTTTTCATAACAGCAGCCGCGTGTGAAGGGGGCTTGTTCTTAATGACGGAGCTTTTCAAAATGATCAAAAGCAATGTGTTACCAAATGACATTTGCACCAACTGTTGTGTTAACTGCTCTTCACTCTTGCTTTACCTGGCCCATGCTTGTGCTCTCTGTCTGTGATTCTCTGCAGAGCATGTGGGATTGTCACTAGACCGTGCAGGACGGGTAGAGCGAGGGGAAATTGTCCACTAGTTAATCGATCGTGGATACTTTGGCTGACTGACTGGGAGTGAGAAATGTTTTGCTGAAGCAGCGGCATAAAACGCAATGTTAGAGAGGAGTGTAAAAATATTTTCGGTTCTTTGTGAAACTGTTGTGGGCTGCCTCATTAATCTGAAAATGCTGTGAATAATATGCATCCAGGAGGACATCTAGCAACTTCCAGGTGTCGCAAAACAAACCTGAGCCTTGCAACCTCCTTTCCACAATGGAGACCTGAAAGAGGACAGGCAAAGCTGAAGCACACACAGGAGAAAGGAAACCAGCACACAGAGAGAGAGGGACACAGAAACCTCTTCAGGAGGCACATGCAAATTCAATCCAAATTCATGCTGCCTCATTCCAGATTTAATTCAAAACATTTATCACAAATTGTTGAGAATGAGAAAGAGTGTGCTGGTAATATGTTAACGTTTTGAATAGAAAGACGTTAGCCAAGTAGGTAAGCTCGTGTGTACAAGCTCAGCGGTTTTACATTATATCCATTTAACATGTTTTTTCCAAATGATTTACAAGACATATATTCAGCCCCCAACCAGGAATATCTGTTGTTAATTTGATCTGTTTTATACTAACTTTTTTAACATACATTTTATTTATTGACGTACAGTATTATTTTATATCATTATTGCTAGGGTGTTGTGGTGAGGCTCTCAGTTTACTTTAAACCTTTATAGGTAAGCCTTTAAAGCTTGTGATGAAGCCTGAATTAAGGAGCTGTTAAATGAATTTCCATAGTGTGGCTTTCACTGGAGAGTTTTACTGTCCCTCAATGATGTTAATGCTGTTTTAGTGGCTTTTCCACCTTGACACGACTAATCTGGGGAGGGAACACTGTTTGAAGTTTCTTTGCGTGTTAATTGACAAATTTAAAAGGTATTACACAACATAACATCTTTTATCAGCAGTTTCAGTTCCCAAGTGACTCGAGCAGTGTTTGCTTTAAAGCACCTACACAGGGTAATACTAGGTATCCTCCAGCTGTAACAGTCTATCTCTGCCTCTTCCTACAAATATTTCCCCTTAGGCCAACAACGTGTTTCCACTCAAATGTACTTTGTTTAAAAGGGTTAAAAATGGATTAAAAGGAAGCTAGTTGTTTACCTAGTTGCTAAAACAGACCTCAAGCGTTTTCTTCAGGGGGTTTATTTTTCAGTAGATTGAAGCATACTTGGTTTTTTTTACCCTCCAGAAACATTCATGTATATTTGACAGTTACATCTGTTCAGGTATGCACTGCCTCGAGCAGCATCAGTGAAACTGCTGCCGATTTGCTTTGCATTCCATCAATGTGCCGTGAACCTTCGCGTTTCTGCGCTTCTCCGTTCACCTCCGGACCCCGCCGGCCCAGTCAACTCTCCACCGGTGTGATCCCTGCGACCCCCATCACTTCAGAGAGAACAGATGTAAACCTCATCCTCCCTGTTCGTGTCTTGGGGACACACCGCAGCTCACCGCTGACTTGGAGGTCCCTCAGCGACAACTGTCCTGATTTCGAGTGACATCAGAGTCAGTCTTCAGTCACTCTGATCCTGTCAAGGAGTCGGCTGAGATGAACTGATGGCGGATGGCCTATTTATACCCCAGTCACCTGATCTCACACTCCCCCACAGGCCAGGAATATTAAATTGACAGCAGCATATTCTGAAATGTGTGATTGCCCTCCAGCCTGCAGATACTCAGGGTTGTCTGCTTTTTATTTTTTTAGATTTCTTTAAAACAATCTAATAATTCATTCATTCTTTGCAAAGATAATTTAAAAAATCATTGGCATACCTACCATCCTTCCTGTTTTCGTTTCGGATTCTGTTTTTGGAAAATGTCTTGTGTCTGTTCATTCACTCCCTATTCATTCCTTCACTCCCTCCCTCCCCCATGAATTCATTGCCAAGCTAATCAATGAGTAGATGGACTCACAGGAAGTAGGCCGTCGGTATAAGCCTTCCATTCTCCTCCCCTTCCACTCTGTAATCGTTTTCAAAGCCCGCGTTGCTACATGAAACAGCAACAACAAGCAATCTTCACGCTGAAAATGGAAAGTTACCGTAACCCTGACCTGATCCCTAACGGTACTAACATAAACAAGCTAGCAGCTGTTACCCTTTCTTTTGTGGGGATTTAGCCCTTTTTAATGCCAGGGCTCGCCTTCCACCAAAACAAGTTCCCCTTTGATGCTATTTTGCAAGTGCACCCTGTGATGGGTTTAAAGAAATACAAACAAGCCAGAGTGTTTTTTGACAGACTGATAATGGGTTCCGCCTGCACAGTGCTAAGACGGTGACGTGTGGAGATATGTCTGGTTATGCAAGACTTATCAATGACTTACCAAACAAATGATTCTGTTTGACCTTCTTTCCTTTTAGCAGATTTTTTTTTATCCATCTGTTCATTCACTCATTCTCTCATGCATTAATTCACTCTCATTCACTCATCACCATGACTGGTTTCCTTCTGTCCTACACGCCCTGCAGACCCATTCTTCCTTTCTTCCAGTCACCTACTAATACATGACAAGCTAATCAATGTTGTATGAATCGTCGCCCCTCCCTCCTTTCTTTCCTTTTCAGAATATTAGTCATGTATTTATTCATCCATCCATCTATTTTACTTTAACAGTGGGTGGTTTTCAGGAAGCCCCGCAGCCTTGGATCTTTCCCTCCAAACACAGGAGAGGTGTTGACCGACGTTGGACAGATTGGCCGGGCATCGGAGAAACTGAATTGCTGTAATCACATTTACTTGGCCCTTATCTGCATGTTTGACATTTTGTCTCAACGGCCCAACAAGCAAAGTGTAGGTCGAGCTGAACCGCGAGCTGTCAAAACTCGCCGCTCGGCCCGTGCCATGTTAAACACCCAACATCTGGGTCCACCGTAAACACTCAGCCCCTCATAATCAGCTCCACATGTGGCTGCGTTCAGGCTGCACGTGCTCCCGTCCAGCGCCTGGACGTAAGGGAAACTGTCAGGTCCATCAGGGCATTGAAACCGATACAGCGTCAGGATTACAATGCAATACCTAATAACTGAACTTCAGCTCTCCTCCTCCTCATAATTAAGGCAGGTTTCAAACGGGCCTCCTACGCTTGATCTCCACGCCTTCCTGATACCGAGCTTAAGATGAGACGTTTATTTAATAACAGCTGCACCGCAAAACACCAGCAGCTGGCAGTTGAAAGACAACCCCTCCCTCGGATACTGTTACCCTCCTAGATATCACCACTGTGTGATTTCAATGCATTCCAGGAGTTATTCTGTGATGATATGGTTTAACTTACATTTCTAGTCAACCCACTTTCCCTCAAACTGCCTTGTGTAATTGTACTTAAGTTACTTTTCCCTGCATTTCCCAGAATAACTTTTGACAGCCTCCCAAAATAGGGTGTGACCCTATTGCTTAGAGCGTACAGCTAGCTAGCCAAGTGGTTCATGAATTTTGGCCCCAAAATATACAGTCATTAAAGCCCTTCGTACGCAAAGCCCAATCTTTGTTGTGGCTGCGTTGGATTCTACGGTATTTCCTGCTCCTCTGGGTGCACAGCCAGATCCCTCCACTGCTCCTACAGTGTATTTCTGTTGTTGAATATAATTGTTTGAAAGGCAGATCTAAGACGTTCTTTGTCTTTTAGTCTCGGAGATGGACACCAAAATTGGACTCTTGCTGTATTTTTTGCTTAAACCTTCATTAGACTACCTCATGGCTTCTGGAATAAGATAAAAATGACTTGAATATAAACTAGTAATCTGAAGTTATGCATTTTTCTGCTCATATTCATTCAGTAATAACTCATTTTGTGTTTTCTTCATCACTCTTCCTACAATTTTCTCTTTTTTCCCCTTGTAAGTGCTCAATAAATGTTATATTTACTATAAACCAGTGACCATTATGTTGTCAGGAGGAAGCAAAGCATAAACTCTGTTTCTGAAAATGATTTTTTATCTCATCTTGATGACCTCTATATCTGTTGTAGAAGGTTATTTAAAGGTTATGACAGGATAACACGTTCACTGTAAAGACTGCCTGGAGGTTTAAAGAGTTCACCTTACTTTTACAAATTAACTCTCAATTAAATGCACCAAATTAACTGGGTATATACCTGAACTCTGCTGCTTGGTATGCATTCAACTTCCCACAACTCCTCTGTGTCTCCCAACCCCCCTCAGGTTCAGGGCAGATGTTCTCAATACGGAGATCAATGAGGGGTTCATTTCACTGTCTTTGTTCCCTTCTGTTCACTGCAACACCCGTGCTCCTCGCAATAATTCAAGAAAGTAACACAAATGGCGTGTACAAGACCATGTGGTACCCCCGATGCATTAGACTGACAGAAAGACAGGAGTCTCTAGACAAAGGCAGAGATAGTGAAAGAAATAAAGATGTGAAAGTGACAGAAAATCTGTAAGAGAGACGGAGAAAAATTACTTCATTTAAAAATGTTTTCACCTCTTCAGCTTCCAAGTGCTTCTACATTGCTTACATTAATTAGATGTATCTTAAAATAAAAACTGTGACCTAATGCATAGACACATATTCTAACATTAACTTGAACCTAATTTTAACTTTTTAACCCTAAAACTAATTCTTAACCCTCAAAGTGACGATTGTTCACAGTGCAACACACTCCCTCCACTGACACACACACACCCTGATGCTTGGCACTGGACCAAGAGCAGATAAAAAACAACAACAACAAAAACAATAAAAACTGACACAATGAGCTTATTAAGCCTGCCACCTGAAATTGATCACTAACATATCTCAATTTGCTCCATAGTCTGCCATCTTACATCGTGTTAAATGCTGCTAGTGAGCCTTAACTGAAGTCCTCTGATTGTTAAACCTTGGCTGTCCACGATGTGCAATGTATATAATTTAGATCGAAGCTGCACTGAGTAAGATTTTTATGTAAAAACACAATGGGACTTTAACAGAGGTAAAAACTCACTTGTAATAGACGAGGAATAAATTCAATTTGATTGTCACATATGTTCAGTTGCAGGAAATGGAAGTGAAGTCCAACACCCGGTTTGTCTAAACAGCACTAATTTTTAAACAGCAGTAAGCCTGGACTCATTAATATTAGATCTTTCTGTATAGTACAGACATAGAGTAGCAGTTTATATAATGTGAATAGATGTGTCTCCCTCTCCCAGCTGAATCAGCTGATGAAGAGCTATACTGCAGCTCCTCTGCAGCCCCCACCTTTTCATACTGTGACCCATACATTTCTACTTAACCTGTTTCATGTTGAAATTATCTGTTGTGTATGATTTTGACCCAGTCCTTATTCTTATCTATATCATTGTTGTCTTTGTGCTACTGTTATTATTTGCTGTCCCAGTTTCCACAAAAGGCTCATTTAAAGTTCCATCTTATCTGATGAAAGATGTGTTACCACACTGACATGCTCCAAGGCTCTGTGCATCAGCGCCCGTCGACCTAGGTGTGTGCATGCAGAGATGTGTGTGTTGCATTAGGGCTCTTCTCTCAGCCCAAACCTATACATCATCCACGGTGACGACATATCCAAGCGTCGGACCGTCTCTAGCCGGCCCTCGGAGGTCAATCTCTTAAATGAGATTTCAGCACCACTGACCCATGCTCTGGTCCTCTCACCTTTTGCAGGAGAACAGGAATGACCTTTGACCTCGAGATCTGTAAGCAGCCACCATCTTCCTCCAAGTGGCGACCTCTCAACTGCAGCAAACCATGCCTAAGCTGGGGAGACAGTGAGGAGGTAAGGCCTTGGTGTGTGGAAGACCACAGAGGTGTGAAATGAAGAGTTCACTTCCAAAAGACACCAAAAAAGGGACATTTTATAAAAATAAAACTGGATTTCAGGTCTCTTTATAATTAGTAAAAAAAGATGAATAGAAAGATATTGTAGATATGCCAAAGGGACTAAACAAAACAAAAAAATAGACTAGGGATGAATCCTGTGATATTTTATAGGTTGTGAATGAAGAACTGAAAGATTGACTGATGAATGGGCTCTTTAATTGACATCTGAAAACATATATTGCCACAGAAAGCTAAAGAAAGCTTAAACTGCAATCTAGAATTGTACTTTCTTTACAACAAACTATTGGTACATTTATAAAAATCATTAATGGTTGTTATATTATGAGTTTATTAACTTAACTTTATTATCTTCTTGCAGCCCCCAGTCTACTGCCTCTTCTACTGTCAGAGCTTTCTGTTGGAGAAACTACAAAGGTAAGAGTACAGTGTGTGAACAGTACTACAAAGTATGACAAATTTGTCATATACTGTTAACGATTTCCTACCTACTGTGAGGGGTGTTAGTCTAGTCAGCAGCTTTAATCTGTGTCTTCTGCCCAACAAAAGCTTTAGTGGGTGGGGACATCAAATCCAAGTAATAATCTGATTAAACAAATCTGCTCCTCCATGAGAAATGTGCGTATTTTACTGTAAAGAATCAGCAGAAATAAGAAGAAATATTCACTTTGAGTAACACTGCACAACGTGCTTTGGTAATCGAAAGATACACATAGATAGACACCTTTTTATTGTGTTATATCTTAAACAATTCACAGTTAAGTCAAATCCTTGTTGAGTATTTATTCACTACTCACATTACTGCTACCATTGGTTCCCGTTTGATAAGCTGCAGTGGAGTTTGCATTGAGTTAAATGTATAGTTACAGTGTTAAGTTTACAACAGGTTACAGTATGTAGTGCGTTAGATATGTTAGGGCTCCAAGGCGGATAATGCAAAAGAACATACATTTCCCAGAGGCCGGCCATAGCCTACATACTGTACTACATGCATGCGAGTAGAAGAGCTGCACACACACATACATGTATAGAACAGCCTTTAATGTGTGTATGTGCAGTAGTGTTTTTTTTTTTTTCCTGACATCTTGCAAGTGCTGTATGTATGTCATTAATTGAGTCTCCAGCTCCCTGGAGTGGTTAGCTCTACTTGCACTGGGAAGATAGAAAGGGAGATGCTCTTTGTGTGTGTGTCAGTGTGTGCTCTTCATACAGACGTACACACACAAGCCCTGATCGCCTGATGATTATGCTTGATCAGTGTCAAACACAAACTACTGCAACGGGTGCTTTGAAAAGGAATATATTGTGTACTCAGGCTTTTTCAGACCCTTAGTGGTGTTTTTACAGAGCACAGTGATTTATCCAATTCACCCAGATCTGAGAAATATAATCTTTTTGGGTTGTTTCTTCTGTGATTCAAGCAACACAGACTGCATCGTAATTTTTAAGAAACAAGAAAAAAAATCAAAGTACAAGGAGAAAAAACAACACCTCTGGCGTTTTATTCCGAGAGAAAGAATCAAATCAAATTTTGTGTGCAGAGATGTTTAAGGCATGCAATAAAACACGTACAATCACAGCACATACACCACCTGGGAAACATAAGCTAATAAGACCAGACAGGGAGTCAATACCTCGTTACAGAGCAATAAAAACTCAATCATCAGTGCAAAATTTAAAGTACAAGAATGTACACAAGGAGCTACATTAGTTCATTTGTCAATTAAGACATAAACAAGTTCTTTTAATATCAGGTAGTATGTGGTTCAGTTGCACACTGGAGTGAAACAAACATTTCTTGGTGGAGAAAATCTAATTGGTTTGGTTAAATGTCACTGGTCGGAGTCTCGCTAACCAGTAAACCTGAACAGCAAAGAAAGTCCCGGCAGAATCCATCCATCCCTCCGTCCGTTTTTCTGCTGCTTTGAGTCGCAGTGGCAGCAGGCTAAGTAAGGCCCTGACGCCTCATGCCACTGTCATGTGGTCTAGACATTATTGAGGGATTCCGAGGCATTCCCAAGCCAGATGGGATATGTTATTCCTCCAGTGAGTTGTGGGTCTCTTCCCAGCTGGACTTGGTCCCAAATACCCCCACAGGGTAGCGTCCAGGAGGCACCCTGATCAGATGCTGAATCACCTCAACTGGCTCCTTTCAACATGAATGAACGTCAAGCTCCTTCCGGATGAGCCCAGTTACCTTGTGGTCACCCAGAGAATTATGGCCGCACTGTATTTGAGGGTTGGAATGTTAATCAGATGACAAATTGAACACTTTGTCTTTAGGTTTGACTTCCTCTTCAACACAATAGTCCTTCACAAGACTCACATCACTGTTGACGCTGCACCAATCTGTCTGTTGATCTGATGCTCCATCTCACCCTCACTCATGCACAAAACCCCAAGATGCAGCAGAGTACTATGGCCTTAGACTTTGCTTTCTCTCTGTCAAACCACTTCAGAAAACTGCCCCAGTGTGCAATCTGATGAAGCCAAACCAGCAGAATGATATCATCAGCAAACAACAGAGATGCAATATGTTCAAAATATAAATTGCAATTTTCGAGATCTTGACATTCATGATATTAAAAGGCAATCAAGCTCTCCAAAATCTCTATATTGCTGCTCAAACTACCCTCCGTGGAGTACAAGCAAGTGTGGAATGACGTGAGCTTTCTTTACCAATTGTCACTCAGTGCATTGACGTGTATCTTTAGGATGGTTTAAGAGAAGGAAAAGAGACAAAATGAGGGCTAGTTTTATTTGTTTTCCAGGGGCATTCAAGCCAGGCGGGGCCCAATCAGGGTAGTGTTTCTCGTGGCGGGGCGGCCCTCAGCGCTGAGCTGAACACGATAGTGGTAAATATTTGTATCTCAGCGGTGGACGAACAGCTCTGAGGTCAGTCGTCTGGAATCCCCTGGTTGTTTAGAGACCACTGTTGTTACAGTTGGGCTTTTTTTGGGTATAAAAAGGAGGAATGAGAGAGACAGAGAGAGAATGCTTGACTCCCAGAGGGAGAAAACTGAGCACTAACACTAAAACAAAAGAAGAGAGAGGAAAAGAAGTGTGATTTTGGGGGGAGAATATTTGTCTGCTACATACCAGAGAAACCTCTGCAATTACACCATATATATATATATATAGTGTAATTTATTAACCAGAAATCAAACTGAAAATGAATTAAAACAAAAAACGCTGAAAATATTTCTTAATATGACTGGCTTGGTCTGGCAAGCATCACTTTCTGTCCAACCATCCACACTGACATGAACATTGCTGCAAACCCGGCATTTTTAAATATAATAATCTATATTGATATTGATTTAATGTATATATGAATATATATATATAAAATATATATATTTCATATATACTGTGGCACAGTGGCAGCAGTTTCAAGCGCAAAGCAAAGTTCGGTCCTAGTCTAAGAACTGTCGACTTTGTCATTCCACTGGAGTTTGCGGGCCTGCATACAGTAATAACCTACATATGAATAGACAACAATGTATATGCACATGTGCACACCGTCATATAAATCTACTGCTCTTGTATCTGAATTTAATAGGAAGTCTCAAGATGGTCTAAATGCTGTTCCAACCCTGACAAGAGTAAAATCCATGAGGAAACATATGTCTTGCTAATGACTCCACCATGCTTTTATGATCATAAGGTGAGCCAAGGCTGAGACCTATGAAAGAAATCACTTCCACTGACTCTCTCCTGTTTGTAGAGAATGCAGCTGTAGCTGGGCCGTTTGATGAAAACGAATCAGTGTGACTAGTTCTGCCTTGTAGGGATAGAGAAGTGAGCAACATTAGCGGGGGTGTCATGTTTGATTGGGGTTTATTAGCGCCGCCTGTATTGTTCCTGTTCGTCAACAGACTCCCAGGTAATGTGGTGATAATCGTTGCGGAAGCCTCCATCTGCTCATTTGGGAGAGGGGGGTTGGGGAAATGCCCTCGTTTCAAATCCATTTTCCCAGGTGCTGATGGGAGGCCGCGGGGTGGAAGGGGTGGATGTTGGGAGGAGAGGAGGGAGTAGTGTAGAGCCCTGTTTCATTTACCCAGGAGTGTCGGCGCACTCAGCAACCAGGTTGTCTCTGCTTGTACCGGCTAATGGTTCAAAGCCAGCTGGCTTCAATTGGGAGCTGGGCTCTTGAGTAATACATTTTGCACTTTGGCTCGCTACCAAATGTACGGCATTTTGATGCTGCACGCTACACTGAGTTTATCGCTCAGGTGTTTGGAGCGAACGCCATAAAATCCATAAACAACCGGGTCGTTGCAGATCCAGGTTGTCATTTGAGGCATCGGGGTCAAGGTGCGGCATATCGAGGAGCCGTTCTGGAGCAAGCCAGCGGTAGAGGGCCGTCTCTGGCTTGACTGTTTGTGAGAGGCAATTCTCCACGCTTGTAATTACACGTCTTTAATTGATAACGCGGAAAAACTGCATTGATTTGGTGTCAGCCGAAGGAGCGCGGCGGCCTGGCCTCTAATTACTTCTCAGTTCTGCAATGTCAGGTTCGGTTTCTGCCGTCGCATCTGCACCAAAGATGCAGCTGATGTGATCACACCTGACTGTTTGCTCCTCTGTCCACTTAATTTAACTGACTGAAATAAGAAAATCGGTACCATGCAGTTGCGTGTTGGAGATTTACAGGATTTCCAGCTGGTCAAGCTCCTGTTTGAAAGCATCTACCTTAAGCAAAATGCTGATTTCCTACCAGTTACTAATTCAGGTTACAGTTGTTGTTTTTTGCCACTGACCTCTCTGTGGAAGAGGGGAAGAGGTTTCTTACCAAATACCATATTACATAGTTATTATTATGCTTATAATTTTGCATTAGACGTTTGTTCCTTTATTCATAAAGGACAGCTCAGTTTTTGGTAAAAAGAAATTTCATCAAAGGAACATCAATAGAAACGTTGTTCTGAGTAAGATAATACAGTTTGATCCATGTGTTGCTTCTTAATAATTATATGTTTTTGCAAAGTTGTGCTAGAAATTTGGAAACAGATCCAAATAATTTGTGGTAAGGACAAGCAGCAGAGCATTTTTGAGCAAGTTTGGCCACTTTTTGGTCAGAATTCAGCCATGTAAAGCATGGTGTTGTTGAGTCCAGACAGATGTAAAAAGGAATAAAGCAAACAAACAGATAAAAAGAACAGGAAGTGGACCAGACTTCATGGCCTGTTGGTCCCCCTCTTCCCTCCTGCTTGTCAGCCTTTTAGTCAAGCTATCACTGTAAATTTCCTCTTGGGCTAAATCAAGGCAAGAGGAACTGGAGGCTTGTTACCCGATTGTGCATAATGCCACTAATTTCTGGAAGTGCATGAGAGCGCTGTTGCTGAGGCGATGACAGATCAGGACCAACTGGCTTTATGTGAGACTTCCTGAACAGCTAAATGGTTTTTAAGGTGGGGGAGAACCCGACTTTGGGGCTTTTAAGTGCTGTTAATATCCTGAGAGTTTTTGCAAAATATTTACACACAGTTTTTTCACAGTTTCACCATTTGAATGTTTATTATTGATTTTTAGGATCTTAAGATCTTAGGAACTTCTACACCTGGGGAGTGGAACTCTGCACTGGTATCTAATTTATATTATTTATTTTAAATATCGGTCAAAATTCAAATATTGGTCAACTAAGAATTGATGAATATGACAAAATTTCCCACAGATGTTTAATGAGATACAATGATGAAGTGATGACATGTTTTACCCAAAAGGTCAAAGGTCAGCTTCACTGTGACTTCATTATGTCCTGGGAAAACGCTTTTTTTGGCCATGATTCAACACCATGACTCATGAACAGAAGGGGAGATTGTGCCTATATTTCATAGTTGGTCGGACACTGAATTGGTGACACTTTTGACTTAAAGGTCAAAGATCATAGTGACCTCAAAATAGGTTTTTAGCCATAATTTGGGTGATTCAGACATGCTGAGTGGAACGGCACAATGAGCAAACAATGAGCACAATACTGGATTTCATCTCTCCATCTCATCCATTCAGCCTTTCACTTCCTGCCTCATTCTGAATTTCATTCCAAGCGTCATTGGAATCACGTGACTGCAAACCACGGCGTGCAAATAGCTAATGGTAACCCTGTAAGTGAGCTCATAGAGAGGCTCCGCATCTAAAAATTCCAGGAGAAAAGAAAAGCACCACATTAAGCATAGCTATACTATACTATACCATCTTTACATAGTCATCAAGTACATGTGTAATGTATATTCACTGGAATCATACTATGTATCATCAATACAGTGATAACATAAAAAATACTGACCACATATATTTTGTGAATCTGGGCAGACGTGTATGTAAACTGCAACTTCACTGGTTGGCAGAGGCATACAACCGTGGGGCGGAGACTCTAGTTTCTTTGTGTGTGCGTACAAGTTTCCTTTCTTGTGGGGTGTGCATTTGTACTGTGAATACATGTGTCGTTGTGCATGCATGTATTTCTATGCCAGTCACAGTTTTGTATCTGTGTGTCTGCGTTTGTGTGAGCGTGCTAATAGAGAGATCCTGTCTGTGCTTGACACAAACAATGATGCTTAAAAGCAATTTAATGTGGTTTTAATTAGAATTTAATTGCATTACCTGATCTTAACGGACCTCAAGAGGGAGGCAGGATGATGCTTTAATGTTCATGTTGTTGTTTTTTATTCCCTGTAAACTGTAAGCTGCATTAACATGATGCTTCATAGAATTTATTAGATGTAGAAATAGAGCTCTGTCGGTCTTCTGGAGAGAGTTATCATTCATGTAAGAGCTGGAAATGAGTGTGTGTTGTTAAATGTATGAGAGAGAGACAAAAACGGTGTGTGTGCATATTTGTTGGTGTGTGTATGTGTAAATTGAGTGTGTATGAGAGAAAAAAAAAACTAATTGGTGGAGGTTATAAAGGATTAAGTGTGTATGTGCATGATAAATGTGTGTCTGAGTGTGTGTGTGTGTGTGTTTGTATGTGTGGGGGGGTTCTTGTGAAAGATTGTGATTGTGTGTGAGAGCATGTTTTAATGCATAGAAGCATTTTTGTGTGCCAGAGAGAGAGTGTGTGTGACTGTGAGGGACACATGCAGGAAAAAAAGCAAGTGGGACAAGTTGTATATTTCAGCCAGAGTGTGTGTGGAAGTGAAGGAGAGGGGAGTGTTTCCCTGTGTGTGTGTGTGTGTGTGTGTGTGTGTGTGTGTGTGTGTGTGTGCGTGTGTGTGTGGGTGTGATCTCTCAGCCTGTAGATGGAGCTACACTCTACTCTTCTCTCTCTCTTTCTCTCTCTGTCTTTCTGTCATCCTCCATCTGCACACAATGAATGCATTGTTTCACCCCCTTCCACCCCACACCCCTCCATCTGACACACACACACACACACACACACACACACACACACACACACACACACACATATACACACTTCTCTCCAACAGATTTGGTATTTATGTTAATGTACACCTCTGTGGATCTCTAGCCTCCCAGTGGTTAGATACCGTGTTGATCTGTGGCTTTGGTTGTGTGTGTGTGTGGGTGTGTGGGTGTGTGTGGGTGTATGGCTGTGTGTGTGTGTGTGTGTGTGTGTGTGTGTGTGTGTATGTGCAAACGTGTGTTGTGGGTAGATTTGAGCTCAAGAGGGAAGCTGGAGGGGTTGCTGAGGGTTTAGGGAGTCCAAGGGCAATTCCTGAGACTTTTCCTTCCCTCCATAAACCAGAGAGAGGAAGAAAAAAATCCTGGCACTAGATGGACAACTGAGTCGTCAATAAAAAGCCTTAATGCTTTCAGTTGGTGTTGTCGTCTTTCCGAGGCAGGCAGGATTTGGGAAAATGAACTCAACTAGACTGCAGAACAGTTATGAAGTGCTTGATGATGAGAGCCTGCACACTCGACACGATCAGAGACCCGACAGATCTGGGAAAGCACAGAATGAAAATAAGCCACGTCTTTTGTTTCCTGTCAACTTTTGTGGTGACCAAGAGCTGATGTACGTCTATACGTATATTCAGTAATATTCAGTCTTCTTTTGCTGTGGGTCTCAGGTCTGTGTGTCTGTATGTCGATTACCTAAATTAATCGTAATCTCTTCTCAGCTTTAATCACATGGTACATTACAGAAAAAAGAGATGGAAATGTTGCTGTCCTGTTTATTGGTCTCTGTGAAAGTTCCTTTTTTCGATGAGATCATAGTCTCTCTTTTTTTTTTATGAATTTATGTATCTCGGCACGGGTAGGTTTCCCACCATGTCCATTTAGGAGTGTTAAGTGACGACCTCTATCTCAGTTTGTTAGTCCCACATGGCTGTGTACTGCATTTATCAATGAAGCATGGCGTTGTGCTTGTATTAACTGATTGGCATCAGCTGTTTCATTCATGCTTCACAATCTCTGACTCATTCATCAACTGTGTGATTATCAGCTGACCAGAAACATCCAATCATGTTCACGCAGGTGTACAGAACAATCATTATAACATGGCACTTTTCATTATTATTCTGCTGATGCAGCTCTTTGTCTTTAGACTGTGCTGGAAACACAGACAACAAAGAGCTCAAGGAAGTGTTTAGTGCCTTAAAAAAGTAATTCCTAGGACTAGAAGTTCCATGTACTTTGGGTGGAAACGTGGCTTAACTGTATAAAGGTTTGGTAGAGATGGTAAATTCCATGAGTCACAGTGAGAGAAGTGTCTCTGACCAAAATTTCAAAGCAAAACTTTACATTTTATGGGGCATTTTAAATTCTTTACAAATTAAAATGTAATTAAAAAGGCAGGTCAAAGTTTTTAAATCTTAAACTCACAATGAAGAATAATAAACATTTCAGCTCTCATTTACAACAAATAATAATAATAATAATATTTTTGAGGAATTTATTGTTTTTGCTTAACCAGCAGTTAAGTGTGTATAGTACATTTTTAACAGTTGTGAGTTTTAAAGATTTAAATTAACAGCAATTAAATGATAATATGATATTTAAGACAATACAATTGCTCAAACTACCTTTTTTTCTTAGTAATCTGTGACTCATTGTAATTAACAGCTCAGAGTACAAGTCTTTTCTTTCTCTCTCGGCCCCCTTTAGTCTCCCCATCTTCCACAACTCTATCTGATATTACATGTGATATCATAATATTTTAGGATAATATCGCGGCTCAGAGTATTAAAAAAAGCAGTGTGCATTACAGCGCTGGTAATTCTCACCACTCAAACGGTGTGTGAAATAGAGCTACAGTCAGGTCATTGTTGATCCCCACCTCTAATAGAATAATCAATCTTGCTTTTGGCAAGTCTGTGGGATTAATTATTAAGGGCTGAACATTTACCAGCTAAGCACAGCGCCGCCTGCTTGTCTACCTGCCTCACCGGGCTCGCTTTGCATCCTCCAAAGAATCCGCTCAACCCGGTGTGAATTGATTATCTACATGCTTATCTGCTGACAACAACCACCACCCCTCCATCCCTCTGTATCCCTCCACCTTTAAAACAATGGTATCTTTCCAGTTTGTCAGTCACAGATTTATTTCATGTAGAACACTCACAGAAGGAGGATTAACGGTATCTACTTATACGCTTGTGATAAACTCTTATCTCCTGCCTTCCCCAGAGCACTCTGTGGGTGCACGTTGACCTGTTTTCCTCTTCTTCTTTTTTTCTTTCTCACTCCTTTCTCTGCTCTGTACCTCAGCAATTTAATCATTTAACCATGTATAATCTGGGCCCTCTCCCAATTTGTTAAATCCTCTTGCAGCGGGCACGTTCCTCTTGGAGCAGTTTGGATTTTGTAAGACCTGCAGGAAGTGTATAGATGTAAAAAAGGTGAGCGGGAGGTGAGGCAGTAATGGATGGATTTCATAGAGAAATGAGTTTGAAAGGACAAACACACTGAGAATGACCTGCAGCGTAATTAGGCACCAGTTTATAAATGTGTCAGCGTGAAGAGTTTTTACGATTTAGCAGGTACAGTACATCACAATACAAAGATGACAAGAGGCTGAGGAAAGAATATAAACATGGCCTGTATGTGTGTTTATATATGTGTGAATATCTGTGTGTGTGTGCAGCTGAATGTAGTGTATGTGTACTGCTGTTCATACTATAAGCGTCTGTGTGTTCATGGTTTACATCTAGCAGGTAAACTTTACGCAGCTGCAGCATCCTGTACGCTTAACAGAGGTTTACACAGCATAAACGCATCACTTCCTCCTCATTTAGCGCGATGTAAACCGAGCGTATACCCACCAGGACACCAGCCTTCATCCTGTAAAAGCAGGAAAAGTGACGTTACCTTTGGCCGTTTGACTCTCTGGGTGGCACTGCCATGACGTGGCCTGGGGATTAGCCTGATGACAGTTTGTATCCATTAGGGTTATGGGTTGGCCGTAATGTAAAGTATTCACATCCTCTCGCAGGCTCTTAAAAGGACATTTTTTCTTCTGTCACACAGTCACCTGGTTGAAATATTTTTTTCTTTCTAAATATTCAGAGCATTTGCTTAGAGTGGGTGGTTCTGCAGTTCCAGGAGAATACCACTGTCATGTAGAGTTACAGACCATTTACTTCTGTTTATGTCTCATTTACATTTCCTGCAGTGTTTTTGCAATGCTTGCTGTATGTAATTAAATGTTTTTGTCTTTTTGTAAGCTAAAAAAAACATGCAAAACTTAATAAAACCAATAACAAGAAATGCATTCCTTACCTTCTCAGTAAATATCTTTTAGAGCTTGAGAGGTAAAATTAACCAGTTTTCAACACTAAAAAGCAATGATTAGACCAAGACATGAAAATAATTTAATTACATACATCTCTTTATTTCCCTGTCTTGTTCATGATCCTGCAACACTTCAGATTTATGTACAACCTCCTTAGGTTAGGAACCGTTGCTCTCTGCGAATGTCACAGGGTATAAATGCTGTCACTTTTCTCTAGTGTAGTCTCTCTTGAATGGTACTCCACAACCAAGTTTACTGTGTATTACTTGGAAGAACATATTTGCCCCAATTTAAACCACAGAAACAGTTTAATTGAACATAAAGTAGTACCAATCTCTTACAGTACTTCTGCATGAACCTTCACTCCTCTCTTAACTTTACGAAAAATTTCAGGTTTGGACATTTTTCCTTCTCAGTTTTTTGACTCACCAAACAAGTTTTTGATTGTGAGAGTAAATAAATTGTACATGCATTAGATTGTAGGTTTTTTCTTTGGAGCCCTGGAGCCTCACTTTTATATAACGCAACCTACTGTGAAAGTTTTGTGAAAGAGTCTTTGTTGGTGTCATACAGTGTGTACTTTTATGTCTTCAGGATTTATTAGCAGCCTGTTGTTTTGACCGACTTTATACTTAAAGCTCAGTTTGAACTGATCATGTGATAATTGTTGAAATGCCAACATTAAAATGGCGTTAGACCTCGGAGGGGTCAATATGGAAACGCTGTAGCAAAAGCCTGCCTGTATTTTTAGTTACGAAAGATTTGTTTGTTTTGCACAAGACAAACTCTTTAGGAAACCTATGCAAATCATTATAAAAATCACACTGGATAGAAACATGTAAATATATCTTAAACCAGGGCTTTAGGTTGAAGTTTTCTCCATATATACACACCACAGCAAGTGGGGAAATACACCTCTTCGTGTATCTTAAGAGTGGGTAGCAAAGGATGCATGTAACCTCATTCCACATCCGACACTCAGTGACAAATACATAGTTTGGGGCAAATTTCCATTTCATGTTCGACTACACCGCACATCTCAAATTAAGAGCGCAGCATTATCATCGACAAGGAAATACATCGCGTTAATATTCTCGCTTCACAGTTGCCAAAGAATTAGTTCAGATCTTCGCATAAATTAACGGTGGCACAGTTTAAAAATCGGTAGCTCAAGGCCATGCTCTCAGAACAAGGCAGTGAGTGCCGTGCCTTAATTCACCATTTGTTTTGATGTCTGCATTTGAGGAGTTTGTTTCCAGAACGTTATATATGCATTTTTATGGAGGGAAAAAAAGAAATCTCATTACCTGAAGCTCATCATGCTGTATCTCTAGTAATGCATAGGATCCCGTCTCTAGAGCGCTCAACCATGAACGGAAGTTAACTGCTAGTTTCTCTTATTTTTGTATTATCAATCATCTAAAGGTGTCTCTGTCAACAAAGGATTTATAATATCTACTACTTCAAATTACCTTTTAATTACTAGGATTTACTTTGTGCTTTCAGTGACTGCATAAGAAGAGATGTCACTTTGTTCCAGTTGCTGGATATCTGATTTTCTCACTGCGATAGCTGATGGACATTTTCAAATTATGTCTTGTATATCAGTAAAGTTAAGATGGAAAGATGTGCTTTACTAATATGCCACAATATTTTTAGTTGGGGGCTTTTCCAAGCAAATATTGATATATGTGATTGTTTGGGATTAAATCAGCATATATCTTTGCCACCCCTTAAAGTCTCCATGCCACCCTCTTGCCATCCCAGGAGTATTTCTCTAGATCCACCCCTAACTGGACTCTCGAGGTGTGTAAACCTAAATAGTGGTTCCTCATCTTTCTTCATACAAAAATAAATTGAGTTCAGACAGTTTTAGCCTCTACAGACTACCTAAAAAAGGCCTCCATGTGGCCTGTGTTTGGCTGGATATCTTCAGCAGCGTTCGCAGTTGAGTCCAGAGGTAGAAAGACTTGCTGTTTTGTATTCGTCAGGACTCCTCAGCTTTGGCGCCAGGTGCATGGCTTCAGCACCACAGCATCCCAGTGATGATTTTGTGAGGATAAAGAGCTCTGGGCCCTCAAGGCATCCTGTGTCACACCTCTGTCTAAACACAGAGAGCCACAGAGTTACTCAACTTAGAGGCAGGACAGGAGTCTGGAGTGTTAAATAAAGTAGATAAATAATCATTAAATTGAGTATTATGTGTAGATGGGCAATGAGGAATCATGGTAGTAATATAGCAGCAGCTACTTTAGTATCAAAAATACAAATTGGCCTCACTTTGGAAAAATAAGTGCCCATGTGCTATGTTAAATTAAATATGGGAAAAAAATATGGACATGAGAATGCTTAGCTGTAGCTTTAAGGTCTTTCCAGGGAAAGGTTTACAGATTATTTCCAGTTTACCTGTTTTCATGTAGTTTACCAAGCAGCTGACAGTCTCTATTGTAAACCACTAAGTAGGTTCACTGTTGCGTTGTTGCGGAGCATTTCAAAATGATTCATTTCATTATTATAATATAAAAATCAACATTTTACCACCTTTACGTAATTTCTAAAATGTATTCAAATATATACTGTGGTATTTTTTAGCAGTGCTCTAATAACCTCAGTCTCAATGCCCATGCTAATGGATTAATGTAATTTACATGTATGTCAGCCAGAAAATGTGAGTCACAGTAGGACTGCTTGTCACTAAATGCCTGCACAGTGCAGAATTAATTGTTTATTTGATTTTAAGCCACTCTCAATGAGAATATCAACTACTGTAAATGCCTCACAGGTAAAGAATGGCTTCGTTTCATTCTGAGTTCCTGTACCTGTCATGCAGCACTAGTTTCCCCTCATTCACTGTCTGTGTTCAGTGTCAAGGGGAAGTGCTCTCTCTGGGGCAGCACAGAGGTTTCTCTTCCTGTCGTATTGTATTCAGTCCTTGGCGCGACCTGTTTGTATTACTGAGCTCCACGTCTCTCTGAATCCATTTCCTGCCCAGTGAAAACCTTGAGTATTGTCGAGTTAGCAAGAGCTGGATGTTTTCAGTGTGTGTGTAGATGTGTCTGAGGGTGTGTTTGTGAGTGGTGCAACGGGCTGTCAAGGACTCGTGGTTCATTACTGTAACTGGACAAGACATCAGGGGACACTTTTTGTTTTCTTACTTTTTACTGTCCAGTAAAGGTATATTAAACCTGCTGCCCCCCAAAAAGCAGTTAAGTCAGAGATCTTGAAGACACACATTCTGAGCTAGACATCCAGGATCAGGAATGTCATCTTCTTAAATGTCACAGAGACTGTCACATTACTGCTGAGCTGATTGCAAATATGATCTGTACTTGATAGCTGATGGGGCCAAGTTGTATCTGTTCCACTCTGGGTCAGTTGCTGTTGACAGTTTAAGCGATATAGTGTCTGATATGTAGAGTCTAATCTCTTCAGATCCAGTCCCATGAGGGAGACATACTGATACACAGCTTTACCTAAGCCAAAGATAGCTATTGTCACTCAAGTTCAAGTTCACTCACTTCCAACAGAGTGCTGCAGGAATGAGTTCTAAAACCTGGAAATGAGTTAGCACGTTTGTACGTCCGGTTCCCTTGCTTCGAAGTCAATGGGTTTTTTGAATGGGTTTTTGGTTAGATGCCTGAATCTAGGTCTGTGGTTAACACAAGCTTAAGGGATTTTCATGTGGTTGGAGTTTGTTTATAACCTAACACAAGCGTTTTGCTTCTGGTTATCACAATTGTGCCTCAGAAATCATAAAAGTGGTATTAATTTGTGACAATGATCTTCCTTGTCAGAAAGCTTTGGAATCATTATTTAATGATTTTATTATTTTGTTTGTTTTGCTCCGCTGCTTTCCAGTACCTGTTGAGGTTCATACTAATAATTTGCAGAGTTGGTATTCTGTTACATTGTGTAATATTTAAGATCTACACACGGCTCTATGTGTAATATTATGCAACTGTTAAAACAACATTCTGCATGGATACAGTGACTGCATGACAGCCGTTGCATCAATGTCAAACCAAGGGATTTCTTAATAGAAAGGTGCTTCCTGTGTGTGTGCTTGTCTGTGTATGTGTGTTACAAACAGCAGCTACCTGCGGTGGTCAATCATATCTGCCTGCTTGTTGCCATAACTAGTAAAGCATCACTAACTTTTTCTTTCTTGGGGGTAATTTACCAAGGTGGTGAAAACGTTCAGTCACTGTGAGTTATCTTACTTTCTACTTTTGGTTTTAAACTGTGGTTAAGGAGAAGATTAGAATTTGGGTTTAAGGTTAAAGGAATAAATGGAGATATACTGAGAGTGTGTGTGTGTGTGTGTGTGTGTGTGTGTGTGTGTGTGTGTGTGTGTGTGTGTGTGTGTGTGTGTGTGGTTGCCTGCACCTCCCTGGCCTTCCTGTTGCTGTCATTGAATAACCAACCGCCAAGCCGACACACCACGACCAACATGTCAGGTGCTGTTACATCACACACATACACACATACACAAACAAGGGCGCACACACACAGACAAACACACACATTTGTGCTGTGAAACCGCTACCGAAAAGGTAATCAGCCACAAACCTGATTGCTCCCTTCAGCTGTTTTACACTGACCAGAAGACTCAAATTACACGGCCCAATGTGCTGCAGGTGGAGGATGGAGGGAAAGGAGGAGAGATGTAAAAAGGATAGTTGCTGTTCTTATAGGACAGGACAGAGCAAAAAAGAAGGAAGGGATCACATCCTTTGTATTCATTAGTCATTTCCTAAGTTTCCATGATGAAACTTTGTCAAAAAATAATGCATGAGCTGGTATCCTGGTTCATGAACTTTCCTTTAATGATATTATTTTTTTAAACAAGATGATGAAGAGAGACTATGTAATATATTACAGTTCTTGCAAAAATATTACAGTAATTATAGCATTTCCAACAATAATATTAAAATCCCAGTTGTACCTTTTCATACATTTTGTTTAATGTTTGAACATATATATATATATATATATATATATGTATATATAGCCAGTATAGACAGAGGACAAAGGATCAGAATTTTACCAGACTAAATATAGCTGATATTGATCAGGTAAAAATACACCATGATCAGGTTTGATATTGATCGATACCTCGCTCAATTGTTACTTCTCTAGCTCCTTTTTAGCTGTTAAATCTGCATCTGCATCATCTAAAAATGGTGTCTAGTGGCTGGAACTCAAGATTCATATCCACAACATCTGATTAGTATTATCACGGAGCCTCCCATCTTTCAAAACACTGCATTAAACAAATACTAGTGCATGCTACACTGTTAGCATGGAGCCAGCTATCCCTCAACATTATGTCTTTGAAAATGATAGCATGGAACATCAGAGCCAGCAGTCTACACGGGACACATGGGCGATTTCATTGTCTGTTTTTATTACTTAAGTTGATCAACGAGCCATTCTTCCCTCAAAAAGTATTTCTTTTTAATTATCTCAACTTTCCTCCCCAAGCTGTTCGCCTGTCAGCAACTTTAGCTTCGGCCTCATGCTCTGCTGAACATCCCTCCATCCCTTCCCTGCAACTTAAACTTGGCCGAGGCCTAGAACTTCTCTCTGAGGGGGTTGACAGCACTTTGTGTCTTCTTGCCCAAGTTTTGACTGGAGTTGAACTCCCTCCTGGGCCGAACGAGAAAGACTCAAAAAGAAATAAACTCTAAATAAACAAGCCAAGGAGTTGTTTTCTAGGTACTTAGGAAGAAGTTACGACACATTCAGTGTGCAACAGTATTTGGGTTTAATCTTGGCTGACTTCTCACAGGCTCTATCCTTCTTTACGTACACTTTTTAGAGTCACTGACTGATGAACGTCGGCATAGGCATCCTTGGTTTTTAAACAGGAATTTAAACAATTCTCTGTGGTATATATTTAATGTCTTTGCACAGTTATAAGCTTTATTCTTCGCATTTTAGAAGCCCTGAAAGCAGATATATCAGATATGTCAGAATGTCATGTCTGAATTTGGGGATATTTGTATAAAATAAAACAACATTTCATTCATTGTGAACATTGTATAATCAATTAAATAAATAAAATGGGAAGCTGTACATTAGGGGTTAAAATGATAGTATATACATTTTGGACACTAAACTCAACATATGCAGATTTCCAAACACCTGTCACTCAGTCCTCCCACCTGCTGGGACTTTGTGACATTCTTACGTCTTCCGGCATTGTCATCGTCTAATTACTCCCATCAAAGGTGTAACTTGTGGGGAAGAGTAGAGCAGAGAGAGGTGGGCTCAGTGGGCGGTGTCTCTGTCAAACGGACATGTTTTTATGTGACACGAGCTCCGCCTCTGTCCCACGGTTTAACACAGGAAGTTTGATCAGCTTTTTGTCACAGCATCAAGGGGGGGCGGGCAGCTAAGGTGGGGTGCAGTGGAAAATTATAGAAGTGTCACCCCTCTTTCGTCGCCATTCATTCAGGAGCGATCTTCAATTTGAGCGGTCGGGGCACATTTTCATGCAAATAACGGCGTCGCAATTTTTTCCCCGGCGTTTCCCTAATAGCTTCTTACAAATGATGTGCCATTACAAGGAGGTTTATTTAAACAAATTTAATACGTCTTTAATCAACTCTCGCCGAGCGCCTTTCAAAAGGTCACACGCCACATCAGGACGGGCTCGATATAACCCCCCCACACCCCTCACATCACAGTATTAGCTCAAGGATGGAGTGGAGGAGGACGGCAAGAGGGGACGGGTGGGGGGGGAAGAGAGAATTATCTCACGGACAACTCATTTTAACCAAATCTTTATTTACATTTTTATTCAGTTATTAAATTTTATTTCATCGCACGACAGAAAGGGTGGGGGCCTCACTCCTTTCACCTCCACTCTCTCCCTCTCTCTCTCTCTCTCTTTCTCTGTCTTTCTCTCTCACACACACACACACACACACACACACTCATTTCCTTATGAAGTCATCTAATCTGAAAGCAGGAGGGCGTGTATGAACCTTTAGTGTCACGTCTGACATGGCAGGGCCCTTGATCTTTTGTGGTGTGTACAGAGAGCCGGATACAAAGACGTGTGCTGCACTCAAATTGCACACAATAAATGTATGAAGAAGCTATTAAGCATCATTTACAGGTAGTACATAAAAGTATTACTAAATATTTTAATATATGTGTTCTCATTTTAATGCAGCGAACAAAAACATGAGCAGAAAACCACTTTCACCGACGGAAAATACTGACATTGAATTGAAGTACATTTGAATTTAATTCTACGGCTGCGTTTGCAGATACACAAAAGAAACCTCTGAGTATTACTGCATTTGATTCTAAGCTTTGTGTATGGTATATGCTAGTTATTGTCATCAACAGTAGGTACAAAATGGTACTACAAAACGCTATCAAACTGAATTCTTTCTTGAATGCATTTGGTTCATGATGTCAAAGAGCCAAGCCTTTCTTCTTCTTTACCTTTACTTTACCAGGTAAAAATGTCATTTTATCCAAAAGAGACCTACAATACAAAGAACTTTAACTGGCTGAGAAAACTGTCACACACAGCACAAAAGAACATTAATTATGCAGTTTAGATGTATATTGTAACAGGTAGTTTTTTACTTAAATGTAATCATGTTATCTGCCTGTTAATGATCTTTGGAGATTTAACAGTTCTATAGCAGAAGTGGACCTTTTAGTTAGTAGATAAAACTTTTTCAGGCTAGTTTGTCGAATCAAATAATGCAGCTCGTCTATCACATTCAGTTGTTATTATATGTTGCGTTGAAAAAATAACACCATGTCATTTGTTCCAAACGACACACAGGACTGCTGTTGCAAATGATACATACTTAACAGATCCCACTGAATCACATGTCCTTGCACTCTTGCATTCTCTTAACTCCTGTTCTGTTGTTTCATTACCGCTGGCACACGCGCGACCCCGACCAAAGTCAATAAACAAAGCAATTTAAATATGTACGGCAGCCAAAGCCGACACCGCGCTCCTGAGATGGAGATATTTCAATATGCAAGATTGGGAGTGTGTCATATTACCTCGGTGTTATGTGCTCTATCCCAGAAGGTGAACTGTGCCTCCTAGCTCCGCCCCCACTGCACTTTGCATATGCAGGCTCAGAGCAATGCTGCAAATGTATTTAACATGCCAGTAAAATATTAGCCCTCCTAAACCGCACAAACACCAAATCCTCTCTGCGCTCGCCTTGTTAACCCAAGGGTGCAGTGTGTGTTTACATCAATGTATGCCTGATATGCTTTATTTAACTGTCCATATAACTGTGTGTATTTTACAGCTGGTAAATATGAGAGTCACTCTTGGAGATCTGTTGTTTGACAGCATCTGAGTCATCAATACTCTATTACTGAATGCCAAGTGTGAAGATTCATCTCTGTTTATAATAGCAATAGCATTATAGCATGGCCAAACCTCACACCTCAAAATAATCAAATCCCACATGGCTGTTTTGGGGATAAAGTTATTCGGAGGACTGTGTGTCGGATCACAGCAGCTGTGCCGAGCAGAGCATCTTAATTTTTTGGGGGGTTAACCCTTTCCGCACTAATGCCTTTTTCTCAGGGTGGCATTTACACAAAATGAATTGCTTGCTTAGACACAGCTAACTAAATAAAAGACAGCGGGGGCTGATACTATGAAAAATGGATTTTCATTACTGTTTCATTGATTCTAGTAAATAAGGGCCCCGGGCCTGCACCGCAAAGGCTGCAAAACGGTAATAATTTAATCTAAGGTGACACAGACCAAAATGTATGTGGACAAAAAAATCATCCCTGAATATTAAACAAGGGCCCCGAGACAAGAGAGAGGAGGGGGGAGAAAGCGTTTGCAGGCGCATTTAAATGTATGCAGATTGCCATCCAACCTATTTAAAAACAAGAATTAGGTATTCCTGTCATAAATCACGTTTGCCGCTATGGATATGCCTTGTTATGTCGGTGTTTAACGGAAACCTGAAAGGTTAAAGTACTCGGTGCATTAAATTGTACAAGGATAATTAATACTTTTCTCCTGGCTATTTATAAAATATGGAAAATAGAGTCAGCTGAACTGTGACAACACGCTCGTTTGAGGAGCAAGGCAAAATAAAAAGGAAATAAACACAAATTCAGGCACATAACACACAGGATATCACAGCACTAAAAGAACAAAGACCTTCTAGGCTGCACATCGAAGGGCACTTTTTATGTTGGGAGACTTTAATTTAATTTGTAGACATCTCAATTCACTTTTAGTGCAATTCAATGGACGCTCAGCCCTTAAGGAGTGGCAACAACCTGGCCAAATAATCTCTGGTTTGTTACAGAGGTTACAGCCTCGAGCTAAAGTGCTCCCTGACTGCTCTGATGTGTGTTCTCCTTGTGTATGTGTGTGTGTTAACCTACAATGTCACTAATTAGTGCCTGTTAGCGGTAAACTAGTGCAAACTTCCTAATTTGACAAGTCTATTCCAGAGGTGTTGACCTCTCACTCACACCGGTGGCAGCTCTGTTAAAGCTGGCACCTCGTGGAGCAACTTGTCGCGTCTACCTGGCTCTGTCGCACCTTTCCTGACACGCTGTCAAGGTTTGACTCATGCCTTGAGTGTCAAAATGACTGTTGGAGTACTTTGTAGTGTATCAGGCGGCCACTTTACAGAGCCAATGTGTGAATGCAAACGGTAGCCATGTAGTTGTTACGTAAAGAACAGTGGGTCATTTGGCAAACGGCGGCCCTCTGTGTGAGCAAAAGGCGACTTGACAAGTGTCCGGGCCCATTACGCCGTGTTAGTCTATTCACTGACTTGTGCTCCAGTGGTTATTATGTGCGCCTTCAACATGCGCCGAGACGATCATGTCAAGCCAGGGAGATAATAGCCTCAATATACAAAAGCACAACATCTGGAGCGAGAGGGAAGATTGTGCTGAACCGTAGCAAAGGTCCATTTCATCTGGGTAAAGGTAGAAGTTTAATAGCCTAGATTATATAGGTTGCATGCTTGGTGCACAATTGTTTAAGACTTTTATCTTCTCTTCATCTCTCTATCTCACTTGATTTGCTGAAGGTGTTTACTGAAGGAGTCCTATAAATCCTTCCCCCTCTTGAATGCCCTTACAATCCATGCCTATGATAACACGACAGCTTTCTTTGCTTGGCATGCATGCAGGAGTTTTGTACACTTCCCCTAACCGGGTGTGGTGCTTAGTCACTAGTCGACCTCTCAAACTGCGTTCATTACAGCACAGGAGAGAAAAGGGAGGAATCGTTAAACTGATGACGGCACCGCGCTCTGAGCAATGTTTCAGTGAACCGTCAAAGTCGCTCAGATCTGTCCCTGTTCCCGCCCTCGCTGCATCCACGACTGACCTTTTCCACATTTGCCAACGTCTGAGCGCCAGCCTTTGTCCGTATCATTCTGATTAGGCCAATTCATTATTGGAACACCACGTTTAAACTGACACTGATTCCCCTGCATCCTCCATTCAGCAGAGGGGGGAGGGAGCAAAATGTAAAAAATGTTGGTAAAGTGAAATGGAAAAAGACCAAAACATTTTTTTCCAAACTGAATGGTGCCAAGCTTGATTCACGCCTAATGAGGGAGGAAGCCCAGATATACTTACTGGCTCTGGTCCAGTGCACATAAACATATACAGTCTCACAATGCAGTCAGACTCACATGCAAAACCTGATACATGTGCATTCAAGCATATAGGCACATTCACAATGTGCACACATTTATGGCACAGAGTTGGGACTGGGAATTTAAAGTCCCTGCACCAGGCTCAACCCACACAGGTGTTTTCACTTAATTCGCCCAATTAGACTTCTCCTCAGGACTGTGTGGGTGTGGAAAAACTGCGCTTGATTGACAGCTCCATCACTTTCCTGTTTGTTTTGTTGCATCTGTCTGGGAAAACCAACTTTATCTTGGTTATCAGTACATGGAGATTAGTCATGTAATTTCCTGCATCATTCCCCCCTACCTTCAACCTGAGCAGATGTCTAATCAGCCAGATTATTTGAAGCCTGCGGGTGATAGACAGAACTAAACTGTGCTCTAAATCGAAACTTGTTAAAGCTATTCCTGAAAAAGAAACAAACAAACAAAAAGCCCCATGTGACTTATCTACAGATTTAAAACCATACTAACTGCTCTGGTAGCTCACCTGGTAGAGCTGGTGCCCCATATACCAAGTCCTCGTTGCAGGGTTGGGTTTGAGTCTGACTCCTGGCCCTTTGATGCAAGCCTTCTCCCCTCCCTCCCTCTCTCCTCCTTTTCTGTCAATCTTGGGCTGTCCTGTCAATAAAGACAAAAAATATATATATTTAAAAATGTTTAATGACAATAAATAGAGGATTGACCCAACAACATTTAGAATACATCACCCATCACCTTTTGAAGTTACTTAGGCAAAGTAAATGCTCCTATAATTTAGTCCGTCCATTTCTATGTCTGTGTGAACACACACTCATACTCAGGAGATCATTTCAAATTCAGGTCACTCCTTCTGTGTGGAAAGTATGTTCTTGGAGTTAATAAAATATTTGCCATTTGCTTGCAACAATTAGCACAAGATAAACACAAGCCAAATTGTTCTTGTTTCTGCTAATGGAGCTAGCCTCTGGCCACGCTATAATTATTCCTATTAGCAAATTAAGTCGTTACCTTGCCTCCTTCCTCTTTTTTTATCAAGCAGTGGAAATTACTTGAAAATGAACACAGAGCCGAAGTTGATTTGTCTGTTCAACATCCGAGTGTGCAGATAGATGCATTTTATCAAACTGCAGGCTACATGGTTGAGAGATTTATACAGTGTAATATTGAGACAAATTAATTCTTTTTTTTTTATTGTTCCAGAATTGGATTAAGTGGAAACTATACATCTACTATAATGTTTGTTTAATTTATATATTTTTACATCCAGGATCAGAGCCTGAATCCAACCTTAGCAAAACTATTCCTCTTGGATAAACTGTATCTAAAGCAATATAATTAACTGCATCTAATTTATTTATTATAATCTTTAGTATTTCAGTGATGCAACACAGAATGTTCCAAATCTGATGCCTCAGTCTCAAAATTGGATGTGAACTGACCAGTGTCCTACATGCTCTGAAGACATGGTCCAATGTCAATTTTTTTTTTGTGGTTTGTGGTGTAATTGCATAAGAAAGGAGCCCAAACTCCCTTCCAGGCCCCAGGTATCCTCTTATGTCACAACCGATGGGAAGTCTACCAACCACAAGCCCTATATTGGGCAACTTCAGTGCGTACTGTGGGACATCACACCTTCCTCAAAACGGTTGTATCTATTCAAAGCTTTGGTGGAAACACCTTTTCTGATTTACGGGACATATTCAGCACTTTTCCACACTTAGAGGCAACAAAGGTTCGATTTTCTCCTTTCTGAATGTGGTAGACGTTTCAAAAAGAGGTACTGCCAGGGGTTAAATTGGGCTGGGGCTGTCCGGGGCTCAGCCCGGGCACATAGGCCCGCGCTCTTCTGTGACATCAGGCCACTCAGCCTTATAGGCAACTACTACAGGGGGCCTGTCTCCCCTTCATGTCAATGTTTGCAACTTTGATTAGGATAAAGCAGAACTATCCTCCAGGTCATGATAAGAGAAAAAAAACACCATGAAAGTGAATTGCAGAAACAGAAAACAGGTAAACTTGTGTTCTCTCGGATTTTGTGACAGCTTGTAGCTTGCATATCTCTCTAGTCTGTTTGGCAGTGCTGCATCTCTTGGTCTGCTTGATAACCTGCCACTTCCAGGGCTGTGTTCTGTGACTGTATGCTTAACAAAAGTGAGTTTGAAATATAACTATTATTCATTATGTTTAATAAACTCCAACAGTCAACGTTCTTCAGGGAGGATGGGTTGTAGTGGGAGCACTGGGGTGTAAGGTGTCCAGGAAAGTGCACTTGTCATCAGCTGTAGTTTCAACACTGCTGACAGTAGAATAAGTTTGACTGGTGTTTTAGTGTTCAGAGCAGAGGGGGGTCTTGTTGTATTTTATTTACAGTTTGTCCAATAAGCTTTGTGTTGTTTACGCGTACGCCACACATGCACCCATGGCAACCCCTAAAACCACGGAGAAAATCAATTTCGCCCCTGGGTACTGCTAAATGTGTGCAGTCATGGAGATATTATGATATAGTGAGCATTCAGTGTGTAAAGTTTCTTTATATTCTTAAAAGCATTTGACTTGACTTAAACTGGATTGAAAGTTAATGTGGTTGTTCTTAAACCAATATTGATTGTCGAAGATTGAAAACAAATTTTTACTTTCAAAATGATCATTGACAGTGATAAAATAATGATTGTTCAGGGCTCAAAGTTCAAACAAAGTCTTTCTTATTTCCATTCTTAAAAGATCAGAACCACAGTGTAGGCCTATATCTTTGTTTAATACAATTATCAGTCTTAGTTGTTGAATAAATGTCGATAAAAAATATGTTTAATGCCTTTTGAAAACCTTTAGTTTTTATATAAAGGCCTCATAACAAGTTCTTGGATAAAATTAGTTTCAGGTAATTTTCACAGTGGCCTTCATAGTGTAAACTAATGATACACCATGAGGCAACTTACAGACTCAATCCATTTAATTGTTTTTTGCAACACATGAGCACAAGTGTCCAGTTTATATAAAATAATAATCACTGACAGAATGTGTTTTTTGAAAGCATGACACTGCCTGGGGGTTGTACTGTCTCTACAGAGCCCACTTACTGTATATTGATTCACTTGGGTCTTCCTCGTACCACAAATCAGCCTAAAAATCACCAGAGCCCGAGCTCCTGATTCCACACAGATAAGAGTTTTTATGAGAAGCTTCCTTGTGACTCCACTATGAGGGGCAAAAGTATTTAGGGCACAGAGGATGTGGTCCAACGCAAGGAGGGGAAACCCATGCCTTTTTCATCTGTGAGATTCAAAAGGCCTGTGTGATGAAATTTTAAAAGCAATTTCTCATGTACATATTAAACCTGCTTCAGCAAATTCTATCTTTTTCCACAGTGATGCTGCCACTACCACTACAGTCTGCTAATGATTAATTAAACTGCCCCTTGGCTGCAAAACAATCAGTTTGTCTGTTAGTGATTGGCAGCTGAAGGACATACTGATAGAATATGTGATTACAGTAAAATAGAGGATGTACAGTAGCTTTTAGTACAACAGATATAAAATTGGTGTAGCAGTGTCCTGACATCCATGACAAAAGAAGTGATTGATAGATGTGTCCATCACTCATTAAAATCTCTAGTAAAGATACAAAGCCATAATAAAGTACACAAGACATTTTAACTGACTTTCGACATGTTGGAACTACAAAAAAAAACTGCTTAAAACTAATGTTAGTAGTGACTTTTTACTTTTTATTTTGTCTACCTTATCAACATGCTAGTGGGAAAAATTAAGCCTAATTAATTTGACTCTTTAACCCAAAACTAGGCTTCTGTGCTCTTTATAATAAATGCTAGTACCTTTGCATGTCAGTAACATACCACAGCATTGGTGGGTCATATGAAAGGAATATAAAAGTAATAATAATATTTTTACTAAATATTTCCCCCTGGATTGACTAAGGTTAGTGTCACACTTGATGCTGTTGGATGACCTGACTCTAGTTGGGAAATTACCCAAATGCTTATACATTTTGGCTGCAGCTGGCAGGTTTGCCAGCCTTTCCAGCTGCTTTGGCAGCACACTAACCATCATTTGGATGGGCTGCCCGAAATCTAGTTGGCTTGAGAAATAGCAGAAGGGGTTGGTGAACTCTGGAAATGACCGGTTACTGTTTGGAAAGGTGAGCTCCCTGCCCTGCTTGAGAAGAGAGCAGTTTTATGTGTTTTTGTAAATTTGCCCGAGCCAGTTTGATGACTTTTCATGCTGTTTGTTTCAAATTCAGTGTGTTGACTCTATCATTATCTAGTAGGTTGTCTCTATACACTATTGTAAAAAAGTCTGAGTAAATGTAGACTTTTCCAAAACAGCATCTTGTTTCAAACAATACATTTCCAGTTACAGAGTGGGATAGATCTTTGCCCCAGTGGCCTCCGGTGCTCTATAATATACTGTGGTCTTTCTGATCTGAGGTTTCTTTCCTCATATTATCATCCCATTATCCAATATTTACTGTGTAGCTGGTCTATGCTAATACATTACCACAAAAGTTTCTCCAGAAAAACAGAAAAGCCTTTCTTGTTAGGGTTTTTAGCATTTAAGCATCTTGAATTTCACATTTTCATAAGCAGTTGTGGTTTTGTTTGTGATCTTGCGTCACTCACCATCTACAATCTCTTGTACCAATCTACCAAAGACAAATCTTTTTTGTATTAGTTTCCATCATAAATAACCCTTGTTTCAAACAAGGCTATGTGTGATTTACATTCTATCGTGTTCATACAAGTTTGAATACATGAAGAAACAACGGGTGTCCTCACACCCTTAATCCCCTGTGTTTCAGGGTTGTTTCCTGTTGTTTCAGATCGTTTTCACTCCTAACAAACCCCACTGTAGTTTGTTTGGAACAGGAGAAAGATCCACATTTTCATGCGTCTGGGTGCCATCATGTTCTTGTTCTCACCTGACCAAACAAACAGAACCAAAGCACAGAGCTCTTCAAGCATGCACGGTGTGAACACACCCTGAGTGGTAAACGTGTATCTTTCCACTGATATTACTATGACAGAGTGGACTGCAGATGCATAAAACCTGGCTCCAGCCCCACATTAACATTGCCTGTCTGCTGATAGATTGTCTCTGGCTGCATGTGCAATGCGTTAAGAGGCCTCCCGCCGTTGGTGGAAAGACACCTGCGTGATTGATGCATGCTATTTAGCAGCGGGAAAGAACAAGTGCACCTCCGCTCCAGGGAGTGTTCGCCAGCACCTTGTACTGGACAGCTGTGGGTGGCCAGAGGGAGATGGAGAGGGTTAGTGAGGAATAGAGAGTGAAAGAGTCAGGAGAACGGCAGAACGATAGAGAAAAGATAGAACATTTAGGGAGACAGAAGAGAGCAAGAGAGAGAAACTTAAAGAGAAAAACTAATATCAAAACAGAAGAGAAATAAAGTGGATGTGTGAGAAAAAGAGCAAGCGACCTACATCTGTTAGTCATTATCCTCCTGGCCCCCTCTCTGGTAATCGCTCCATCTGACATAACTCACAGCAGACCTCACTTTGACTACAGATGGGAGTCGATGGGAGGGGGGTAAAAGTTATTCAAGGCAAAGATGCAAAAGGTACGACTGATCTCTCTCACATGGAACACAGAAAAATAGGAAGCAGAAAATTCCCCTCTGCCCCTGAATTACTGTAAATTCCAGTTTCATACAACCTGGGACTTTTTTGGCCCAGTTTTGGACATCAATCCTATAATAATAGCATTGTAATCACCAAGTTAATTGCTAAGATCTGGCAATGCTGCAACATTGCTAAACAGAGGTCTGATTGGGCAGGAAACACAAGCAGCCAGATGATTCGACAGGTTGTAAATAAACTTGCGGCTTAGCCTAAATTATTTAGAAGAGAGAACAAAGAAACAGCAGTCAAATTATTATCCAAAATGTCAGTTTCAGAGAGGGATTATTACTATTTCAGTTTACTCCCAAATAAAGTGGTTAAGTAATCTGGCTAAACTGTTTGCTTGTTTACAACCTGATCATCTTATTTCTCGTCCGTCCTACCTGTTGTTGTTATTCCCCAGATCCTTTTTACTTTGTGGAGTACAATGTTATCATAACCAAAAGAAAATCACAAAGTGAATACCAAACTGGAATTATCACTCGAGCAACACTACTCTGTAGCTGACCTCAAACTCTGACATGTCTTTGAAGTGGAGGGGCAGCAAAAAATTTATAAACTTACTCGAAAGAAGGGTGTCCCAAAAAAATAAGAAATGCATGTATGCAAATGGTAAAAAGAGGCAAATAGTGTGTTATTATCATCAGATTCTCCTCAATATCTTGCAGATCATTGAATTCTTGAGGATGTGCTGAGATTGTTGAGGCCTCTGCCTGCACTTAATCACGATGTCTTGAAATGAGATCCGTAGTCGCTGCGAGATTCTCCCGGGGGCCCGCGGCCCACTTGTAGACTCGGGAAGGTCAGGCCCCTATTGTGCTCCTCGATGATCAAGTGCTCTTTTTTAATCACAGAGCTGCTCTTGCTTAGACTATTGCAATCATACAGTTACCAGAGTCCTGTTTTCAGAGCAGCTGACTGTAGCAGCTTTTGAATATGCAAGGTTTTTTTTGGTGTTATTAAATTGTTGACATTCTGGAAGCAGGTATAACATTTGACAGGTTAGTGTAGCTTTCAGTACCTAGTAGTTAGTTAGTTAGTTAGTTAGTTAGTTAGTATATTTACATAGAAACACCCTCTGCCTGAATTACAATACAGTAACAATATAATGAAGACAATAGTGCAACCCTATGGCTCTTCCCCTTAAAGTGACAAGTTAAAGTTCATGTGCTTATTTATACAACCAGTGAAGCATTTAGGATGCAGACTACTTCAGGATAAGTACTATTGTGGCAGTTTTCTTCTGGATGATGATGAAATTCCAGACTGATTGACCAAATGGAGTTCTCATTCCTGTAAGTTGTCTCAGCAAAATACAAGAAAATCCCCCCATTTGTATCATAAGCAAACTTAGTCATCTTTAAGTGGGAAATACGGTCGTTGGTGTATAATGAGTAGAGCAGGGTTGTGTCCTCCCACTGCTGTGCTGATTGTCAGTAACTTTGAAAGTCTGTTTTTGATTTTAACAACCGTTGTGGGGATGATTATATTAAATTCTGAGTTATAGTTTATGAACAGTACCCGGATGTAGGTGGCAGAGGTCAGACTCAAACATTTCAGATGATACTTAAATTGATGATGATTTAAATTTAATTTTGTGCAGATTTTGCACAGCAGTTTAGTCAGAGAAGTCCCCCGCTCTCCATAAATCATGTCACAGTCCCCAGCTCATGTAACAGCCACTGCTGCAGGTAGCTTTTTCAGCTTTACATGCCTCACTCTGCCACATTTTTAAGGCTTTGTGTCTTCTGATGGAGGGAAGAAAGGAACCATATCTTACATTTCCTGTTGAGGACACACTGCATCAGCAAGCAGTAATAAAGTGTGTGTTATCTGAAATGGTTTTAAATGTAAATGATGGAGGAATGGAAGGTATTGTTGATCATGAAAGCTACATTATCTTGTTTCTGCTTGTGATCTAGCTTATTAGTATCTTCTTACGTTTGAAATATACTTTGTATGTTTTTTGTTAGTGGAACTAAGAAGCAACGGTACCAATTAAGATCAGTGAGTTTCCTTTTTCATGTGTTTCTTTTTGTATACAGAAGAGTACAGTTTCTTTTAAATCTTCGGTTTGTAACATCCTGGCTTTTTCATCCCAACTCCTGTGAGAAAATACAAAGTCGGTCTCAAGCTTTTGTAATTTTCTACAGTTAGTGGTCCACAAAGACACACAAATACACATTAAGATCTACACACAAACTAAATGGGAGGCAGATTTGAGATGATTGGCCCACCTAGGTAAAGAAGTTCAGGACATATTACGTTTGTTAGTCTTTGCAGATTTCTGGCTGTAATCTTTGCAAATGTGTGTCTCCGGTTTTTACCTCGGACTCAGCTTTGTGATAAAGTCCAGGACTGCGTGAACGGAGTTTCTGAAGGTGTATTTTGAATCAATTCATGCCAGCGGGTAAAGGGATCAGGCAGAAATTTAACGGAGTAGGGGAAAGGACTCCAGCGAAGGCACCTCGCAGCTGTAAAAACACAGAGACACACACTCTCACGCAGAAATGAGCAAGAGACTTTGAACGGTGGCTCCAGGTGACTGCACACCTTGACTTCCATTTATCAAAACCCTGTTTACTCGGGCTGACAAGACCAAGCCACAGAGGAATCGACTTCCACGGGAAAGATGGATGTGGCACGCTCCACAGCTGTGAGAAAAGCCTGGCAGCTGTGGCCAGAGGCCATTCCTGAAGATTTGGAGGGGAATTGGTCTTACACTGAGGTGGCAATCTGGTATGAATCGCTTGTTGGAATAAAATCTATCCTGTGGTTTAGAGAATTACCATTTTGTGAGTACATTATTTGGGCAGCTTCCTTTAAATCATATTTTGAAAACTTTAATTGAAGGTTTTGCTGAGTGTGAAGAATACATTGCTCCATTTTCACACCTGGGAGCTGCCCATTGTAATAAAAAAGTTCTCTGATTTTTCCAGTTAAGAAAACAGTCTTGGGGGAAAAAGTGAATGAGTAATGCCCCCAACAGCATGGTTCAGATGGTTAAGCAAGGTGCCGATGTTTGTTGTACTGGGCAGCAATGAGGTGTGAAGTCATCTTAAAAATATACCTCAGTACACCCCTCAAACATCTCCTGGACCTCATTTGTCTGCAGCATCTACAGTTTTATATGCTGGAATATTTACTTTGTAGTGTGGTAATTTCACATAAATGTAATATTATGCAACATATAACACAAATTTGAAATAACGAAAGTATCAATATTAAATTTTGACAGAAAATGCAGCTAGATAATGGAAAAGGACATGGTTTAAGGCTGTCATTATATCAGCTTATATTGTGCTTTAGTGATGTACATTTACAAACTTCCAATTAAATTTGCACAAACCAGTTGACATACAGTAACCTCAGAGCTGTCAGGGCCCCTAGACTTCTGGGGCCCCCGGGGCAATTGCCTATTTTGCCTGATTGGAAATCTAGCCTTGACAGCTTGAGGTCTGCTCATTCCCTCCCACAAGGAGAGAAAAGACAAACAGAAGTAAGATCAAAGGTCAGCAGTACAGTTTTGACTTCACTGCAGAAACAAATTATGCTCATAAATACGACTAAATGATAAATAATCCTTTCCTGGACCACCACTACTTCCTGTTGGAGCAGGAGATCAGCTCAGTTTCACTGCCCACACAGCTCACACTCTTTGGCTTTTGTAGGGCAGCAAACATGTGACACAATAATGTAATAAGGTAAGCTTCACTTAAATACAGGAGAGGCGTATTAGATATTTTTATGGCTTAAAAAGAATGCATAATAACGTGCTGCTGAAATTGCCTCTGGGAGTTGGATAGGAGTGTAGGAGGGTGGGAGAGGATTGAACATGTAAAAAAAAAAATCTCTTCCCTTTGCTGTGTTCCTGAGCTCAGATAAGCCAACATTTCCTCCCTGTTTGGGTTTATTTTCCTACGGCTTTAGAGTCAGGCTTCATATCCCACGCTACAAAGCCTCTGCTCAGTTGAAACCGTAGCCATCTAAAACCTGGACTAGTGGTGTCCTCTTCCATGACCCCCACCTCCAGTGTTGACCCTCCAGCTGATACCCCCTGAAGTACACAGGAAGCATACACACCATTATGAGAAGTACGTGTATAAACCACGTACATAATTAACATTCCACTTTTTTATAGATCTACAGTACATTCCACGTTTTGATCCAAACTGGCACAGCAGTGAGCGCTGAGCAGCAAAGATGGAATATAGTTTCCTATGTATAAGTGGATATAAAGAAGTAGAAGTGCCCTTTTTCAGTTAATGATTTGTCTTAGGGTGGCAGACAAACAATACTTCCAAAACTTCAAAGAGCACCTTAACTGTGGTCGATCTGGGGTAACCTGGGAATGGCGTGGGTGCAATCTCACATATAAGCTGGTATTTTGTTTTTTCTTTGTCCTGTTGCTGAGGAAAATAAACCACCGTGGAGGCCCTTTCCCCCTCAGGCTCTCTCCCACGTTTAACGTTATCCTCAACATCTGTAATAATAAGGGGTCATTTGTTGTGATTACGGCTTTTATCTGCAACCTGCATCTTACATCCACAACATCCCCTCCGTTACACCTTCCTCCCTGTGCCGGCGTGTTTACACTCACGACGATAAACTCTTGTCTAGGGAAGCTGCGTTTAATTCACTGGTACTGTGACGGATATGCATATACAGTATCATTGTACAATAATATACAGTAGAGTGATGGGTAGAGTAAAATCCATACTGATGTATTTATCCTGCTGCTCTTTCTGCAAGTGATTTCATAATGTTTTATCTACTTATAGATTTATTTACCTAGCCTTTAAAATTCATACTATGAATGCTTCTACTACTTACACCGCTACTGCTTGTATTACTGACAGTGTCCTGGTGGCCTATGAGTTCATCATGAATGGCAGCGTCCCTGGTTTGTGTCTCGCCAGAACCTTTGTTGCATCTTTGCCCCCCAGGTGTTTCTGCTATTAATACCACTAGAACTAGTTGACTGATTCCTTGATTGATTGAATGTATTTGATGATTAAAATATAGGATAACTATATAACTGTAACAGCAGTCGAGACAATATCTCTTCGTAATATAAATCAGGCTACAAGTTGGTGAGAAACCATCTTTTCAAGGCTACTTTTGAAGGTGTGCTCTGATGTGATAAATGTTAGGCTTGAAGGAAGATTTTTCAATTGTACAGCAGCAGAATAAAGACAAGTGTTTTTACCCATGAAAGAGTAATTCCTTAAATATGCTTAAATACATGATCATTCAGTGTATTTTTGGAATTGCTTCATTCATAATACACAAAATATAAACAGTAATCAAGAAATATTTAATAATATAATAAAAATAATATTTTCAAAGGTAATAGTAGCTGTAACATTTAACTACTGCAGCTGCTACTAATAGAGCAGTTTGGTTGGTTGAACTTCTCGTTAGATGTCAAGTATTAATTGCTGTAATTGGCGTAATACATTCAGTTTATTGTCGAGCAGTAACTGTTACTGTATGTGCTACAATATTCAAAATCATTGACTGCACATAGATAACTGTGACCTGCTTACATCATATACACCTGATTATTCATGGAAAGATACTCATTTGACTACCTCAGCTATTACTTCTGCTAATGCTATGACAGCTACTGCGTTTATCACTATCAGTGTTATGAGAATTACTCTGATGAGCATCCTTGTCTTTTTCATATCATACTGGAATTAAACTAAACAAAAGTAAAAGAAATCCTTTTTATCGTAGTGTGTTTGTGAGTTTGTTTGTGTTGTTACATGTGTCAACTTTTGTCCAGCCAATAGTTCATTGTGCCTCGGCAGTCTCCCAAAAGAAAGTGATATCTTTTGTTGGCGAGATGGAAAACATCGGGGCGTCTCCCAGATTTGGTTTGAGCGCAGAGGAACTGTCGGGGGACGTGACAGTATTGTGTCGGAAGAATAATGTAACTTGTCAAAGCGGTAAACAGCGATGCGAGGAGTCGTCCTGCGAGGTGATGAGCAATAGTAACAGTGTCAAAAATGTCTGTGGCCCTGACATAATAAAAGGCAATTACTTCCTCATGAACTGGCATGAGGATGGATATATGAAGAGAAATGAAGTTTTATAGTGTTGAAAAATGTCTGAATCCTTTTCTGTCTTGAAGTTTAGAGAAAAAAAAGCATGACAGCAGCATAAAGATAACTTATTCCTCTTTTTGTCTTATTATAGGTTGTCTCAAAGGCATATTTTGTTGTTTATTAACTTGTCTTCATAATGTTTTTAGTGATCTTTTGAGATCTTTTGTCCCATTTGTCATTGCATTTTTACTTTTACTTGCACACATTATGGGTAGTGTCTTTTTTTTCTCTTATTTTTCTTTGTAGTTTTTATGTTTTAGCACCATTCAATGAAACCTTCACTATAGAGAAGCATAGTACTCAGTTCCTTAACTGTGCTGCGCTCATATCTTCTTCAATCTCCATTATCCCTTGTTCCACACCTTAGAACAGATTAGAGCGTCGCTTGCTATCTTAATCCAAATCTAACAGGATTAAGGGGATAAAAAGACACACTTTTACGTTTCCAGACAATTACCTTTTAAAAACCCACTTCAGTTCAATTTATCTGCTATTTTGTGTGTCAAAAAAAGATTTCTCCCACCTTTTTTTCTCTAAAGATACAAATCAGTAGTGGTGATGCAGTGGTGAATCAGAAGGTGGGTGAATCCAGGCAGTAATCATCACTTAAACAACCACCAGTGTGAATATAGGTGGATTATATTTTAAGCTTTTATTTACCAAGAGTCGCTGTTGCCTTAAGGGTTGGTTCACCCAAATTACAAATAAAAAGCACATTTTCTCTCTTACCCCTTGTGGTATCTAGGCATGCAGAAACAGTAGTTTTAGTTTTATTCGTCCCGATTTTGAGACATTTGCCTTTGGGACTTTTGTCTCCACCCCAATATGACAGAGGTGAATGTATATACATATATATATATAGATATATTTATTTTTGTGACATTTAAAAAAAAAAAAAACAACAGCAACATATCTTTCCAGAAATAGTGTCTCTTTAGCAGACTACATCTTCAGTAGTCACTTCACATCAGTTTGCTTCTTACTAAAGTATACTTTAGAAAGGTAAAGATGGTATTCTATGAATAAAATTGCATGTTTATCCCCTAGATCTCATTGTCCTGCTCTAAAGCCTATCAAGCAACACTGCTGTCTGGCTGCAGAATAAATACAAGAATAGAAACATCTGTTTGTATATTTAATACAAAAAAAATGTTATGTTTAGTTTAACTGAAACAATACAATAGGATTTTTCTTGCAAGATCGGATATGTGAGGTTTGTAGTTCTGAATGTGATTTACTCTAATATGTTTATCAGAAATAATATTTACATGAAGAGATTAATATCATATTTTCTTTGTCAGAGACACTCAACATCAGTGTCCCTATGTTATCTCTCACACACACTTACACACACCCACTCTCCTCGCCATGTTTACACATTCTTGTACATGTAATACAAACAAATCCGCTCAGTTTCTGAACATTTTTTAATCATACATCCTTAATTTCACACAATTTAACATATATTCCCTGCATGTACTTACTAAGTAGATAACAGGAAGACCTGTCAGTACACTCAGGTCATAAACATTTGTGTCATCTTAAACCTACATTGCCCTATTTTTCCTCAGAGCAAATGTAATCTTAATTCTAATCTTAACCCAAAACCTGTGCCAAAAACAAAAAGTAGGATCCTTTGAAGAAGCCAAAATGTCCTCACGTCCGGTCTCTGTGACTACTTCTGGCACTTCTGAACCCCTCAAATTCATTCATCATCTAGACAGAAGGGACATAGAATTAGGCCAATCCAGGTTGTTTGAGCCAGACAAACCCCCCCAATCCTCTTCCACACAGACACACACAAACAACACAGCCCTATCGTTACTTCCCTAAACCCCCATAACCATCCGACTGCACACAGTTACCCCCCTTCATTAAATCCCAGCCCTAGGTGAACTCCTTCTTGGCTCAGGCCACTGCCGCCTCCTTCAGCAGCCGCACAGAGAGAAACAGGGAGGGAGGAGGTGAATGTGGGGGGTATCTGCCTCCCTTATTGTTTCATTCATTTTCCCTGCACACCTAAAACAATACCAGTCAGAGTTTTAATACAAGAATATATTGTAAAGTCATCAACAAAAACATGTGGGAATCTTTAGCTGCGTTTCCACGCAGGAGCATTTCCCAGGGATTAGGCACCTTAAGGTGGGACTTACAGTGCTGAACATTTCCAATCGGTCGAGTACTTGCAGTATTTTTAAGATTTGCAGTCACAAAACTAGTTATTTGTATATTGACACATCAACATGATAGAGTTACAGAAAAAAGCATCCAACAACAAAGTCCAGGTGTTGTAATGTCACACAAACAACGTATAGAAGCAGCTAGCGCTTTTTCTCTTCGCAGGTCTTTAGACAGGCTAAAGGATCTTTTAAGTCGCTTGAAAAGCTGTTCCTGGAACTAAAAGTCCTAGGTACTTTGGGAGGAAACATTGCTTTAGACAATCTAAAGTAACAAATGCAAAATGAGCAATTAACCTAGTGCAGTTTGTACACTTCAGCATTGATGTGTTTTTGTTGCTTTATTTTGAAGGTGTCAAGGCTTGCAGACAAACAGAACATCAGTGTTCAGATGCTGCACCATGCGTCTTTATGGCCTGATGGCTTTCAAATGATGTAACACCCCTCCTAAATGGTTTCCTAAACAGTGGGGCTGTTGTTTAGGACACACACAGACACACAAACCACTCGCAGGTCACTAAGATGATATCTGAAGCCGCCAAGCTGTGACACTATTGCTGTAATTTCCAACAGTGAGAGACCAGATTTAGTGTGAGCCTCAGGGCTCTATATCGCTACACACTTCTGGGAGACAGGCACATACTGCATCATCTTCAGTCCAGTTGATGTGATTGTACCCACATAATGTGTAGCCATTGATAGCTTCCTTTTGTTAGAACTGTCGACAGGAAAATGGTTGTTTTGGTTCTGCATTGAAGTAAGACTGCTTTGTTTCACACTAAAAATGTATGGGACAATAGAGGAAAATGGAAGTATTCGGTTCAAAACTTTACAACTCAAACATTTATGTTTCTTTTCCTATAATTAGAGTAAAATGAAATCCGATATCTTTCCTGACTGAATATTGGTATTTAGTCATTGCTCTTACCCATGTGGCAGGTGAGGCGATGCCACGTTACGCTCGGCAAAAAGACCAGACCAGTTGAGGACCAATTGAGCAATTGCAGTCCATTGCAATCCCTAGAGCCACGTTGCTAGCATGCAAAAAGAAAAACAAAGAAAAAATATGAGGTCAGTCCAATGAAAAAGTAAAATAAATATTATTTAAAAGGGGAACTTAACCGATCATACACATCAGAGTCTATTTAGAGGCCTTGCTTGATCTCCGCTTGAAACGACCGGCTCAAGAATACATTAACTGAACTCTCTATTATCTATTTTGACAATGTATAGAATAAAACAAATACGTTGCTGCATCAATTTTGATCCAAATGTTTTTATCTTAAGTTTCTAATAAGTCTGACAATGTTACATGAGTGCAATATTAAATCAGGGGAGTACTCCTTTTTACTCAAGCTAACAATAAACAACATAAACCATTTGTACAGTAGTAGGTGTTATCATAGTCAGGAGTTGTAGTAACTGAACTTATGTATATTAAAAAAAAACCTGTGACCCTGTAAAGAGCAGTTAAGATGAATATGTGACCTTTTCACCACAAAGCCTTTTTTAACCTTTGGACTGTGCAAGAAACAAATAACCCGAGCTGAGATATAGGAGGCATGTTCGAACTTGTGACCTTTGAACTTATACAATTCATGTTTTTTTTTAACCTTTTTTCAAGCAATGTCTATACCACTTAGCTAGAGGCTGCGGACATTCATTGCTGTACAAGAATAATGAAATGAAAGCACCAAGACTAAAAACATTATAAATGGATAGATAATGAATATATATAATTTAACATCGCAAAACTCATGCTGCGGCCCTTCATTCCTGTTTGAATCCTCATGTTGAGAACCGCTTTTTAATGGAAACCAAACAGAGAGAGAGCAGACAGAGTGTTGCTTTTGAAGTAAGTTTGAAAAGTGAAAAAGCAGACAAACAGAACATCAATAGAGCAAGTTCAGCAAACTGAAGAAAATACAAACAGAACGAGTGTGTAGTTCACAGCAGGTGGTTTGTTGTTTCTTTTCTTTTTCCTACAGGCATAAGAAACTGTATGGTTAAGTGTGTGTGTGTGTGTGTGTCTGTGTGTGTGTGTGTGTGTGTGTGTGTGTGTGTGTGTGTGTGTGTGGGAGTGTGTGTTCCTTACCCTTTTACTGCATTTGTGTTAGCAATCGCATCGACACGCATCCTTGCATGTATGACTTTGTGTGTGTGTATATTTCATCCTCTCAGGCACTGAGGAGAGTTATGTGTGTGTGTGTGTGTGTGTGTGTGTGTGTATGTGTGTGTGTGTGTTTGTGTTGTATGGATTGGGTCAGTGCAACCAGGCATGATTTCAAACACAGGCTACCAGTCAGATCAGGGTTCCTACACAGGTCTGTCAAGTGTGGAAATGTATGAAAAAGAAAACAAATATGTATTGGTTATGTCCAGGACTTGATGGGTATGAAGGGAAAAAACCTATTCAGCGGTTTGTTGTGATGTGCTCTTTAGAACAGGGTTCATAGGTCATACAAGTTGTGATCTCTGGAAGTTATTCTTAATTTTGGCGTGAGAAAAGAGTCTTTCTTTGAGGCAGTGACACTGCTGCATCCAGGTTGTTCAGGTTTGCTTAACAAGCTGCCAACACATCACAGGTAGGATGTGATATATCGAAACTCAATATTTTTTTGGTGCCAACCACATTGTGCTCACAGGACCAAGTATCAAAAGCAAGAAGTACACTGAAAGCTGACATCAAATGCTTGCTCGGATTTGGACTTAGTTTCTGATTTAAATCATAGTTTTGTCATTTCAGGCTGTAAGGTTCTTGAAAGGCTGCTTGTGCGTAGGATTTAACATTTAACATGCAAAAAGTTTGGCTTCGTTTCTTAAATGAAAAAAAGGGCTTTGTAGAAAAAAAAAAAGTTTATTTCGGTACTGTCTGGGCAAAAAATACTTTACTTTTACTGTAATTTGATTCATTGATTGGTCTATAAAATCTTAAAAAATAGTTAAAAAATGCCCATCACAATTTCCCGAAGCCCGAGGCGATGTCTTCCAGATCAATCCAAAACCTAAAGGCATTCAGTTTGCTATCACAGATTTGAGAATGCAGAGAATTTGAGGAATTCTTGTTTGTAAATTGATTTTCTGTCAATCGACTAATTGATTAATTAGTAATTTTAGCTCTAAGCACAACACAATCAGATAAAGCACAAAGGAATGTGAATGTTTGATTCTCAAAAGACAGTTCATTCACTTTAGGACATTTCCCATAAGTCAAATGTTTTTCCTTTTCCTGAACAGGACAGCCATGTTGGTAGTCTTTCACTACTGTTACCGTCTGTTGTCACCAAAAGCTTTAAAATCTTTATCTCCGTTTGCTCTGGAAGAACAGCGCCCTCCTCCTGTTTTGTGCGGAAAAAGCAGTCCAGCAGGTTTCCCTCCGAATCTGAACAGGTGGCTCATGATGAAAAATTAGTGTAGGGACTGTTGGACCGGCTGACAGTTTTATTCTAATGTCCTTATTTTTATTGCAATGTTCCAAAATGTATTCGGTAATGACTTATTAATATTCAAGTAATCATGGATAATGTGGCATTAATTTCAGGTAGAAGCAGAGAGATCTGGCTCCAGTGCAGCAGCTTAAACATTGCAGAAACACTTCAAAGTGTTCCCATAGAGTTGCATTGAGCAGTGTGTTTGAGAGCAGAGGGGGACTTTAGCACACCAGATGGACTCTGTCACGCTCCGGCTCGAGGCCTATCTGCCGGCCTCAGAATTTCATTAGTAGCTTGGCCCCGGTCGCAAGTTTGAAGAGCATAAGAGGTTCGATCAAAGGATTAGCAGCACATCTGAAGCAACAAATGGTCCACGTTTTTTTCCCTTCTCCTTCTTTTTTTTTCTTTTTGCGCCCTCCCACCTCCACAAAGTGCTTAGACCTGGCCAAAATAGTGGAGGGGGGTAAGAGAGTGTGGCAACACAGGGAGGCACCAGGGTCTCCTTGTCCGTGTTGTAAAAAATGTCCAAATATAATCATTCAAATGTTAAAAAAAAGATAATCTTGCTACTAATTTATTATAAATGTGATTATAAATGATAAGATTTTTTATTTGGTATATTGGGGAAATGGCAATCAATATTACCTAACTCCAATACGTCTTTCATTTTGCTCCTTTAATATTGTATATCACTTATTAAAACCCTTGTTAAATTGAGCTGTTTTAGCTCAGAATAACCATTTTCCCCATGGTGGGTGCTTCAGCAGTGACGGACTTTCTTGCTTAGAAATAATTCATTTTATTTCAGTTCTGTCATCTGTGTTAATTCACTACAAAGTGATGTAAAAAAAAAAAGTACAAAATGCAAGAATAACAGCTGCTTTTGGCCTTGAGCACGGCATCTCAAACCACCTAAAGTTGATTGGTTAAAATAAGGTGCCGGACGTTAAAATCAGCCTGCACTTCCTAGGTCGAACAACATGAGCAGACTTCTTTGGGTTTGAGTTGCTTGAACGCACTGTTAGATAACAGCGTGTCCAGTATTTTTTTTTTATTTCCACGTCCCTCTTCCTTCTCTATTTGATCAATGAACTCAATTACAGCCACGTCCTGAGGTTCCTCTCACCACGGCACTCTCTCTTCCTCTGCTTCCTTCTCCCTCCGATGATGCATCACATGAGCCACACCTGACACCTCCACCGGCCCCCTAAAAATCTCTTCAATAAATAAGAGGGGCATGGTTGGAGCAGCCAGGCTTTCTGTTCCTCTCTATCTCTCTGTCTTCCCACCCCAACACTCACACTCTCCCTTCCTAACAGCTCCAGCGCCCAGCCTCCGTCTGATTCCTCTCCGCAAGGGTAGCCTCTAATAGATTCCCCCAGCTCCCATGTATTATTAATGCTTACTGCTCTCCAAGGTGGCAGTGACAAATAGGGAGCAAAATTCACTGACTAGCAGTGAATGTACTTTTTAGTCATGCTTGAGCTTCCCCTAGTCCATACTGCTGCCAGTTGGAAGATTTCTCTCTTTTCTTTCCCTCCTCTCGCTCTTCATCTTTCTTCTTCTCTACTTTTTTCACCATGGCTGTGAAGGAACGCGGAGTTGACCACAGGACAACTAGAAAGCGAACATCCCACTTAGGAAATGCTCATAGTAGTTTGGTGTAGCATATAGAAGGTGAAAAAAAATAGAGGAAAAATACTTTAATTAAATATAATAGGTTTTTATTGTTTTTTGTCGATCCTGTTTCCAGACACAGCCGGCAGCTGAGCACTGATAAACCCGCTGTGCACTACCTGCCCAGCACCAAACAGCAACAAGTTGCTGAGCATAGCTAAGGGGACAGTGATTGATTATACATTGATTGTACTGTTATACATTTTAGTGTGATATTATGTCAGTGTTTACAGCTTGTTCTGAATGCCAAAAACCAAGATATTCTGCTTTTTCCTCAATATTTAGATGATAAAAGACTTTTGCCTCAGACTGTAGACTAGAATCATGTACGCAGGCTTTTCAAATGCAGACTGTAGGACATACTGAAATCATCTTATAATCACCATGTCCTTTAGTGGTGTGAAACCCAGAGGTGTTTTGTAGTACCGGAGCTCACCTATGACAGCGTGCACTGTTAAGTCAGAGGTTTCTCACAATGTAAATCGCTGCTTGTTAGGTTCCTGCTGTTTGTTTGTGAGGGTAGTCTCACAGTTACGTGGGTGATAAAGGGTAGGTAGGCATGTAACAGACTCCTTTTTTTCGAGCTCCGCAGTTCACAGACACCCTCAAGGGACAGCATCTACAGCGGTTAACCCAGATTTGTGTGTCTCTCTGGGCCGCCACCTCTCCATGATCCCCTACCTGGATGTGACAGAAATAGGAGCAGAAAAACAACACTCTGTTTGCCCTCTGAAAAACAGCTCATCTCACAACAAATCACATCTTCCTAACCTGGCAGGCATTTTTCACCGATGAGACAGACTTACCTGGAAGTGGTCAGCGTAATCTTTGTTTGTGTTTTCACTGAATGAAAACTCAGCGAGTTACAAAACACATGTAAAACAGTCAACACCTTTATCCAGAGTGCCTCATGGTGCTGTGAGGGTGTTTGTTTATTTATTTATTTGCTTATATAAGAATGGAGCTCCTGCTTCACCTGTTGAGGGAATGAAACCTTTAAATGTGATCACGTTCTATCAGACAAATGACAAAAAAAACAAAAAAAAACAGGATTTCTTTAAGCTTTACACTCATGAGTTTGACTACTTTTGTATTTGGTTTTAACTTTTCATGAGCCCAATTTTCTTAAAACAGCTGCGTCTGTCATCCTTCAGTAAAAATTTTCAAACATTTAATCTAGTAAGAAACCTTTATAGGTAACCAGTTAACATGAAACCTTACCGAGTGCCAACATAGAGGCTTGAAAGTGAGCTTTGAAATAAATCTCAGGATCCAGCCAAGTCATCATTGAGTCATTGGTATTGATTAACAGCCTTATCAACCCCCCCCTTCAGAGAGATGCTATGAATAGAAACACCCTTAATCATTACTCTTCTCCTGCTTGAACATTCAGAGGCAATCATACACTGATCAAAGTGTCTGATACATCTGGAACAATTTCTCTTGGTGTGTTGAAGTACAGGTCGTGCACAGATGTGGACAAATTAAACAGGGAATCGAACAGCTAACCATTACAGTGTGAGTGCCTTGCCTTACGTCAGAGGACACAGATTAGGAAAAGAAGAAACAGTCGTCTGCTTTAACAGAAATATTCTATTTGAACTGAGCAGCATTAGACCTTTGTTCACAGCATATTCAAATGTAGAAAAAAAGGTCTGTGCATTTAATATGAACCTGTTAATATCTGTTTGATCAAGGTTTAACATGAGCGCTCCTTGCATCGTTCACAGGTTGGCACTTTGGTTCAGCTGAAATAAGTAATTACAGCAGTGGGTCAGACCCTTTCTCAACAGTTTGGAGGATGAGGTTGGAGGGTACGGTGCTCTCTCGTCTCAGATAACCACCCCCCCCCATCCTCCTCCTCCTCCTCCTAGCCCTAGCCCCCCCCCGCCTCTGTCTGCATTCGCTGAGAGCCGTGACGCGCGAACCCACTCTACAGCTGTTCCCCTGTTGATCAATTAAAAACATGCTTTGGTGAAATAATTAGCTGACATTTGCTCCTACTTAACAGATGTTTCTGTGGATTCTGCCTGTAAAAAAGTACAGAGGTGGAGGAAAGGGTGTGTGTGTGTGTGTGTGTGTGTGTGTGTGTGTGTGTGTGTGTGGTGATGTGTGTATAGTGTTGGAGTAGGGGGAGGAGGGCATTAGCACATCATCTGCACAAAAAAAAGGTTCTTCTGTTTACATTTCAAAGTTGTGTACATCTTTTAATGCAATTATGAGAGGTGGGCCCTTCGCTGAAATGATTTGAATGCTAATTTGAGCGTTGATCATCATAGTTAACCATCGTTTACATAATTACCCTGTAATTAGCATCACATTACAGCAATACTATTGGCATTAAGCAATTAATTAAACCCAAATGTGGTTTGTTGCGTTGCATTGTTTGTGTGTTTGTGTTTTGTCCGTGCTTCCATGATCATATTTTTTTGTTTTGAACCAAACAAAATTCAGTGCTCCTGTGCTTCGATTGCTGTTTCCCAAACAACTATTTTCACTTGGCTACTTTTGGATGCCTTTGAAGGCTCCTGGAGTTGGAATATTGATTTGGATCCCACTTAGAAAACAAACAGAAACAGTGTTTGTGTGTGGGTGTGTGTGTGTGTGTGTGTGTGTGTGTGTGTGTGTGTTTTTAGAGAGAGTCCTAATCATCTAGCCTACACAGAGCCCTCGTTGGCCCTCTCATCGTCATCATCATCGTTAATCAAATAAATACGCTCACATCTCCTCATCCTCTGCATGACGTCTTCAGCAGCGAGATGAAATTCCCTCTCCAGAGTGAGGATAACGCACACAGGGAGAGAAGTTGAAGAGGAGGGAGGAGGTTGGAGGTGTGGGGAGGGAGGTGCAGCTTCCCTAATGGCGGACGGCTTGTCAGGATTAGGGCAACGGGGGCTGTAAAATCTACGCCTGATGAGGTGACTAGCTCTGCCTCTCAGCTTCAGCGCCTTACAGATTTGCCCACCTCTCTGGAACTTTCTCCCCTCACGCCGCCGCCGCTGCCGCCGCCGTGCTTGGTTGCAGCTCTCCGTCTCTCTCCCCCTTTGAAGTCCACTTTTGAGTGCATGCTTCGATGCCATCCATCCGAGCCCCCAAACTTTATGTTTCAGGCTAAATTGGCTGATTTCATTACCATTCAGGTGAAGATTGTGGGGAGGGCGGGGGGGGGCTTGAGGTTCTTCTTTTGGATTTCTTCTTAATGCACTTTCTCAAAACCTCCTTTTTAAAGAAAGAGAGAGAGAGAGAGAGAGAGAGAGAGAGGGGCAGCAGTGGGATGTCAGTACAGGGTGAAGCAGGTGCAAAAGGTTTAACCGTTGCCAGCCGAGACGCCAGGCCAACTCTGGCAGCTAATCCCCGAGGTATTTAATGAACTTTTTCTCTTAAACCGCCTCTGCTAATACTCAGAGGCCGTGCTCTTACACGTAGCAAGAGCACTGGAAGCCACAAAGACGACGATAAGGTTTTTTTATACCTGTAATAGAGGTTTTAAGGGGTAGGTCCTCTATTTGCAAAAGGAATGATTTAAATTTGCAGCTCTCTTCATCCTCGGGCTTGTCTGCTTTTTTGTGCGGAAAAACACTCAAATGTAAACAGTGTGTTGTTATTATTATTATTATTGAGAGGTGGATTGCTAAACCGTTTTGGGAAATCCAGTAGATATGTACTTTCTGTGATGCCTCCAGTGCTGGAGATATTTGAGCTTCCCCTAACCTTTTCTTGTGGTCTTATTTTCATGATTTTCATCTTTTGCCTCGTCTGATTTATTAGCGCCCTTCCACACTTCCACCCCTAACTGCACACACCACAAAAAAAAACACATGTACGCCAAAAGGAAAGATCTCACGAACAAGGTTGGCTGTCAGAACAATTGGGAGCGCTGGAAAATAAAGCTTCCTCGCTGGCGAATTACCTTTCCGCCTGTAATTCCAGAGATTTTACTGAAACATTAAGTGAACAGGCAGGCAGGGAAGAAGACAAAAAAAAAATGCTTGAAATATCCCTAGGCTATTTCTTTTTGCTCCAGACGTAGAGAAACAAAATGAACTCCCAAGTTCAGGTTGAGGCTCAGCTTAGCCCCGAGGTTCTACCAAGGAAAGTGTGTGTGAGTGTGTGTGTGTGTGTGTGTGTGTGTGTGTGTGTGTGTGTGTGTGTGGTTGTGAGGAGATCGGTCTGATTCCCTCTCCCCTCTTCTCTCACCTCACACACACTCACGCACGCACACACACACACACAAACACATCTACCCATCCCACAATAAATGAAGTGACAGGACAATTTGCATTACTGCCCCTGACTTGAGTCTAGCATTCACACACACATGCACGCACACACATACACACAGACCCACACAATTATACAATCACACTTGCACACATTCATCATAATGAGCACACAATCAGTCTTTTTATTTTACCTTACACTTTATTCTCTGTCTGACACCATGAATATGGAGCTGTGGGTTTTTAAGACAAGCAATATTAAGCAAAAAAAGGGGTGGGGGAGTGTGCGTTAGTGTTTGTAGTCATGTGTCATGTCGGGTTTGGATCTCCTTGGTAAAGCCTCGGGGTCAGGTGTTAGGTTCAACACTTGTGCAGAAATCAGGATGACCTGGACGGCCCCGGGGCTGCAACACCAAACACAACAAACTGACGGAGGCAGGGCACTAACACTGCCAGGGTAGAATCATGGGTAAAGCTAGGCATTAATCCTATCTGGGCTCGGTGTGTTATTCCCAGAGTAATGGGTTCAAGTCCTCAAAAAACAAAGCCCTTCTCCACCGAATGTAGTTAACTGTTCCTTCTTATTTCCTTATTAGAAGTGGTAATTTTATTGACAAAAAATTGTAAGAACTTGTTTAGTTGCCTATCCGCCATTACAAACTCATTCATCTTTTTCCTTATATTCCTAATTAGAGTTGTAAGATAAGTGACTGAGGACTCTGGAGCACTTATACAGGCTTTTTGTACAAACCCTTTGTCTATCAAATCTTAAGCTAAACACATAGTAAAACATGTAGCTATAATGAGAAGACGAAAAAGGTGTCCTGTTGCACAGTGCAACGTGCAAACTTGATCAAAAGACTTTAAAATTGCACAACTTGCACAAAAATGCACGACATTAAATCTAAAAAATAATTTTTCAGTTTCATTTTGATTCTGGTGGTCCCTGTTTCCACCACCTCTTCATCTGATTTCAAGGGGAATCGTATTAAGAGTAGCTGTATAGAAATAGTCAATCTTCTCACGGATGTTTATGCGTGCTTACGTAGGTCATATAGAGGCATCGGTATTAAATTGTGAGTTTAATAACCAGTTAAAAACTCCCTGTTGTAAGTTTAGTTTGACAGAAAAGGACAATAATCAAATTATATAACTAATATAAGTTTGTCAAAAGACTGAAAGCTAAATCGAAATTAGATGTCACATCAAAGAAAGCTTAATACACATAAAGTCACACAGGAAGTGTGTCAGGATCTGAAATATGGCGACAGGGAGCTGTGGCTGCATGTCGAGGCCCACAGAAATGAAGAAACCGCCAGAAGAGAATGGCGTCAGCGCCTCTCTGGCTGTCCACCCGTGGCAGATCAATAGACTTGCCAAGCGTCGGACACACTGCCTCTCTGACGGAGGCGTGCTGGAGCACAGGGCCGGGAATAAGTCGAGGGGTTCAGGGCGCGCCGCTCCATCATGGCGTGTCACGGCGATGAAATGAGTTGTCTCCAGCCACCAGATCGATGGCTGACATAAGAGCGTCTAGCTGCTGAGTTTGGCAGATGGAGGAAGGGAGGAGGGAGGAAGAAAAGAAGGGGAGCGGGCGTCCTGAAGTTATTACCTCCACCTCACTGTCAGAAATCACGGCGTGATGCATTACATGTGTTCCCTGTTGTGTAGTGTGTGTAAGGGGAGCACAAACAGAGGGGAACGGGATGAAAAATGCAGTTTCCGCTCCATTCGTCTCCCATATACCACTGTGTTCTCACGGACAGGCGGGAGTGTCCCGGCGTACTTTTGTTTGTAAATAGGCATCACTCATAGCGGCGTTTCTTTCACAACAGCAGCCAAACTGAAAGATTTACATTCTACATTTGGAGCTTTTAGACGTCACTTTCATTCATAGTGAGTATGATGAAGCTGCTAAAAATGATCTTCAGTTCTTGGAATCACAAGAAAAAGAAATATCACCATTATTAAGTGCACACCTTGCTGTTCAGTGTCCCGTTTTGACCGTGTGTCAAGAATTACTCACATTTTTAGCTTATTTTTATGTTTTATTTTCAGAAGAATTGATCAATTTCTCAACAAAAACAGGGGACAGTGATCTATATTCTTATGTAAATGCATGGAAATACCTATCAGAGTTACTTAGAGCAGTCACATGCACACCCACACACACACACACCCACACACTAACACACTTGAATGGTCAAAAACAAAGAGAGGGTGAAATAACTCTTTAGTACTAAAGACATCTGAATAGCAATCCACCAGTTTACCCTCTGTGCATGTGATGATGAATACCATTTAAATAAGCTCAGGCCACGCCCCTTGAATCATTTGATGACGATTGATCATGACATGCTAATTTTTCAAGGGTAATTTCCAAAATGCGCCTCACACGTAACGTCTGGACTTATTAATACAAACGGCAGGACTTCGTCTCCATGCCCCCCCTTGGCATGCGACGTTGTTCGTCTGCTGCCTGGCAATAATAAATCACGCCGTGACAAGTGCAGCACTCTTAACCTTGATGGACTGAGAATCAACGACCCCCTTCAAATAAAGCCTGATTACGCGATTGGCATCGATCATTGCTCTTGTCTGCTTCAATAAGGAGGTGCTTATTCCACTGCTTTGACCCCGACGTCCGAACCAGAAATAAATAAAATAGAATGAATGGCCAGGACTTTAGTTTGAAGAACCTCTAATTCCTTTAATGATGACATTCTTACCCATAAGAAAAGACTCCACTCCTTAACAAATCATTTCATTCTGTGTTTTCATTTTAGTTATTTTTCTATTTATACGATGGTATATATCTGCCTCAGATTTAGATTTCTGTTCTCCATGAAGTTTTTTAACTAATGTGGTTCACTTAAAGGTTAGATAAAATTATATTCAATGAACATTAACTATACTTTGGACTCGGATTGCCTGAGCAGCAGCTTCTCAGATTCAAATAAAGGAATAATCTGGCCTGATTGGATGGATATCAAACAGCTTCTCGACTGTGAAGAGACAGATGAGGGAGTCCTGCTGGGAGAACTTTTGTGAAACTGCCCAAAATAAAATTACAGAATGAAATGCAGAAATGTTACCTTCTTCAGTTCAATATCAAAATATCTTAAGTACATTTCTTTGATCATATTAGGTGTGTGTGTGTGTGTGTGTGTGTGTGTGTGTAATTGAGGAGGATTTCATACTATAAAATGGTCCTTTCATTGTTATTATCATATCAGAAAAATGATTATTATTCTTTTAATTAAATGTTGTAAAGATTCTAATTATTGGTGAAGATTTTCACTTTTTCTACATAAGATACAATTTAGGTTTAAAATTAGGTAATAGATTATCTGACTGATGAAACAATGTGCTAAGAGAGACCTCTGTGGCATGTGAAAGAACAACAACAACAGTTGTTTTATTTTTACTTTTATCTCACTTCCGCCTACCCACCCAGGGAGGCCAGGGGACCCACGGGTGCTACCTCAGGTCTGGCACGCCGACCTGTCTGTCAGTGTTACTCGCAGGGGCTTGAATGCACCGTGACAGGTGCCAATCTGCGGCGCCTGCCGATAACCGTGTCGCCCAGCCAGCGCTCGGAGGCAACCTTAGCAGCCGCCTTAACAGATGCAAACATCTGAAGTTGTCGGATAGTTTAGGAATAACAATGGTGTTATTGCATTTTGGTGGATCCTGAAATGTGTCTCCTACATTCTTTGTGGTTGATTTATGGGTTCTGAGATGAAGTGATAACCTGTTTAATGCTTGGTAGGATTTTTTTGTGTTTGTGTGACATTTACCTTTGCTGTCATATGCTTTATGCATGAAGCTCCTGTGTGCTGCAGTCATCATATGTACATGATTATCAAATCTCTTTTTCAAATCGATAGTAATGTAGTAATGTTATGTATTGCTGTTGTTTTTTTTGTTTACTTTCTGTTCTGTTTATTTTCTGTTAGCGAAATTTGTTTGTGCATTTGTTTGACCTCGTAGATGTTTTTTAAAGCAGCAAATGTCAGTTTTCATTCCCTGGATATAAGTTGGACCTCTAATGTGTCACAACAAATGCTGAAAAAGATTCTAAGAACATCAACTGGTATGAAAATGTACTGAATTATCAGTTAAATGCGATGCAGTGAACTGTATGTCAGGTGGAAAAAAACAGAAACCGGCACTGTTTCCCAAAGGAGAGAGTTGGCATTTCTACTCACATAACCCACTTCCTGTTTATATGGCGTGTGTGTGTGTGTGTGTGTGTGTATGTATATATTTATATGCCGATGGTAGTAACAGGTGTCTGAAGTAATGACACACACACCAACACACACGCATATTAGTAATAATAGTAGTAATTTTGCACAGATACAGGTAATGCAGGTGAGTAGAAAGTGTAGATAATGCAGAGACTCTAAACACACATATACAGGTGGATTAAAAGATCATGTAAACACCTTAAAATAGCTTTAATATATTTAATATATCAAATATTCAGTTTTAAGTGTGCGTTAGGCAATTTGGCCTTAGATGTTTTCTTTTGAAAATATGAAAGTGCTGTCTGATCTATAACATATTTACTTACATCATATACTGTATATTCTACATCTGTTTGTGACAGCACTTCATCAAAGCCGAATCACACCCAGTGTTCAAACCCAAAATCCAAATTTTTATGCCTGCACAACACATTGGCATTACATCAAATGCAAATCATTCTATAACCCTTTGCCTTTGGCACTTTTAGTATCTTTTAGTAAAAGTAAAATTTTGTGGGTTAAACAATTCTTATCTTGGTTAAGAAGGTCTGTTTACTAATAACAACAGGTACTACTTTGCCTTCAAGAACAGTTGTATCTTCTGTGACTGGAGAATTCTGTCAAAGTCTAACAAAATAACCTGATCGATTGTACCATAGTCATCTTGTCTTCTGCTCAGACACTACAAGGTTAAACCTGTGTTACAGAGTTGGGATGTGGAGTTTTCTTCGTCATTCATAGCCTAGCTGTCACAAAATGTCTGCGGCTTCTTTAGAAAGCCCAGTAATTGTGATATGGTCGCTAAACAAGGTGAAAAAAGAGCATGACGGGTGATATTAGATTATGAGGGAATTATTACGACTCAGAGTTGTTTGCTTCTGCATACATTTGTTGTAGACAGCTGCTGACTGGGAAAGATTGCGAGATTGTGTTTGTTCACTGGCTACCACTTCACACACACACACAGAAAACCTGAAGTCCAGTCTTCTTCTTGTTTTCCTGCCCTCCCTCTCAGCAGATTTCCCTTCAGGAGCCTCCCTGCTCCTCCCACACACTGGAGATCAATTTGTCTTGCCGACAGGAATCCATATTTTTCTCATCGCAGGTACTGCTTCTTCCTGGACCCCCCACCCCCTATTCGCATCCCGCCCCCGGTCCACCCCTCACCATCACCTCTTTGCAACCGTCCATCCACCTCCCCGCCCTCTGATCCCCTATCCACGTGCAGCTGAATCAGCTCTCAGCCCTTGCTGCATGGACAACAAACTAACTAACACACACACACACACACACACACACACACACACACACACACACACACACACACACACACACACACACGGTCACACACACACACACACTGTACTCCTATGTACTTACATAAATTCATGTAAAAACCCTGGAGAAGACCCATACCACCACACATGCCTGCCCGCACATACACTTGCATTAACAAACACACAACTGTCTTCCTGTTCTTGTTCAATTTACATTGTCTGAGTGGTGAACGCTGCTGGTCCCTGCGGCTGTTTTCCAAAGGTATTCCATCACTCTGCAGCAAAATCGGAAGGGGAAAAAACAACGAATGCACTCAAAAGTGGGTAGAAGAAGAATAAGAAAAAAAGCAGCAGTTTGATATCAACAGGGGAGTGGATGAGGGAGGGAGGCATTTTACAACACGTTTTTCTCTCACCGTTGTCTACCTTGGTCCAAGGAAAGACTGGCGGGCTCCCTCGTGGCAGCCGCCGCGATCAATACTACACAAGAGTTGAATTAGACCTCAAGTGGAGTGCACGTCTACCTTGGCGGAGGCAGGGGCCGACCTGAAATCCCTTGAACATTTACTTTCTTTCCACCGAGTTAACCAATAACTGGATGAAATGAGAGGGAAAAGAGCAGCTGTCTTTCCTGTTTCTTATCTCTGCTTCCCCCCCATCCTCTCTGTCTCTTCTTCTCGTCCTTGCTCCTCGCCGTCGCTCTCGGCGTTCAAACTCTCAGTATCTGTTTTGGCTTTAAAAGAGTCACTTGAGCAGAAATGAAATGCACAATTAGCAGATATCCAGAAGAAATGGGACACACGCACATGTGCAAGGAATGCATGCATGTGTAAGCATTGCACACACACATTTTTTCACATAGCCTTAATTTAATCATGTCCTCTCATTGACACTGACTCATGCTTCAGCAGCTTACAGGGACAAATGTTTTTTAAAGCAATAAAAAAGTGAGACATCAATGCTATCTTTTCAACTTCATTTTTGTTATCTGTGCGCTGCTCACCTGTCATTCAATGAGGGCAGGGTTGTGACATCTTAAGAGTTTGGGTGAAATCTTAAGCTTGGTTTGACGCGTGTTGTCTGGTGTACATTCCCATGACATGCATGCTCCCAGTGTCAAAGAGCAGCCAAACAGAAACAGTAGAAAATGTGATATGTGATACAGCATTGCACATGAATAAGGATCATTGTCTTTGTTTTTTTAACAGTTTTTGCCAAGTAATTTGCTGATTTGAAAAAAAAGGAGCATATGTATATAATTCGAGCATATATATAATAATGTTCCCAAGGCAGCTGTAGGATATCATGAGTAATTGAACAATATACTGATGGTTTTTTACCTTGTTGTGTTGGCAGGACAAGAGTGGTGTCTGAGTTAACCACAGAGTATCACCATCATTTTCATCATCATCATCTTTCCATCCACCCCTCCTGCACCTGCCACCCCGACTGCTGGTGAATCAGGTAGGTGCCTTTTCCCTGCCAGATGCCTCCAACTGAATTTGGGTCAGGAACACACACAAAAAACACATGCACACTTTCCCTCCTGGATCAATAGGAGGCACTCAGTGCAGCTGACGCCCTCTCACACCTGATACTGCGCCCAAACACCCTACAACCCCCCCACAACACACACACTCCAACCTGGCAAGGGACCAATTACACCAACCGGAGGGAATTATCCAGAGTCCCGCTCTTGTCTGGAGTGATATCTCCAAGGATTACAGGTACTTAGCTCCCATTATGTCTGCTCTATTACCTGCCCGCCGCCTCTTAACACACACCAGCCTCCTTTGTGTTCGCCTGTTTGCACAACAATCCCTCCCATCGGCCTGCTACCTTTTCACTTCTCAATGGCCGCTTTGTGGGGTTGAGAAAGGTGTGTGTATATGTGTGTGTGGAGAAGGGGCTGGCAAAGAAGCACACACTTTCACTCCCACTCACTTCTCTCTCCAGGTACATGCTGTCTTACTTAGCGCATTTTCACGCTCACAGTTTTTACAAACACACAAATGTTCTTTCCTAGTCTCTCACACACACTTTCTCTCTCTCTGAACTACACTACACACACACTCATTCACCTACCCACTCTTGTCACACAATCTTTCTGTAGAGTCAAGAGACACACACACACTTTTCAATTAAAGATGAATTTTTTTGTAGACTAGCACAGACATATACACACACTCAGCACATACTGCACACACACACAGGCATGCAAACAGCTCCCTTCTGCACACACACACTCATTTGTGCAAACGCTCATCATGTCATCACACCTGTATGCACACACACTGCTCATACACCCACTTTCTTGACACACTTATACAAATTATCTCCTTGTTGCCAGACACACTCGCTCATTTTATCTCTATCAGAAACACTCACTCAGTGCACACCCTAACACACACACTCCTAGACAAGAGGTAAGCTGATCTCTCTGACAGACAGACGACTGGCAGCTTGGAGAGCCGAGGGCACTGAGAAGGTAATTACCCGTGACAGACGTACCTGTGTAGGTTTCACCTCCTCCTTCTCCTCTTCCTCCCTCCTCCTCCTTCTTGCCTCACTCCAACCTGCACTTATCACAGTTACCATCTCACCGCAGCCACTGAAGAGATTTAATTGGAAGATTAAGGTGTTTTAGGCATCGATTTCATGTCGACTCTGTTTACTTTTCCCCCTCTCCTGGGTGCAGAGGCACTTTCCCACCACTGGAGTCGCTATACTGTGTTAAGTGTGAAGCAATGTTATTCTGTAAGGCTACACTTCAGAGTTGAACTATTTGAGGGCAAAGGCATGGTATTCAATGTAATACTACTAGTATTAATTTATTTTTTTCTTTTCTCACAAAAAAGGTATTTTTGTACTTTACATATTTGGTTTTATTCTCTCGCTGTTGATAGTAATATTTAAATTAGCTTTTGTTTTTATAATTCAAATATTTGGAGTCATTTGGATATAATGTAAGTGTCTTTGTGAAGGAAGGTTATAAGGTGACCCAGTGTTTATCACTGTCACGTCTTACTAAGAAAGCGCCAGGATCGATTCACAGATTTAGTCCTGTGTGTTAGAATGTTCTGCCCGTGTTTCATAGTAGAAATACAAGCAGCTCAGGTTGACTGGTGGTTGAAAATAATCCATTGGTACATGGAAAGATTATTTGGACTCGGTTGGACCCTGAATGTACTTTGTGTGCAGGGATTGCTTTGTGCAGTGATAATTAGTATTCAACACAGGAAACCATTTTGACATACAGTTTAGACCACGAGTAGGTTAAGTGTTACCACTTTCCTGGAAGTCACACTTGGGCCAATATTTGCAAATTGAAACTGTGCGGAAGCATACAAACATACACCTACAGATCGTACACACATTTACATACTGTTAATAAATTCACATATCTTTTAAGCAGGTGTTAAGGCGTCCCTGAGGTCGTATTCCATCAAGAATCAACAACCTGTTATCGACACCAACTACCTTCCCTTTCTTTCCCTTGATAACCGCAACCATCTGGCATCGGGCCACAAAAATAGACTCAAAATCGTTGGTAACAATTAGTAGTCGCTATAGCCAGGGACCACACAACAACCCACCTGATTTTCATACCCTGCATTTCTTCCCCCCTTCCCCCACCCTCATCAGGACGCTATCAATAGCCAGACACCTGTTTCCTGTCAACGCAAGCTAGGCCCTCTATGGCTGCACCTGTATGTGCTTACACAAGAGCCTCGAGAGGAGTATTTATGTGGATGGGACTGCAGGGCTGATATCAGGCTCCGCTAATGCAATCACAGGAAGGACAGGGAACACTTGACAAGTGTGAAGCAAGCCAACGGTGGGCTGAATTCACTCAAATCAAATCAGGATGTGGATTTTCAAAAGAAGCTCCAACGGGAAATCTTTTGACCCTGAAATGACTATTCAGATGATTAAAATGATTGGTGTGCATGTAGGCTAATCTTAGAGGAAAATCAGTTTTAAAGGGAACGTTAGAATGAGTATTTGTCCAGGGATGTTTATTTTTCAATGCTCAGATTCAAAACCAATTCCTGCTCCATACAACTCACCTAAAGGCGTTTTCTGCTGTTTTGAAATTTTTTTAAGATGTTGCAGACCAAAAAAGCAGTTTTATCTCAGTGATGCAAAACCTGTTGTTGCTTTCTCCGCCTTCCTCCTGACCATAGTCGAGATGGCCCAGGGAATAGTAGACCTAATATTTGCTTTTCTTTGTGCATGAAACCATTTCCGTCTGGCTGTTGTTTTATTGTTGTAACACGTACACCCCTAACCAATGTTGCTCCATCGTCACTACTACCCAGAATCCCCACAATGCACCACAATGTGAGACAGGCTAAACCTGTAAGACTGAGTTACTGATGCATCTTTAATTGAAGCTCCTTTTTGTGAATACTTGAAATGAATCTGATTTCATCCCATTGTCACAACATCTGTTATTGTCTGGTTCATTCATTGTGGACAAATATGCTAGATTGTTGTTACGTTACTGTTTTTTGCAGTTCTTGGTGAAGTGAAGTAATGTTGTTGTCCTTTTCTGGTACTTCTATACTTTGTATTTTGTGGTTTTCTAGACATATGTGTCTCTTTAATCTAATTCCCCTCTTCCAGCACTGCATTTATTTTACATATGGCATCTATTGCATGTCTGTCTGTACCAGGACAGGGATCCCTCTTCCATTAATCCTCCTGAGGTCTCTCCTATCTTTTTTCTCATCTGGATCATATGTCTATATAATGGGTCTCATATGTGATACAGATTGTAAAACCGTCTGGATCAAACTTGTAAACTTGTGATTTTGGGCTACCGGACTTGACGTAATAGTTAACCTCTCATTCTAGATAGCCATTCAGCCCTGACTGATGACTGTCTGCTTCAACTCAAGTTGAAATGCAGCCAGTTATTCAGCAGGGAAACCAGTCAGTCAGTCTCCCACACAGCCAGCCATCCATTACCTCTAAACCAAACAGAGAGCCAGACATCGAGGAACAAACTGCAGAGTCAAGCATGGAAGGGCAGGTGATTAATGCCAACACAGTGTTTCCCTGTTCTTGGCCAAAGTGTTATTGATTTGATTTTGGAAGGGCGAGAAAAGGTTAGCATTTGCAGGCCATGGTTTGAGGTCACCGGCCTGTGATAGGGGAAGTAATGACCCCTCCCTCCTCAGTAGGAGCTATCGAAGCGGTCAACCAGGAAATGGAGACAATCCCCAGCCAGGCGCAGAGCGACGTTCTGTCCTTTACACTGCCGATATGTGTGAAGTGGACATTCACCGGCTATTGAGTGCCACATACTCCTACACCTAACAGCCATTATAAGTTTTAAATGGACAAAATGGCAAGACAGAGAAGTGGAGAATGTAGAAGAAAATTGCTGTGGGTTTTTACCAAGGACCCACTTTCAACCTCACTGACTGAACCCAGGGATTTGAGTGAACTCATGTGGCAGTAGGAGCAATTGTACAATTGGTCATATTAATAGCACAAACAGCGTTTTTATTTCAGAAGCTAATTCTGTGAGGACTGCTGACTATTTGTAATATCTGGTGGATGTTTGAAACATTGCCTTGTGGCAGAGCCAATCCAAAAGTTTCTGTGTCAGCCCTGCTGTCAAAAACATGAATCAGTTATATTGAAGTACCATCGATGAACAGGCCTGCATCTTACAGGTTGCATGGAACGATCTGATCTGAGTCACAGCCTTGTTAAAGTGACTAATATTAACATTTTTCGGTGGAGAGTCAAAGGGCTTGTTCAAAATAAAGACGACCAGATCATGTTTATTTGCTTCTGATCACAATTAGTGTACTTTCATATCGACTGTGGACACCATCTCTCTATTGATATTTATTGAATAGTGTCTGTAGTTTTTTTGTATATGTGTACAGATAGGAAAGCATTAAGACATAATTATCCTTATTCCCAGCGTGAAACATTCTAATATTTAGGTAGAACGTTCAAGAAACAGCAGTGCTTTAGAGTTGCATAATGTCCAAAAACCAAAATAAAGTAGTAATGGTTTGTAATACCAGTAATAGTGGTATTAGTGAGTAGGTAAGATGTATTCAGCGTTTGTAATCCCAGGACTGTTGACACTATTTGAATTGAACTGATTTCATAATTGTGCATTTGGAGTGTAGGCCACAGTTGGTTCATTATCAGAAGGTACCAGTACATTTCAAAGGTAGAGCAGAACAAGTTTAGGTAGACTATAAGCATTTGTAGCATTACTGTTTTGCTTCAGTCACTTCTCATGTGACTGGAAGCTGTGATCTTGCTATGCAGTTACTACGGAAATTAAATAACTGCAAAGCATGAAAAAACGTAAATAAATGAGATTCATCCAAAGCAGGGTAAGACATGTTCCCTTGTACATCAGGTACATGACAAGATCACACTCCCAGAGTCGAGTTAATTTTCGTGCCCCCACCTCCATCCTTACCCTCCCTCCATTCGCTGTCATTTCAGGGAAAAAGGTGCTGTAGCCATATGACAGTAATTAACAACTGACAAAAATATCCCCTCCCCTAACATGAGGTGGGAAATCACAAAAGCCAGAGTTATTTTCTCATTAATTTACCAGCTCTGCTCTCTTTTACGCCCTGAGACGGCAACGCAAGACCTGACGTACGAGTTTAATAAGGCACCGTACTGTTTGTTTGTGTGGAGTTTTGGGGGAAAACTGCTGCTTTTGATTAACAGTGTGATCCTTCAGGTTGACCTTACTATAGACAGTGACGTGTATTATTATGATGTGTTTCAAACAATTTGTAGGTGTGCAACATATATTTTTAGGCTGTAATGGTTATATTTTGACCCCACATCATGTCCCGTTGTATACACTTTTTCTGTATGAGTACTGAGAGAGCGAGTGAATGAGGACATACTCATCAGATCTTACATTCATCAGGCACATTCATTTGGCCATTTTAGTTTCTTTATTATGTTTTCCCAAAACCAAAACACATGAATTGAAGATGCCCGTTGTTCATAAAAAGTAGACTATCAAAGCAGGTCTAGTTGTGATCAGTCTGATAAAGAGTGCTGTGGTTTAAAATAATAACTATAAAATTGTTTGTTTTAAAGATTTGAGAGCTGTCAGTGTTCAGACTTCATTGTTTAGATAGCTCATTATCAGTTTGGCTCCTTATTAACCTTTTTTATAAGATATTTCCATCATAAGCCATAACATTTGTGAAATTGATCCTGTATTGGTAACGTGAGTTTAGGTATGTTTAAATCCTGCATAAATTACACTAAAAACTAAGTAGTAGTCACGTTTTCCAGGTGAATTCTACATTGTCAACATCTGTTAGTGTCCACAGCCATCCATATCTTGTGTGTGAGGTTAGTAATTTGCCACATACACTCTCAGCGACAGACAGATGGTTTCATATTCACAGATAGCAGACTTTCTTTTTCTACCCTCCCTCTGTCTATTTGGCTACCTCTACTCCCTTTGACTTTCCTTCTCCCTCAGTCAATAATAGGATTTGACTGATATAGATTTTTGAAGTCCACTTCTTGCAGATTGAAGTTGGCACCACCCCCTTTAGCACCGTAAAGCAGTATTTGGCACATGCATTTGCAGGTTGGCACTTCTGGTTATTGTTAAATAAAATCAGATACCTCCATCATATAAATGGATAACTCAGATTTGGGTAATACCTGATTTTTATTAAAAGGCCAACACGATTCTCATAATATCTGTATCTTTCTAAACCATATATCTAGCCTTTTCTCCTTTAACTCTTTTTTATTCTCTCTGTTTCTTTCTCTTTGCCATTCTGGCTATGTCTCTCTCACCGCCGGAGAGCCAGACAAAGCCTCATCGCAGCCATAACTACACACAGAGAAAGAAACACACCTCCTGGATGCCTCAGAGAAGCTAGAGTTTGTCATTGACATGTTTGCTCTTTAACAAGAGGAGAAAAGGAAGACAAGTGCCTCACTTTAAGAATGTTTGCCCTAGTATACATCACCACCCCATCACCCCCATCCTTGCTTCCAAGCCGTGTTGCATCAGACTGAGGGGATAGGTGCCATTACGCCTGCGTATTTAAAGCCACCTAAAAGTGTGGAGCAGGTGGCGCACAATGCACTCTTGTTGTTATTTGGTTCGCGCAGTCAAGATGGCAGATTTCATAATGCTTTCAAATGGCACATAACAGGGAGAAGCCTCGCAGGACTGCCAAGAACAATTTTGCCAGGAGCCAAAGAGGAGCAGCAGGCTGTAGCACATACCTTTTCTACAAAGAGAAAGAGGAAAGGGGGATGTCTCTAAATGCACAGTGTGGGATCATAAATCACCTTTTAACTATCGAGTTTGTTTGCTGAATTCTAATAAGCTTTTTAGTAACTGTAAACTGCAAATGATCCCTTGCAGCAATGCCAAAGAGTAGTGAAACAGTAATTTAGAAAACAGAATAAATGCAAAACAGGTAAAGTCTACATAAAGAATATGAGGCCATGTTTTGTTGGACAAATGAAAAGCCAACAAAAAAGTTTCATAATGAAATTTCATTCGCAGAAAGTGGTAGTTCTCTGAGAAGACCGTACTTTTGCAATTTGGTACATTTCCTGGTAAAAAAAAAAAAAAAAGATGTTTGTGTCTGCAAACCATTGAGGTATCAGTGATGAATTTTAAAGTTGGATTTGATGGGAAGGTTGTAGAGATGGGACTATTTCTGCTTACGCGTACAGCATGACATCACCAATATAGATTTTCTTTCTTATGAGGAGACATTAATGGGAAAAAACATGAGAGAATACAAAAATCTACTTTATGTTTTGCTATATATTGTTAAAGGGTCATGCATGACATTATAATGTGGAAACTTAGCTAACAAGGTGATGTAAAGTAATTTGTTGATGTTGGGAATACTACTAAAATACTTCTGGTGACTCTCCAAATCATTGACATAACAATCCATCATCCCTTCTTCTTTCCCACAAAACAAACAAATAAATAAATCATTTTAAAAAATGATTTCAAACTGATAGCCTACTCTCTGTCGGTCTCTTGGCGAAGCCTTGCTGCTCCGTGGAGGAACTCGGCAGGGACTCGTGTCTCATCCACCCGTTCAAATAAGCCCACAGATGTCGAGAGGACTCCCCCACCAACACCACCGCGCACACACACATTCGACCCACCTCCAACACTGTTTGTAATGAAATCTAACACTTGGAAGAGGAGAAGTGGACGGACCACCTGTGCATCCAATTGTTCTGCATTCGCAGACACGCAGGAGAGAAAAGAGAGAAGAGGAAGAGGGGGAGAATGGGTAGAGGAATCAAAGCTGCAAGAACACACACACACTGATGCACACATGCAAATACAGAGAAGAAAGTAATGCACACTATTTAGGGTATTTGAAGAAAGAAAAATTGGTTCACATAATGTTTTCAAGTGTAACATATACACACACACATTCACAGATATAAAACATGAACAAGAGCCAGACAGCAGCTCCTGACATCAGGTTGTAACAAACTTTATTTAAACCTGCCAAAAACATATATATATATATAATGTATCTATGAACAAGTATAATTACAGGGCTATTAATGCATTATTAATGTATTTCAACAGCTCCTGTGAAGGATCAGCAACTGGTTTATAAATACTGTATGGATACTTGATGAGAAAATATAAATGTACACATGAACAAATACTAATAGCTTCTTATTTCTATAAAAAGTTTAATATTGTTGTTTATTTAGCACCTTTAAAAGCAGCCTTTACAAAGTGCTTGACAGACAAAGCAAAAGCAGGCAATATAATAACTGAAAGCCAATCAAAAGCAAGACAGAGTTAAGATAAAGTAAAAGAAGAAGACAAAAGACACAAAAACATAGTGGAGACGACATCAGAGAAAGCAAGTCTGTAAAAATGGGTTTTAAGAAAAGGGAGACAATAGTGTGAATCCATGATTGGGGTGATGTGATGCCGTCTGTTAAAACCAGGAAGAAGCCTCTCTGTTGCATTCTGAACTAGTTAGAGGCGTGAGAGTAACTCTTGGTTTATGCCAGGAAGGAGGGAGTTACTAGCCTGGGAACCAGATGAGCTCTGCAAGCTCATGTTTTATTTGTTCTGTCAGATGCGTCCCATTGAGAGAGATTTCCACCAGTCCTGGATCTGATCGGGCCAATCACAAGAGTTTATCTAATATGGTCCCAGGTTTATAAGACGACAGTACAGAGGAACACAACGATAATGGCTATTTTCATAAACAACCAAGATGGCTTCTCTGTCAAATAAAGGTTTAAAAAACCCCATAAAAATAATAGAGCTGTTTAGAAGATATGTTTGTCGTACTTCCCAAAAGATCTGGTAAGATTAGTTTAACAATTACTCTTCATCACACTCTTCGTTGCTCGGATTGGTTGTAGGTCTATCCAATTTCATCGCCCGTTGATAATGCTCCTTAGAAATCAAAAATTAAGTGAGAGGTTCTAGACTAATTTGATGATGCAAGTCTAGAGAGTGACAGTGATGACGGACAAAACTATGAAAATAGGAACCACCTGAACATTGACTGAAGGAGGAGGAATAGTTATAGAGAGAGAAGAAAGACAATGTAGAGTAAAATTAGATGCATTCGTGATTCGCACACCTTGTAAACAGACACAAGGTACACACACTTATACATAAGTAGGGAACAATGGTTTCTTTGAAACAAAGCTATAAAGAGACAGAGAGAATCGGTATAGAAAGATGCCAGTAAGCACACAAGCACATGCAAACACACAAAACAACACACTTGCAATCACACACCCACACAAACGCACCTACACACACTCTCTCTCTGTTTTTCACACACACAAACAAGAAAGGAACAGCAACTACTTAGAAATGAGCCCTGACATTGCTTGTCACAGTCAGAGGCCTTGATCAGGATTTGCTCAGAGGACCTCCTACTTAGCACACACACAAACACACACTAGATCTGGGAGGGAGGGGGGGTAAAAAAGCTGAGGGCCATGTTGGAGGAAAAAGGGGAACCCGGCAACATCTGCAGTCTCCGTTGTTGATAGCGTTGCTGCCAGCTTGGAGTCAGATCACAGGGCTGGAGATGCTGCAGTCTGGGCTCTACCTCTTGGCCAACCTTCCCTCTCCTCAGATCCATACTTCCAAACCTCCTAGCTACCACCTGTTAGTTAATTTGCAGCGACGAAAAGGACACCGTGATACTGTGAAGTCAAACTCCTTCTCTCTATCTCCTCTTTCTCTCTTTGTCTGCATCTCTTTCTTCCTCTGTGTCGATCGCTCTCTTGGAGGTTGGTACACCCACGACAGAGTTTTCCCGGACTTGGAAGGGTTCAGGGCAATGTTTTTTTTCCATCTTCCCCCTGAGTTGAAGCTTTGATGTGAGAAGACTGGAGTCACAAATCCTTGTCCATTTACCATCAGAGATCATCCCCTAACTCGGGGCTTGGCACAACCCCACATGGCTAACGATTTGAGATACTTTAATTAGGCCAAAATGTGTCTAAAGATGCAGTTGCACCCCCAGACTTCCAGTACTTCCCATGCTAAAGAGATAAATAGACTAAATTCCTATGTAGAAGAGATTTTAGAGAGTATTTTCTATCGTTTCATGTCTTTCAGCCTTTGGTAATTTCTTGCTGGAAAGCCTCATGTGGGTGTGGCTCGCATTTTGGAAGCGATCTTATTGGCCCTGATGCATTTCGAGGCTCAGCTGATGATGTGATGATTTGGTGAAAATCGAAAAGCTCTGTTGAATTTCAGCATCTATATATAAATGCAGCAAAGCATGGCAAAGCAAAGATATCTTGAAGATGTGCCTTTTTCTCCAAACAACACATCAGTTCTACAGCATCTTTGCAAAGCAACATGACTTTTACTTTACCACTTTCTATTTATATCAGTTTGTGAGAAGAATGGTCATTGTGTGTTTTTACTTCTTCTGAAACTGACTTCTTATACTATTTACAGATTTAAATGTATTTTTTAAAGTAGTTTATACAAGAAAAAGCAAGAAAACAAGAATAATTGTCATGAACCTGAACTGTGTTTTAAATACCTATTAAAAAGCATAGCTACCTGTGTATCATCAAATCATTAGTAACAATTAACAACTGAATTTAAAGCTTTTTGAATAATATTTAAAATGTATAACCCTGTATAAGATCATGTCTGGGATGCAATTAACTCTTAACACTGCAGTTGTTAAAGGTAAATGCAGAGATTGTAGTAAATAATTTCAGTCACAGTTGAGCAAAAACTCAGTGACCGGGTGCGGTTAAACTTGATCACAAAAACATCAAAGTCAAAACCTAAGGTCCCCTTCTCCTCACAACAGAGATGAAGTTCACAACGTTGTTTCTACGCTTTAAGTTACAATCTCACATCCATGTGGATTTCCAGCAATAGATAGCACGCTTTTTTGTGTCAACATTGATTTTTCCCTCCCCCCTCCACCCCACTCTCCTTTTAATAGAGGAGTGTATGCTTCAAAGACCCCCATTTGCCCAAAGCAAGCTTGATATTCTTGCCTTTTAAAGCACCATTCCTTCTTTGTAGTTACGATCCCCTGTCTCATCTGGTGAGGGCGAGGGAGAGACGAAAACTTCTGAAGGTACTAAAGGTAGCACATGAAATCCCCCCCATCTAGGTGTGTGAAGTTCTGATAGTTGTGTCCGACTTGGAATCGATACGATACCCCCCTTAAGCCTGAAAAGTATGTGTTTGTACAGCCAAAGACAAGGTATTTCCAGACCTAAAATCAAAGGCCTCTTCTTCACAGATTCTTCGCCAGACAACTTTCTCCAAGCCAGGCCAAACAACAGCGCAACAACTTCAGAAAAGTGTTCACAGAAGTCTCGAGTTGCTGTTACATCCAGTCTTCTGCTGTCTGCTCAATTACAAGTTGTTGTTTCTCTCTCTCTGTCTGGCTGTCGCCCTCTCTGTCTATCTCTCACTGTCTCACTCTCCTCTCAGACTACTGTGAGGTGTTAAAAAGGAACCAACGGGGGATCTGTGCTCCATTATGCAGGTCTGTTCCTGTGCTGTCTGTTGCCGCCTCTTCGCACCTCATATTGCATTTTTGCCCGTCGAGACACACACACACACAATCTTTGACACACACAGAACCACACATACGCACAGGGAATTGAACTTTGGCTGCCTCTGTGTATCTTGTGCCAGGTGTAAGGCTAAGAGGTGCCTAACTTCTTCTCCGCCCCCTTAGGCCATACAGGCATGTTCGAAAAGAAAAGAAAAGTGGTTGTGTGATCCAGACATCCATTACACGCTGTGTGGGCGATGCTGCTGCTTGTTTTTTTTTGTTTGCAGAGATGGAACTGCTAGAGTAAAGGTGCTACATGGAGCCTTGCATTTGTAATGATCAATATATCATTGTCAGATTAATTGTGATACCTTGGTGTTATTACACCATCTGAGAAATGAGACCAAGGTGGAGATGTGTGTTTTATCTCAAACCATGGAAGTGTTACTGGTGTGGTGTTCAACAAAATTCAGACATAAAATCTTGTTGCTTTTTTCCATCAACCTTTTTATTTTGTAATATCTGCAACCAACTTTAAGGATTATAACTGAAATATTTGTTGTTTTCTTTGATCCCTTAAAATGTTGTCATGAAATTAAAATATTATAAAATAAATTAAATATATCAACAAAGCGAGTATAAGTGACCCACTCTGTGCAGTGACAATTCTCATGTTGATGCGCTTGAACAAAGTTGTTGTATTTGGGAAAAGTTGAGAATCTCAACTGTATACCGTGCGATACACCAGGAGTTCATGGCTCTGGGAGAGGGATCCCTCCTCTGTTGCTCTTCCTGAGGGTTCCATTTTTCCCTTTTTAATGGTGTTTTTGGGGGTGTTTTTCCTTATCCAAATCGAGGGTCTAAGGACAGAGGTTGTTGCATGCTGCAGTTTGTAAAGCTCCTTAAAGCCATTTGTGATTTGTGCATTTGACTTGACTTGACTCTAATACAGGGCTGCAGCTAATGATTATTTTCATTATTTTCATTTTCTGTCAAACATCTTTGTCTTAATTTGTTATTTGTTTCATCTAAAAAATGTCAAATTAATTAGTGAACGGTGCATGTTTTTCCATCTGACTAAAGATCCTGTGTAATGTTAGCACAAAAAAGATTTAAGAAGGAATTTTTTACAATTTAATATCAGAATGGAAAAACCTCTTAAACACACTTGCTGTAGATACTGTATAGTTGCATATATTCAGTATTATACATACATTTTTCAGTTCCATCGCTCACTATAACTTGAGTATCGAAGTGCATTGGAGGATTCAGTTTCATTCTTCCAGTTTCAAACTCACTCTGCAAGTGCCCTTGAAGTACAGTATCTCCGTTTTCCCCAAGCTGCACCGCCAGGAAATGAAAGTCGACATTGACCACCCTGCCCACATCCAAACCCACTTGTACGACTCAACAGGAGCCGCTGTACTCCTCTGACCCCCCCTCCTCCCTCCACTCACCTCCCATCTCCTTCCCTTGTATGAATAATACATGGCGCCCCCGCTACCTGTTTCTATGTGTATATGTCGGGTTGCGCAGGCCGAGCTCACACACACATGAAAACACACACACAGTCGACGTAGGAAAGCAGCCAGCAAGCCTGGCCTCTGAGGCCTGACCCTGCGCAAGTTTGGCACACACACACACACACACACACACATATAAACCTCACATGAACGCACACACAAGCACTGACATCTAATGTACACCCATAGACGCATGTGCATTTAGATACACAAAGTAACACAAACATGCAGTAGGGACTCATCACACACACGTAAAAAGCACACACACACACACTGGCAAACAAAGCCCACACACATCCACTGTGTACCTTGGAGGCAAGGTTGGGGGTTGAAGTGAACACTGCTGGCAATAAGGTGAGCAGCTGTGCAGTGCCGTGGATGAAAGACGAGCATCAGGAGGCCTGCACTGTGTGTGTGTGTGTGTGTGTGTGTGTGTCAGATTGTGTGTGAGGAGTATTTCTACGGGTTTAAAGTGAATCTGTGTGTCTATTACAGAGGCTTTCTGAGAGATGTGTGTGTGTGTGTGTGTGTGTGTGTGTGGCTTTAAAATTTTGTGTGGTACTGTGGTAAATTGTGTAAAAGTGGACAATGATTCTATGTTTTGAGTCCAGATTGCAATTTGTTTTTGTCTTAAACACAACCTTATTTCTGTGTTTTTGTCTGCTGGAATATGTGTAGTTTGTGTGTGTGGTTTGTTGTGTGTGTGTGGGGGGGGGGGGGGCTACAGTTTTAATTCCTTCAGTAGTGAAACTTGTAACTTTTATTCAAGTTTTTTTTTCAGACTTGAAGTACATTTAGCTAATTATATATGTATATTTAATGAATAATAATGTGTTTGCTTGCATGTCTAGCCTCTGACAAGCACACTGAAACATGTGTATGTGTGTTGTTTTTATTTCCTGTCCATGTTTTTTACATCTTGCATTGCGTTTGCAATTACAGTATGTACATGTGCTTGCATATGGTGTGTGTGCGAGTGTGGTTCAGGGTTGGGGGGGTGGTGTGCCACGCCTGAAGCTGTTCCCTGCTTCCATGCAACCTGAATCCTTTTGGAAAGGGAAGTGGAGTGTATACAAGTGAGATGATCAAATAAATCAACTGAATTTGTCTTCTCTGTCTGAAACATGAATATTAAGCACATTAGGATCATGGGGGGAAGTAAATATGTCACGGCCGTAATCCCCAGTGATCTGCTGGTCAGTTTGGGTTTGTGTTGCAGGAGAGACGTGGAGTATTTACTCGAACATGTGAGGCATTTAGGTGACGCTCTCATCCAGAGTGACTCAGTGATTGTAACAGTAAAAAAAGGCAACGGTACCCAACCCCCACACGTCTTCTGGCCCATGATGCAGTCTCCCTCTGGGCCAATCAGTAACAAATATGTCAGTTTGTGCTGATGTGTAATTGTAGTACTCCCTTGTGACAAATAATAAGATTGTGGAAAAACCAGAATGCATCATTTCGTCGAAATCTAATCACAAGTGTTTGAAATAAAACAGATAAATTAACAAATGCATGAATGCTTGAATGTATTGGCTGATGAATTAATGTATAAATTAATTGATTGAACCTGAAATGGGCTGCCTCAAAACCAAGCGGCAACCTCCATATCTGGCAAATGAATCCAACGTCGAAGTAATAAAAACTGCAGTTCCTTGAACAGCCATTTGAGGCTGGCTCCAGAAGTGAGTCAGTCTCCATACGGTCCCATATTAAAATGCCCAGCTTTATTTATTTGTTTCTTTACAGCCTAATACCAAAACAGTTCTGGTCTCTATAGCTAATTTCCCCATTCAAGATAACTTTACAAGGGTGAATTTTTATATAACTCACTGATTTAAATGATATCAAGGCTTAAAGTTATGCATAATTAAGGACATGGCCGCTTTGAGTTACAGGTGGGTGCAATCATAGGAGGCTGGTTTCAGTTATCAGGCTGAATTAGCTGGGAGCCGGCGAGTCAGGACTGGCCACACTGAGCTTCACAACAACTGTTCAGAATCCTAGGAGGGCCTTAACAGAGACTACGTCCATTTTTAATTATACAGTCTATGCTTAAAACCTGCGTCTTTAACATTAAAAATAAACCACAATTGGCTTTGACTCTTTGCCTCTGCATTCTTTTCTATCCCTGATTGTGTTATCCCTGCGCACTGCTGTGTTATTGATCGATTGATTGATTCTATTTATGGATTATCAGACTCAGGAAAATAAGAACATAAATCCAAAGGACAACATGTTAAAATGAAAACACACGTAAGATATTAGAAAACAAAATAAGAAGAATAAGAAAATTCAACATAAAACAACACAATCCTGAAATCCAAAAGTACATCTCCACAATCTAAGAAATGTGAAACAACTCCCGTATCAGAAAACATTAACGATACATTTGCAAATTTTATTATAAATCTCTTACCCTGTTCCTTAAAAAAAGTCCAAACTTGATTTCTATAATTAGTTTGTCTTTGCATACACGTGAATTTTGAACTGCACAGATGGGTCAGTGTTGTAGGTGTGAAGTGCAGAGACAGTGAGAGGAGAAAGGTGAGGCCAAGAAAGGCGGCAGCATGCTGGCGTGCAGCACTCATTAGCATGAATCCATGTTTCCCTCAAACCACTCTGATTTCTACGGCCCTACAAAAATAGAGAATCAAAACCTGAGATCACGAAGAAAGTAGACAGGGATAAATATTATGCTGGTATGGGTTTTTGAAGGCAACAGAGACCTGTTGCAATATTTAAAATTTTATCTTGAAACTGAGGATAGTAAAATTCTTCTTTGTGAGTTTTGCAGACACAGTAAAGCAGGTTTCATTGTGGGTTTTATAGACTGGCCCCCTGAAAGGCTTGAGTTAAATATGCCTACATCTCTTCAAAATGATTTCCCTTGTTTACCATTTGATATTGAACAGATAAAAACCAGTTAAGGATAAAGAGGACCTCAGTTATTTTGCAGTTTGAAATATGTATTGTCTCATTCTTAATTAAAAAAACAAAATCCATCATCGCCTATTGATCATATTCCTCCCTAAAACAAAGAATCCGGCTTAAACAAGAAAACAGACAAATCCTGCTCTCCTGACTTCCTCTCTGTGTCTATTTTCTCCCTTTCCAAGTCACTCCTGGCTGGCAGGTTTGCCACACAGCAAGGCGACCTGTGCAACACCTTCCACAGGCCAGATGGCGGTGTCGAAGGCGACAGGAGAAGCAGAAATCTGCCAGAGCAATCTGCTTGCGAGCAGGTGTCGACTAATTGTCTCCGAGAGCTGAGGCAGCGGCGGGCATGTGCCAGCGCTACCTGAGTGGAAACAAATATCTTCATTTACCCCTGGTTTGTCAAGGGAGCGCACTTCCAAGCTCGGAAACATAATAGGGCAAGCCCAGAACAAGAGGAGGGCGGTGGGCTGGAGCAGGCAGCCGAACAAGTGTACCTTTGTGAAAGAGAAAGAGCCACAATGTGTCTCATAGCTACTGATGGCAAATACTCTTGACAATCATAATCATGCTTAAGTGGATACAGAGGGAAGAACAAACTAACTTTGGCAACTGTAAAGGAGGTTGTGCATGTACGTGGTTCAATATTTATTACATTTACTGTATTTTACATATTGGAAGCCAGAAGAAGACAATGCTTTCATTTAGAGAAATAAGTTTGACTTTTGAATTCAAGGAAAGGCCCTTAAAGGGATAACAAGATCTATTTTGCTTCATGAACAACACTGAGGCAAGGATTGCTGTTTGTTACAGTGAGGTGAAACAGTGATTAAATTAGGTCTTTAAACATATAAAATATTGTTATTGTTGTGTGTATATTTAGCAGCTGACATTGTTTTAAGCCAGTACAACTTTCCCTTATTATGCTCATAAAGCCCTCAGCCGCTGTTCACACATGGGTAAGGAGAATGAATTCCACATGCACTCTCTGATTTATTCAGGTACCGGCTCGCTGCTTCATAGACTCTGACATTCCCATTGTGTATTTAGAAGAAAGGAGGGGCTCTGGGACGGGATGTTCAGTCTGACAACAGTGTTTCTACTCGTCAAGAGATCTTTCAAACGGAGAAAGGGGAAGCAAAGTGCCTCTAATTTAAGTGCTTCTTTTTTCACAGACTTCTCAGAACAAGTTGTTGTAAAATCAATCAAGCTTTACTGATGATACCCACTGATCATTTTAACATGAACCCTTTAAAGCTTTTCTTATTCTGGTCAGGGTTAGATAATGCAAGGTTGTGCCTAGAAATTTTCAGTGTAGCTGCAAACACATTTTATTCTACTTTTTCAGCAGCCTGAAACTGTACCAGCCTCACATAAGCAACTGGATAATATCTGTCCACTATCACAATTGTTGTCTCCACTTACAAATAAAAAGTTTACACCCCTTGAAATGTAGGAAATTACAGCGAAGTAGAAGCAGATGAGGTAAAGTGTATGTACCAATAAAGTTAATTACAAAACTAAATTACGGAGCTTTTACAAAATCCCACCAGCAGTGCATTGAACATCACAGTTAAATGACATGTAATGGCACAAGAACATCAGTGAGTGGAAATGTCTTTGGAGCTACAGGGCTACTGCTGCCCATTGCGTCAGTCCAGATGCATCCTACAGAGCACTCCCCGCTATGGGAGAAGCGAGGCTGGCTCTATTTTTAAATCTCAAATAAGAGTTGAGTCTTTAAAAGCTTCCCACGATACCGATTGATCCCCTGACCCAGCTCTCCTCAGGCTTTCCCCTGGTCCATTAAGAGCTGTGTCACCGGAGGAGTTATAGCATTACCATGTGTGGCCTCTGTTGTTTTTAAAGGAGGAAGTGCCCAGTCAGGTTTAAGTGTGCTGTTTCCCCACAAGCCCCTGTTGAGATCTGACTTTAACCCTGCTTCCTGCCGTTTGCAGCTCGTAGGCTAAACAGCCTGGGTCCAACCTCTACAACCACTCTGCTTGTAGACGCTCCAGATCCATGTCCTGCTTCTTTTGGGCTGTTTTTTTTATATATATATATTGCTGGTTTTATCGAGAAGAGTAATGAATAAAATAGAGTAGCTGTACTGTCATTATTATAATGGTTGTAATAAACTGCAAGATTGAACTGCATAACATTTAAAACTAAGACTTTTGTGCTCTTAGAGATTCTCAGTTTCTCAAAGTTAAAGGTCCAATTTGTTACATTTAGGAGGATCCACTGGCAGAAATGGAATATAATAGAATCGTTCTGTTTTTGTTACCTTTGGATGGACCTTTTATATCTGCAGACGCTGCAGGTTGCCTTCCATGGGGGCCACTTTGAACTGCCATGTTTTTGTGAATTTTGGGACGATCACAGTTATAATCTTACATCCCAATGATTGGACTAAGTTGGACTAAGTCTCCAAGACCAGTTGGTTACAGCTGGGAGATCAAATAGACTGTGTTGTGTTATTAATCCTCTGATCCTGGATTGCATGTCATCATCCCTTCAGCACTTTAAGCAACAATCTCTCACCAACACAGGCCCTATTTTCTTTACTTAATGCTTGTTTCAGTCTCAAAACCGTACTCCTTTTCTCTTTCCTGTCTGTGCAAATTGCAGCATAACTTACCAAGTAAACTGTTTAAAATGGATATTATTTCTGTTTTGGGGTGGGGACACTCAAGAAGTTGTGTTCCTTGAAGATCTTTGGAGTTGCCCAACAGTGCAATTCTAATTATAGTCTGCTATCCACTGTGTTCTCATTTACTCAGTCAGTAAACGCATCTTTCCTACTGTCACAACTAAAACATTTTGGTTGGAATATACTAGAAAATGTCTGAAAAAGTGGTGAAATCTTGATGAATGTTGCAGAATTAGCATGATAGCATGAATGTTTTTTAAAATTAAAAACGTTCTACTTTCACATGCTGGTCTACTGTAACCAGCTTGATTAGACCCTGTTTGAGTCTTCTGGTACAATATTCAGCTTCATTTTTTTCTCTGTTGCATTCTGTAAGAAATTACCAGCAGTTGTAATGATGGGTCGGTGCATGAAGAAAGCATAGATGATAACATGTTTTGTCAGAGAGCACATTAAAAAACACCCAGGGATTTGGGGAAACCCTGTCTATCATCCATTCATTTACAACTGTGTTTTTATCCTTCTCTTTGTACATTTGAGTGTCATTTTACTAGGAGACCATAAAATGCAGTGTTGATCCAGTTATTTTACACCATTTTTTATATGACAGGCTTTATTGTGCATTATGTTGTAGCTCATTCCTCAGCTCCATACAACAGCTAGCCGGTGTGTAATTACAGCTTGTAGCGAGCAGCCAGACGGAGCGATACGTGCATGAGAATCTGTGGGAGCGCTTGATTTATGAACCCTTGCCGCGCTGTATCTGGAGTCCCAATCTTCTTGCTCACCTTAGGCACGATGCCCAAACAATGAGGTGATTAGTAAGGTGGAGGGTGATGGTGTATGCTCAGAATCACGGTTTGGTCCGAGTGGGACTGGAACTTTGTGTGATTTTTAGATTTTATGCACCAATGCACCAAGACAAATTCCTTGTATGTGTAAAAACTTATTTGGCAATAAACCTTATTCTGATTCTGATTTTGATTCTGAACAAGACAGAAAGGCAGTTAGTATCTCACTCTTTTTCCTCTCCTGTCCTCCTCTCATACTCTCCCATGCCGAGTATGATGAACTTCCTGAATTTGTGCCCAAAATGTTCTAATATATCCAGCAGCAATAATTCTTGACCCATAAGAGAATGAAAAAAATGCAGAAAACAAACAAATCCATGCAGAAAAAAGACCTGAAAATGACTTCAGCCTTAGTGAAACAGTTAGGTGCTGCTACATCAACTAGGTTTACTGTATCTACCGACCAATTGCTAAACCAAACCATATTTACAGATTAGGTTTATCAAAGAATGTGTAAATACTACCGGCCTCCTGGTTTACATCCTCAGGCACTTTTTCAATTTAACACAATTTACATTTTCTAATATGTTTCTTTTCATAATTGAAGTATGATGACGACGCCATAAGCTCGCCGGACGGCACAGCTGTGTGTGCCAGCGCGCTCGGCTGGAGATGAATCAGTGTGTTTAACTGTTTGTCCTCACAGTACCTTAGCCGCATCGAAACAAGTCAAGTGCATCAATCCAATATGGTGTCATCTGCCTCACGCTAGGCACAGGTGCTGGACAGGAAATGCAGTGAAGTTTAGAAATCTGCTCGTATATAAGGCATGTTGGAGAAAAGAGCTCAGAGTTCATTTTTCATTATTTTGAAACACATTTTTGTAATTTTCAAAACATGGATTCAATCTTGGCAAAAATACTTGATCTCTTTCAAAAAGAAAAGACGGTGTGGTTGTCCAAACTCAAATTACGAAGGAACCTCCTTATGTGGTTTCCAGTGAAAGTTTATAGACCGAGTCACCAAGGGAGAATGAACTTTCTAAAGAATGTTGTTTTCCTTCAGTGTAGTGAATTGCAATGGTGCAGTAAATTATGAAAAAAAGACAGTAGTCTGGAACATAAAGTGATACATATACTTAGTCACTGCATTGTGCTTGTTCCAAGAAGCCAACATACTGACAATAAAGTAAACACAACACACTTGTTAACAGTATAATATTGAAATACATATTTGCTGGTGCATGTAATATGTAAATCAGAGGCACATCAGACTTGGACTTTCTAACAGTCAAAATGTAAAATAATACACACAATACACAGATTCAGCTATTTTGGACTTAAAGTATTGTGCAGTACAGTGGAATACACTCACAATCATTTCATGACATTTTATAAAGGAACCTTCATGATTGGTCAAATCATTTTCAGTGGATCCATTATTGTTTTCCTTAATCCGCTCTTTTCAAGATGCAGTTTCACTATGCATTAAACAGTGTCTGACCACTGTCCTGCTCAGCAGCCCTTGCTGATGAATTTTTATCTGCTAATTGGGGATGCATCGCCGTCGACATTTGCTCTTGTGAAAACAGAGATTAAAATGTATTTGTCACTCATAAAATGTATTCATGTCCCTCGCTTTGCCCTTTGAGTTGGCCCCTGTTTTACGAATCACTTGTGGCCACGAGACCTTAACAGACCACGAGTTGGACATCAAACAGCCTTCAGTCTGACCTTTGATCACCCTCGAGGGCACGTTTGACCAGACGACTTAGTTAAAATCAGCATTTCATCCATGCATAGAGTTATCACAGCTACAAAATGATCTGACGCCATCGGCATCAAGGCTAACAACGGGTTTTATACAGGTGGTAGAGCAGAGGGAAGAGTTGAACTTTAATTGTCTAGGTTGTAAAATGTTTGTGTGACCTTTTCCAACATAGATGAGTCCTGACTTCATGGTGAGGGTGTACAGATGGAAATTTCCTCTCAGCTTCTTTGATGCAGGTGAAAATGCCGAAAATGTTACAAGCTCTCATCCTTGAAACTGCCATACAGAAGGCTCGTAAATGCCGTTTGGTGATCATCAGTAACATAGATGATGAAGTTTCCTGAGCACATGTTGTAAAATTTATAGACCATTTTGACCATTTGAATAAACTTACAGTACACAACTCATTAACTGAGAAATAACAGTTTTCTTAATGTGCCTAAATCCACCTACCCTAACATATCAAACTCATTTACTTCCTGTCAGGCATTTGTTTTCAGCTTTACTTGTTCACCCTGCCTTGTAGGGTTCCAACATGGATACCTACATGCACTCTCAAACATGTAGTAATCAATGTAATATTTACAAGCCATTATCATCTAAATGTTGTTCTTGCAGAACCTGTTAAAATATGAATCAGTACTAACATCTTATAACTGATTTATCAAAATTAAATAAGCATTGTTTAGTCACAGGATCTACCTTCATAACAATCTTCAAATCAGAGGCTAAAACCTCTTCTTTTCCTCTGTTTTTCATCTATATTGCTGCTATTTTAAAACGCTGTACAAAGTAACTTTTTAACATTGTGTTATAGAGACATGAGACTTTGAGTTTTTTCTGCTCAGCGTACAGTGCTGGTTAAACGACAGCTACAGTCCACCCCTACTCAATTTGACTCCCACTGTGCCCCTGAACGTACACTAACTCTCTGCACTTCCTTCCACAACGATTTCCTTCCCTGGCCTCTTAAGAGCTACATGGCGATTATACAATACCTCACAGTTGGCTGGGAGTCACTGTGCTTTGTGTGACTTAAGAGGGAAGGATGGAATAGAGTCAAACAGTCATTTCACTCTCCGCTGACTCTCTGGCCCTCGGATGAAATGTGCTCCTTCAGTAGAGCTGGCTCTTTTCGTTTCCAGCCCACTTTCTCTGCATCACTCACACTTTGAGAAAAGTTCTGTGGTTCCTCCGTGTTTGGGATAATGAAAGAAAATGTAGAAGTAGGGAGGCCGGCACACAGATAGGCCTGGTTCTAATTATATGATTCGATCTAGAGTTTCCTTAAAGGCCATTAACATTGCCTGTTTAAATCCCAGTCTAGGAAACTCTGTACAGTAAAGTGGGGATATTATATGATCTCCCCTCCCTTTTAAAACCACATGCCCTCACTCAGGCATAGGTGTAAATTTATCAGCAGTGAGGGAGGCAAGCACCCTTGCAATCCTTTTTCCTGCAAAGTTAATTCATAATCCAACTAATTTGCACCTGCATGTGTTTTGGAGTTTATGTAATACAACCTTAAGATTACATTTACCTGCAAAATTTTGCTCCATAGCAAGAAGTTGTATACCAAAGTGAAAAGCATAAAGATGTTGTCATTAGATGGTTGGGTGGAAGCACAAGCCCAACAAGTCCTCCTGTAAAATGTCACATACAAGAGTTCTCTCACATTCTTTTCAGCAGGACATCATTTTTCTACGCAGTCCAAAACTTCCAAAACATGTGACAGCCCTGTGGCTGGGTTTGGTTAGGCTCGCTTATGTTTAGGGTCAGATTGTGGTCTGGCTTAAAGGAAGTGCTTTGTTAAGTTTTTACCAAACATCGTAGTTTTGGTTTAAATGACAACTTAAACAACTCGATTTTTTCAATTTAATGTGTATTTTATTATCTGTTGTATCTGGAGCTGAATTTCTTCAATATGGGATCAATAAAGTCTATCTTATTTTATCTCACATGGTCCAGTCACATGGAGCTGTAATGGCCATATTTGTGCCTAAGGAACTTTTGTCTTTTATGTGACACAATCTAATTATAAGAATTTTAAAATTGGGTTACAGCAGATGCAAGATATGATTCTAAATTCTCAAAATATGAAAATAAGATAAATTTGCAAGATCTAAAGAGACATTAAGGCGACAAAAAATGCTTCATTTACCCCCCAAAAAATGTGTAAAAACAAAACCTCAGTTCAGAGTCTTGAAAGTACATTAAACATTAAACCTGGCAGTAGCTTATTTTCATAGGCACCAGTTTTCTCTGCCATGACTTCACTTTTCCATTGCCTTCTACTGTAGCACACACATCATAGAGCGCAGCTACAGATACACACACTTCATAGATTACTGTGGCTCTTGTTTAGGAGTATTCCAACTGCAACAATTAAAGATGCACCTGAGTTACCTCGTCTGACACCGCATCGCCCGTAAAAATGACTCCCCATTGATTTATAATGGTCTTTTCTGTATGAGAGCCATTTAAAACAGGAGCCCTGTTACCCGACTGCATCACCCATTGACCCTGCAGTGCTATGGGGAATTCGCATGACTCGATTGTTTAGACAAAGGTGAAATGTTTATTCCTATTAGCCAGCTTCCACACAAGATACAGTATTGACCCAGAAGAACGTCTGATCGGCTATCACAAATTACAGCTGCTGTGTCGACGACGCTTTGCGCCGATGCTGCCGAGGCATCAGCGAGCAGTGCGGGGGACATGCAAACACAACCTAGGAAGGAAAAAAAATCAATGGAGTCTAGTCAGATGTTAGGTAAGTTGTCCCCAACGTTTGCTTTAGGGACAGTCACAGTTGTTTAATAAGACCCCGAGCATCTCCAATCAATGAGAACCTTCCATTTCCACGTTTTGAAATCAATGGAACTGCTTGATCCAACACCGCTGACTTCTTGAGAGGTGTCTTCATCGCTGCACTGCAGAGCAATTGTTGCACTTTACTTGGGTTTTGATTTTGTCTGTTTTTTTTTCTTTCTTGAGGTATAGTGTAGGAACACAAATACATCTGTGTCATACAGAATTTACAGTCTAGGCGTTGAGCAAAGGAAAGGAAGGGGCATTGAGAACACTTGGTTGAACTGAGATCATCAGTACTAGAAATTGTGTGTAACAGATGTGTTTTTTTAAAAATTAACAACAATATAAAAAATGCAAATAGAGACGAATAATCTCTTAATGTCTGTTTTCCAATATAAGAACAGTTGATAGTTTAGACAGACTTGTTTTATTAAAATGTGGCAACAAAATCAAATATAAATGACTAAAAAGTGAAAAAAGTGTTGTATTGTTAGTTGAAATGTACAATCTACAGTACAAGTATCAGTAAAATGTGTAACAGATACAATTTTGGCACACATAACCTTCATACATATAGAGAGAAAAGGAGGAAAAAAACTACAAGACACACACACAGGCAAAGCGTAACATGCTTTGAATGTCCAGAAATCTGTCGTTTAGTGTATTTTAATTCATCCCTGGTTCTTCCCGTCATCCTCCTCCTCTCCCCCTCTCCTCACACCCCTCTGCCCTCCCCTGTCGTATTGATGTTTGCCCCCATGTAGAGTCCCCTGCACTACCAGGTATGACTAACTGCTATCTTGCTCCTGCGACTCTTTTGTCATTTATCTTGCTCCGCTATGCCGGCCGGCTGACTGCACAGCACGACAGCATGTGGTGACAATAATTTGCACTGATCGGACCCCTCTGCCTACCCTGCTGTTACAAATGGCAATCGATTATCATGCGGTAGTGCTATCGACTGTCCAACACTCGTATGTGTTTGTGTGTGTGTGGCAGGGGCTGGGTTTGTGTTTGTAGTTGCTGAAGTGTAGCAGTGCCTTCTGCAACTGCAGATTCATCTTTTGCTGTTACACATCATAGACGCAGTCATAAATTAATCCAATATTTTAAATATGTCCGCTGAACTGTAAACACTCCAACTGAATAGTACTTTCTATACTATTGCATTTGATGTGTATTGTCAGTTAAAGGACCATTGTGTAACATTTAGGAGGATCTATTGGCATAAATGGAATATGCTACTCATAGGTATGTTTTTATTAGTGAATCATAAAAATATGAATCGTTGTGTTTTCGTTACCTTAGAATGAGCTGTTTATATCTACAGATGCCGCGGGCCACCTTTGCTGGAGGCCAACATGTTAAATCCTCATGTTTCTACAGTAGCCCAGAACAGACAAACCAAACACTGGGTCTAAATAGAGCCTTTTCAGGTTTTTCGTGTTGATCATGTTAATAATTTGTCAGTAACATGATCAAAAGGACAAAATGTCAGATTTGATCAAAGAAACGTGGGCAGTGACCAATCTGAGAATTTGTCTTCAACAAGTTATCTTAACAGTTAATCCCCTTCAAAAAGCACTGTGTATCTGATGAGCTTGGCATAGTCCAAAATCTTCAATGCCCTTAGTTATAACTTGGAAACTACTCTGCAGTGATACATTGCTTGTGAAGCTAATCTCTCCTAAGCCTCTCTAGTTGAAAGTTGAGTGAAGTCTGGATTTCTTTCCGTACATGATGGAACGGATAAACAGACTCTCTCTGCAAATACAGGAATATGGGATAAAAGCCTACTTTACACTACATTAACATATCCAACCATTACAGATATAGGTGGATGGTTAATAATGGGCTCAATTAAAACTTTCAAATCAACCGAAGAATTTGGTGGTCCCATTTCCAGTCATTGCAGTTTATTCCATTTGATTGGATGGATATTGAGCGATGATCAACAATAAGTAGGAGACTGAGGATTGTTCAGAGATTTCCGCTGTAAAACATTTCCTGAGCGTGTCTCTTCTGGTTTGTTGCGATGGGATCACAGGTACTCTCAGGCCCCTGCACAGCTGCACTACACTGTCTATATTTCTGCTGTATCTATCTACTTCACTATGCAGTGTGACTTGAACATTGGTGTCCCACAAATAGAGTGTGTATAATATTGATGACTGGGATATGTGCCGTTTAATCAGCACTATCGACCCGCTCGACACCGTTGCCTTGTGCAGCCGGGGTGGAGGAGTGCTTAAAACAAGAGGGAGCGTTTGATTCCCCTGTCGGAGCTACATTAACGGCGCCCGGGCCCTCCCCCTTCAGCACTCCTCTCCCCACCTCTCCTGTAACTGCATTGTGCTTTCGCTCAATCAATACTTGCAGCAATTGCTCAAATTAAAAGGAAAAAATAGGTTTGCTGAATCCTCACCCGGTGGCTTCCTGCGGACTGCTGGCGGCCGCTGTGGATCGCAGAGCACTTACAGGAAGTGGGGGGGAAAGGTGTTCGAAGGGCTGATTGATGGGCTGTCTCAGCACGGCGCTCACCCACTCAGCCTCCACCAGACTGCCAACTCCCTCTTTGTGCAAGACTCTCCTGATCCACAGCTCCTCCATCAGTGGAAACATATAGCAGCTCATCATTTCCACCTGTACCAAGGGTCCATTTTAGATATTGATGATTTTCTGAGGCTTACCTTGTCTATCATACCACATCTGTTTGTTTGTCATACTGTATCTGCTTCTTTTCAGGCACCAGTGCATGTTTCAAAGACATCAGAATGTCAGTGTATGGATATAGGTGATTTGAAAGATATACTTTCTCTTTTCCTCTTTTTTTTAACCAGTCTGTTACTCCGTAATCACTCAGCGAATACCTTTTGAAGTCAGGGGGAGTTCAAAGTGGGTGTCAGTGAGGCTGTGGAAGACGACCCCTTCGCGTTCCAGTCGTTTTATGTAATTGGTGCTGTCTTCCGTCGAGGCTGAGCCGAAGGAACATGGCCTTTATTAGTACAATCGCAGACAGGTTCGGCTTACCGACAGTAATATGTTCCAGGCACCACAAACACACATTTATGTGCATACACACGCTAGCACACGGTGCATCAAACAGACAGTTTCAAATCACAGATGGGTGGGTGTTTGGCACAGGAACGCAATTACTGTGGTATGAGGAGAGCTGCATACATGAGACACATTTGGTGCAATAAGGTGAGCTAGTTTACTTTGCTGTAGGTCTTCCAAGGTGGCACAGCAATGCTTCTTCTGTAGCAGATGCCTGATGTATCTGCGAAGGAGAAAATGACCAAGTGTAACTGTATCAGCCCAAACACACATAAACTGTTTACAGTATAAGGTTACAGCACAGTTAAAAGGGCCATGGAAACTTTGTAGCAGACAATAGATGTGTGATAGATTTCATGTGTCTTGGTACAATTCAGAAATGTTATCATATACAATTTAGCAAAGCTTGGCAGATTTGTGTCTTTTTTTCTGTAATTTGTCTTCATTGGAGTTTGCACTAGCTACAATCAGACTGCACTGATCATAAATCATCACAGTGATCTTGTTACAGGAGCAAAACTTCTATTGTTATGTGTCTCTGCTGTTACTAGGTACAAAGTGACACATTTCTTTGGCTTAATTATTTTAGTATTAAGTGTTTTGTATCTATTATTTGTCATTATTAGCCTTAAATCTTACTTTGGGTTTATAGGACTATGTGAAATTGTGGATTTTGTTGTTCGTGGAAACATCCTCTCCATCTCAGATGTAATTGTTTTCCTGCTGATTGCTGATTGCACGGTGTGTCCTTTATAGGGTAACTAACAGTTAACATACATGCTCTGGCTTCATGCCAGAACACCAGAACAGATTTGTCAATTTGTTTTAAAGAAAACCTACTGCACTGATGCATGTGTCACCCTAATGTCCCTAATTTTCTTTGTAGAAATGAAACATACTCAGACTTTAATTTCTGAAACAGAACTTAGGAGATGACAAAGTGCAAAAGACAGTTTACATGTATTACTCTTTTTTCATACTAACAATTTATCCTGTTAGGGAGCTTCAGCACACACAGTCATACACTCAAACATATGTGTCTTCCTTCAACCCTTTAACAATGCTCACTCTCAGCACTGCAGACCAGCATCCGGAGGGGAAAAAAAGCATCACGAGTCAAAAGGCCCATTCCCTAACCCCCATAAATTGCACGTAACTTGATTACAATGAGACGATTATACCTTATTAGCAGGGATATTATGGCGTCTTCTTACTGGGCCTCATTATATAGACTCGCATCTGTGACTGAACGTTAGCACTTCCTTTTTGCCAGTGTGCATGTGTGACCTGCCAGCCATTACTGCAGCTGGAGGAAGAGGTGGGGGGTAGAGGGCTGATCAGGATTCATGTGGTTTGGTCTTTTGTAGGCAGTTAGATTCAGTCTCAATGGTTTGACTTTAAACCATGCTTATATTTTATGCATTTATCCAAAACTCGTATCCTGAGCAGGTCACAAAGAAAAAAGGCTTAAAATGAGCAGAAAATGAAATACAGCTTACAGGTTTTAGGACTTCACAAGTAAAGTTCACACTGGGTCACATCATTTTTTTATATTTTCCTTCTTGTGTATATTTACCCAGACATATATACATGGCGTGATGTCTAACATACAATATAGTGAAATGTTCCAGCAGTCTGCAAAGCTAAACATCCGATTTTAAAATAAGATAAGATACAACTTTATCAAGAATTACAGTGACATAAGAATTTAAACAATACAGTAATGAATAATATAAAGTGTATAGGGAGTAAATACTAACACCAGTGCCTAATACAAAAACAATAAAAGCAAGATGCATTTAGTCCAATAAGTGAACTCAAGTAAGCTAAAATAGAAAAGTAGTTTTGCACATGATATTGAAAAATAATATTGTACAATTATTAGCTGTCCTTCCTGCAGAAGTTATACAGTTAGATGGGCACTGGGTTAAAAAGTATCCCTCTATCTTAATTTATATGCTCATGGACCCATATTTTATTGAAATCAATATTACAGAGGCCCTTCTGAGGATGTTTTCCAAATGCATGAAGAATTTTTGTAAATCATTGTTTGAACTAGAAGCAGTTGAGTCAGCTTGCCATAAAGGTAAATGGCTGAACTTAACCATGAAATAACTAAGAATGCACATACACTATCATTGTACCTGATGGAGTTTTGTTACTGCACTGTTATAGCACCTGCCAAGGCTCAATGTCCAACACAAATAGGCCAATTGCACTGGGCAGCTTGCAAGTCAAAACATGTGTAATTGTCTGAAAGCAAAGCAGGACACTGCTGCAGAAGGATGTGCATACTCAGCAAACCTTCCCCGGGTAAATAAAGGTTTTAAAAAACATCCAGATAATAGCCGTCCATGATTACAGAGGCAGTTTGCAGTGCAGTCCTCCGATGGGCGCATATGTGTTGTGCAACTGCTACACCGCCAACAACAACATTTCCCTGCATGTGAGCCGCCAAAATGAGAGCAACTGCCATATAATCTGTTTTTAATAGATGCTAATGCAGGAACACCTGTCATAGCCACGACAGCATTTTTCCCCCAATATAATCCTAAGAAGATTACATGTGTTGGGAGCAGGTATTCCTGGATTAATTATTGACAGACAGTGAATTATGTGTTATACCCAAATGTATTTTGGTAATGTGTTTGTATACTGTATGCCTGCGGTTCTAGTCTTACTTAATTTTATCCTCACCCATTATAGCTTGCTTGGAAGATAGCAGACTCACCTCATTTGACTTTAATTTACAAATATGAGCCCAGTTGTGATAAGGCTGCTCATACCTTACACACTGCAAGGCTTTATGATTAATTCTGATCAAAACCTGTACTTAACTTTACAGTTTGTTGAGCAAAAAAGTAGCAGAACTGATTGGAAATACTGAGCATGTGTAGATAATGCAACAATGCATCTATTGTCTAATTGTATCTATATTTTACTGTAGTTTTACATGACCCAAAATATAACCACACAACCAGTCAACAAGAACCCATGGTGACAGTTTAGCAAAAACATAACTACCAAATGAGTATTAATCGATAAAAACACAACAGTAAAGACTGTCCTTACCAGAAAAACAAAAGCATTGGTTGTTTGTTGAACCTCGGTTCTTGCAACGACATGTGTTTACTTATTCCTGACAAGGACCTCTTACGTTTTTGTTCTGTGAGTAATGGCATGTCTCAAGAAGTAGCACAGTGTTATAAAGGCACAAAACCTTTTACTGAGGATGTTGGGGTGAATGTTTTGGCGTAAAAGCATCTGAGTTTGACACGGCAGACCTCAGGTTGCATCCCATCTCCTACCAGCAGTTGTTTTTCTATCAACCATGATCATTCGCTAACCTTAACCCAGTTCAGTTATGATTTTTTTGTACTTTTAGTTGCCCAAATATTACATTAAATGAGTTACAAAGTCTCTAAAGGAGCTAAAAGATCCATCTTGACAGCTGTTTGCAACATTTGAATGGAATAAACTTTAAAGTAATTCAGTCCTGTCATATACATACCTGTGGAGTATCCAACATTACGTTGTTATTGAATTGTGTATCACAGTTGTAAGACTGATTTTTGCAAGGGCATTAATAAACATAAATGTTGCTATTTATTGTAGTTAGCTTGACAAGTCTGAAACATACGCATGTAGACACATAACTTTGCAGATGTTCTTTTTCTGATGATGTACTTTGCATCTGAGTTTGCGTTTGCCTTTTCCTAATTGTGAGCCTGATACATTGCCAACGTTAGTAAATTACCTTCCTTCTTCTTAAGAATCTAAACTTTTCTGCATCGACTCCACCACCACCACCACCACCTTCACTCCACCTCACCCTCTCCCTCCTTCCGCCTTGACTCCCCCTGGATGACAGCCGGAGCCGCAAATGAGTGAGGCTTCACCTGACAAGCCACCGAGGGGGGTGAGGACACGGGTATAGGTACAGCAGTATTGGAGGAGGGTGGGGCAGGATGGGGGGAGTGGGTATCTGCTATTTTAGACCTTCTAAGGAGCTCATTAAGGGAAGGTGTGATCAGCACGCCTCCGTTTAGGTGATGCTACCGGCTTCCGCACCTTTGCTTGCCACAACGCAAGTGAGTCAATTTTATTCACTGTTAAAGGAGGAGGAGTAGGAGGAAGAGTGTTGCTGTGTGTGTGTGTGTGTGTGTGTGTGTGTGTGTGTGTGTGTGTGTGTGTGTGTGTGTGTGTGTGCACTGCTGTGTGTGTGTGTGTGTGGGAGGGAGCACACTTAGCCAACAGGCCCTTTTCTTTTCCCCCTCCATCTCCCAGAAGGCTCACCTCGACTTTCAATTGTCAGACTTGTTAGTGAGCCTGTCTGACATCGGGGCCGTCAAGTTATCGGCTGGATTGCACTTTATGACGTGTGGTATGATAATATTTTTACCTTTTCACTGAGCGAAGAGGGGGTTGCTCTTCTATCTGTAATTCCCCTCAGCCCCGAGCCTCCCCCCATCCCCTCTTTACCTCTACTGGAGATTTTTTTATTTGACTTGAGAATTTACTCTCGCCTCGCAGCGCCATCCTTATTCCCAGCTGCACAGGAATCACGCGCCAAGGAGACGTTGACGGATGTCTTCTTCCATACGCCGGAGAGCTGTCGCCCCGGACAACGCCGACGATGACGAGGAGCCTCTGACACGCTCTACTCCAGCTCCCGTCTCTTGACACGAGCCTCCTGCCGCCATTGCCAGCGCGGGCCGCCACCAGGGAGGATGCTGGGATACGCTGCAGTGATTCACCTATTACAACTGGCTTTAGAAATGTGTCACACACACACACACACACCTTGACTGTGGCGTACACACATACACACACCTCCTGGATAAGCTGCTGCCAGGAGCAGCAGAGGGGGCAGGCCTCGTGTGCACAGAGCAGATGTACGAGACAGGAGGAAAGAAATAAAAAAAGGGGAAAAAAAGAGACCGCAAGTGTGTGTTATTCTGCAGACAGCTGAGAAATACACACCGATGTCTAAATCTACCTTCCTCCCACAAGCACAATAGAGAGATTACTTGCAAACTGCCAGGTAGACAACAAGACGTGAGCCGTCAAACCCCTTGTAGCTCACTGCCGCAAGAGCTAATCAGGTTTGAAGCACACCCAGGTACACTATCTTTTGCTTTTGAGTGCACACGTTTCTCGACATTAATCCCTCCTAAGCCTTTGCAGCTAATGTAATCTAATTAATGACTTTTTTTTCTGAGCCTGCTGCAAACTTGAACTTCACAGACTATGTATCCATGTTTCCGTCCATATAACTGAGGCGTCTGCCCACTAAAGCACAAAAACTAGGATTGCTATTACATGCTAGTTAATCATTAACCTATTTACCAACAAATGCCAACAAAACAATATGATAATCTTGTGTATTGGTATTAAAATACCTGAAATACCAGATACTCTCAAGTCACTTCTTTCTGTAGCAATAGATTTCCTCTTGTCCAAGTAGAAACATTATATCCCACAACATGTACCATTTCCTTTTTCTTAAGACAGCATGGTTGTACTGTGGTTGCTCCAATTCAGAAATGTCAAAGAATATGTAATTTGTGTTAAAGTTAAAACTTATAAATGTTCTATATTTTTCTTGGTCCCAACCCCATGTTTTTACAGCCCCTTTCTTCATTTTTATTGTCCTTTTGAAAATGGTTTCTACTGAACAATGCCAGAAGTATTCAGATTCACATTTTTTTTCCTTCCAATAAGAAACATCATTAAATATCATCATAAATGCTGTTTCCTTGTGGCTATAATCTTCAACAACTCCTGGAATGTACCCAGAAACAAGCAAAGAAATGAACCTGGATCCCAAATCTATTAAAACAGGATACATAACCCTTTACCTTTTTTCTTCAGGTTTCCTCTCATAATTTCCCATTAGACACATTTTCTAACCATGCCATACCTCAACAAGGCTTCGATGTCAGCATCAGGAGACTGACATTATAATTAAAGTTGGAACAGTCTCTGTCTTTCTGCAAAATAGCACTTGCAATGCAGGCAAACATCAATCTATAGCAAACACAGATTTTGGTTGGTGTGCTGGTTATTTCCAACATATTAGTAATACTAGTAAGCAGTGTTAATTTAGAGCCACAGAGCCAGAGGGGCTCCTCGTGCTGCAAGTACCAGGCATCAGTTGTGCAGTAAATATAAATAATTCAACACATTCAGATTAGGTTATGTACCTTAAGTATGAGGTCTCTGAATATTTCATTAAAACGTGCATTTTATATATTGTATGTCATAAAGCAACACCAGGTCATTCCAGTTTACTACCTTATTTACCTTCTTTTGCTACATTAGTTTCTTGATTTAGGAATATTGCTTGGATGATACTAGTTATTTCTGCATCACACATGTAGAGTATGTTTCTTGTATTGTTCTAGTGGCTGAGTTGCTACATGATGTTTCACTGAAGCACATCTCTTGGTTAGCTTTGGTCAGAAGCACAAGAAATACCCTCTCTCTTTAAAATATTCCTGTTATTAAATCTTATGTCTTTTAATTGAGTGCTTCTGTTTAGCATTGTATGAGTAAAGTGATTCCAAACTAGACTTATTGAACTTAGAATTAGCTGTGTTCACTTCTAGAAAGTGTAGGCCACTGATTATTCTTAAATCGTCAAACAAAGATGTGAACGATGTTCAGTTAGTTGCAATCTGCAACTTCAACGCTAAATGACACTTAACACACTGGTCCTTTAACAGAAAAACAGAAGAAAGTAGATATAAGCATGTTTAAAACCCCTTTAAGAACTGAATATTATTATATATCATTGCGTTAATTGCTGCTGTGTGTGTTTATACTCAATCATAACCTTTGACTGCTTTGGGTTATCAACATGTCTCGTTGGGATCTTAGTTCTCCGATGTTGATCCTAATGAGTCTTCCCACAGAAATAAACCTTAACTAATTAAACCGATGTCAAGTATTTTGCAGTTGAGCATCTGGCGTATATTAATGATTGTTTCCAATGATTGTTAACCTCCTCCTGAAGGTGATTTTAATGTCAAACGGAAATCTTAAACCCTTTGGAGGAATTTCTTTTTCTTTTGTACCTCGTGAATATCAGTTTAGTGATTTCCTTATTCACATGATACATTAACATTAAATTGCTAACATTGTTTCTTAAATTAACCATCAGCAAACATATTCATGTGAACAACAGTTCAAAGTAATTGTATTTTACAAGCTTTTGTGATACAGTGAAAGCAAGTTTTGACTTTGTAAAGAAGGAAAGAGTTTCCATCCCGACCATAGACCGTTGTAGTGAACACACTTTTACTTTTTTTTAATTCTCTAACAGGAACTGTCACCATGGATTGAAGTGGCACACCACTGTGGAGCAAAATAGATTTTCGGTTCACACAAATACTATTATTCATGGCAGGTTCCTCTTCCCTGGCTCATCCTGTGAGCCCTTTCTCCCTCCCATAGCAATTTCCACAAACAAACATTTTTCCCCGCTCTGTACAAAATAGATCAAGAAAACACACAATTATCTCTAAAAACTGGAACAAATTTTTATTAAATTAACCTTATTAGTGCATTACGGTAAGCAAATGCCAAAAAAAGGAGTTCCTCATTTGCATTAAGATAGATTTTTCAGGTTGGCTGCACAATTTAATTAAAGAAAAGATTAAGAATCATTAACCAAGCTGCTCTACCTTGCAGTAGCGACAGGCTCACATCTGACTCAGGTTAACAGAAACCCAGATGGTGGCTCTCTAACTGTTGAATCTCCGTAACCGAATCAGAATGATCCCATTAGTTTCCAGCGTTGGGGTGGGGGAGAAAAGTGAGGGAATTCTGGAAATTTGCTACACTTGCACATGCTGCCGTCGGCGGCCAAGTTTCATCTGAGGTCCCTGGTTGACTTTGTGATTTTTCTGTGGTTGGGGAAGGGGGGGTCAGGGGTGACTCAGGTGGCCAGGGTTCATTTCGGGCCTTAAAATCTAAATGGAATTGCTGTACAAATGAAAATCTAATTTGTAACGCTTTTCATCCATTTGGGGGAAGTAATATCATTACCTGAAGTTCATGAAGCAATATTTTGTCCCTAAAATGTCCCTACATGTAAATGTGGTGTCAAATAAGAACTTCAGTATCCCTCTAACCTGACAGAATTGGATGCATTTTGTAAAAGAAACCCCAATTGAATATGTTTAAGTAATTCTGAGAGTCAGAGATTTCCTGAATTTATTAATGATATAACTCCTTAACATATGGTCACATTGATTATTGCCTTTGTTTGCCATTAACTTTAATTGGAGTCATTATTCTAGCTGTGTGCTACAGCATTGTCCCCAACTTAAAACAAGTGCCATTCTTTGCTCTTCCTCAGTAAAAGAAATGCTCTCCATTTCTGATATAAGTGATGCTAGCAGTATCTACGCTAACCTTTTTAGCTGCAATCAAAACTGTCACTTCTCACATGTCGCTACACACCTAGCAGACCTTAGTCTGAACCCCCGTGGTTGGACACAAACACATAGCTTGAGTCTCATGTGATTTTGTGATCTTGCGAGTCCAGCTGCTTAGCAAGGTTGCCTGTATTTTATCCGCATTAGACAGTGGTATGTGTCTTTCTTCTATGAGACGGTTATGTGTTCTTCTTTTCCATTACAAAAATGTAGGAACATGACACAAGACAGACTTAGAGTCAGCACAGCAATTGAATAGGCTTGGATCATCAACATTATAAGCTACCAAGGGTGAAGAATACAGAGGTTAGTGCCACAAAACCCTGCGGGCAGTAACAAATATTTGTGACCCTGTGAATAATTATACTGTATATGAAAATAAAGTGACAGAAAAAAGAACAAGAAACAGGGAGAAAAGCGAGTTTAGTATTAACCTCTTTCATGTTTGACTTTTTTTTTAATATATCTGCTGTTATGGAACTAAGTCAGCGGTCACAGGTCTGATGCACACACAGAGCAAGCCAAGTGGAGAGGATTTGACAGTCCTCTCTGACCACCGTAGGGTTAAAGAATTTGGTATGCAAATTATTCGGGAAGGATGTTGTTAAAAGTGTTAGAGAGAAAGAGACAGAGAGAGCGAGAGAGAGAGAGAGAGAGAGAGAAAAAAGGGAGGTACACATCCAAACCCCTAATCCTCTTGCTTTCGCCAAAATGACAAATGCAGGAACTGAGGCATAAAAGAATCACTCATGTATGGCACACTTGAGTATTACTGCGAGGCACCTGCATTGGAATGAACAGATACAAATAAATACAAAATAATGCAAGGGGGGGGAGAGGGGAGAAAGGGGGAGAAAAAATCACTAAGAAGCTTAAAAGAGTCTTCGGCGTTTGAATGCAATCAAGCGCCATTGAAATGATACCAGGTGCCTGGCAGGTGGAGGGAAACAGATGCGCCGGGGTTGGCAGCCTCAGCGGCGTACAGGTGTGAAAAAACGTGCCTGCTCCCTAATTACCGATTTAAATGCTTAATTTCTGTGTTTCAATATTGATTGCTACCTTTCTGCTCCTATTTCCCCACGGAGCGGACCGAGTATTTGTAGGGAGGCCTTGTCAGTGTGTTTTCTTTCCTTTCTTCTCTCTTTCTCTTTTCTTTTTTTTTAATGCCCCCAAACAAATCTCGGCTTTTCTCCCGAGCGTTGCTCTGTGTTCATGTTTGGATTCCTTCCCAAATCATTCCTGAGTGATTAAAGGGGGGATGTCTTCGTTATTTGATGGCAGGGCAGCAGAAAGGCCCGCTTGCAGCGTCGCTCCTCTTCTTTCTTTTTAGATTGGATCATATACTGGTAATGGGACGCACAATCAATGGCCGCGCATTGATGCCAAAAGCTGCCCCCCTCCCCCTCCTTCTCCTTTCAGTGGATCCAGATGGATCTTTATCTGGCGATGTATTGATGAAAATCGCTCCTCTCATTTGCTGGCCCTCCTTCCTTCCTCCACAGGCAAATGATAGAGTCATGTACCTGCTGTAATTTGTACTTCACTTTGAGATTTATAACCTGCTGTGCTGCAGATTGTGAATGAGCAGGAGGATGATGATGGAGAGGATGAAGATTGTGGTGACACTAATGATAGCTGATGAATCTCAATAATTATGTGTAGGGTAATGTGTATGTGCTTTTACTGTTAGCTGGACACCTATATGCTCTGCGTGTGTGTGAGACAAAGAGAAAGAATCGTCTTTTATATCAAAGCCATTGATTGGTGAAACTTGTCATATCCAGGATAACTCTGTTACCAACGGCAACACCCCCAATTACCCAACCTCCCTCCTCTCCCTCTGTGACAGTTAGGTTATGTGTTGGTCATGTGACTTATATTATTTAAAAGGCCTTATAAATGAAGATGATCAAGACGTCTGGAAGAAAATATTTCTTCTCGAACTGATAAAATCTTTAGTAGATAATAGTTATGTACAGTAATTGTGTGTGTGTATATATATATATATATATATATATATAAACATTATTAAAGTCGTAAATGTGCATGCTTTATATTTTTATGACATTTAATAATTCATTATTTATAGTTTTTGTATAATGACTTGTCCAATTTCTTTTATTTGTTTTATAATTTAAACAAAAACAACAAAACATTGTGGCCTCAAAGTACACAATTTATGCGATAATTTTAAATTTGAATATATATTATATAATATGAAGCAGCAGTGGTAATTTCCTGTTGCATAAATACCTCAATTAGTAGTTCTTTTAATGGTCACAATGTTCTGACTTTAAGAAAACTCTGTCTGTACTGATGTAAAAACAAAAAGTCCTATTACATGTGGAAATACCAAGTCACTATGTTTTTCTCAGTGGGTACTTTCTCGTCTTATAAAGTGTTTTTGTGGTAAATTTGGGACCCATGATTGAATTGTTTGATTGACAGGTGTTTCAGTCTACTACTAGACCCACCACAGCTCCACCACGCTACACTCAATCTTCTGTTGTCTGGCAAAGTTTTAGAGATATCCATTAATCCCATACCCTACTACAACTACCATTATTTTTCTTACTGTTTGATGGGAAACTGCTTTATTTCCTGGAGGTAGCATGTCAGGAACACGGTAGGGCAGTGCATCCTGGGACCGGTCCAGGCCCACCGCGGCGGCTCCCGTTGCAGGCCAACAGCTGCCTTTCCCAGGTGGCCTGACATTTGAGTCGCAGCCGGCCAGATTAGATGGAAGGTGTACGAAGAGGGACAGAAGGCAGGAGGATGATGAAGGGGGGGGAGACTAGGGGAGGAATGGAAGGGAAGGGGAAGGCAGGACGATTAACTTAGTGCCAGGTCCTTGTGCGTATGGGGTTGGAAGGCGGGGGAGCCCAGGGGACAACCTGAGCCCCTGGATTTCAGTCCAGATGGCTGGCCAGGGCACCCCAGAGGACCCCCTCTTATTGATTTAGGAGGGAAAACAGAGAACCTGGCTTTGCTTTGGGCCCCGGCGAGCAACCAACTGTACCGTACAAGACCTGCATGGCTGCTCGTGTCCTCCTTCCTTTTTTCTTTTTCATCCTCATCTCAGGTTATCTGCGCCGACCCTGAGGGGAAGTGAGCTGGGGATGTGCGAGGAAGTGGGGAGCAAGGGCGAGATATGAATATAAGTCGTCTGATTTAGCAGGTCTGATGTAAAACGGGTCACACTTTTGCAGGTCTAATCCCCTTTTCTTCGCGGTCAAATTGTGCGCTGATATGAGACGGTATCGGCTCCCTGAAACCAAACAGAGCCTGAACAGTGCAGGTCTCTGTTAATACAAAGAGCTTCTCAGCTAGTGAGCAGCCGAGAGGAGATGTGCAAGATAAGATTTGTAGAAACACATGAAAGGGGACATGGGTATAAATATGTATGCACCCCTTGGAGTGGAGCCCTTTTTGTATGCCCATTAGTACAGTTTTTGTGATACTGTCTATCTACTGTCAATGTGCTAACGCATATAGCTTCACCACCCAGTCAATTATATTCCCTACATTACATGACAATAGGCAGTATAACTGACTGAACATACTGTCATTGCTGCATAATATGAATAATTTAAGGCAAATCATACACAGTTTAGAAAGACAAAATATTGGAGATCTGAGGAGTTTGACACAATAAACTGTGACATTTGTGTGGGGGAAAAATAGGTGGTTTGTCAATAAACAAACAAGAATGTTTCAATATTTTTGATATTTTTGAAGTTCTTGAATAACCTTTAGGTCCAACATTGATCGGTGGAATATTAAATGTGAATAAATGTAAAAATTGAAGTAATTCTTTAAAGAACAGATGCTGTTATAAGTCCATTAGTACAAGTACAAGATGGTAGATTAACATTTCAGGTTATTGTTTTCCCCAAAGTAGGCACATTGTTATCTTGTGAGGCAGCTGGATTTGTGATATTACAATATTATGAGATAACGTAAGAATCCATCTTGCCAGGCTTGTCCAAACAACAGTGGTGCGTGAACTATGGGCGTGCTTTTCTCGATGGAAAATATCTTTTTATGAGTGGCTTTGGTAAAGGTTTACATTATATTGTTCATTAATTTGAAAGGTCTGAAGTTAATCTGTGATTGACAGATGGTTCATCCAATCACCTACAAAGTGGTAAAGTCAATTTTGAAAGTGCATGCACTTTTCCAAACAGTTTCCAACTTCCCAGATGGTTCTGGGACAAATTGCAGCTGCGCACAGGTTAGGCACATTGACTATTAAATGATTTGAAGCTTAATAAATTCACTTAGAATTCCATGCACAAATAAAGCATGAGGAGCTCACAAAGAGTTAACTGCAGCCCAGCGTATTTGGATCTCGTAGCATATGATATTTGTCAATATTGTCGATTAGCTATGAAACAGATCCCCTTCAGCGAGGGACCGGAGCAGGGAGGTATCTGTAACTGGACACCCACGCACCACAAAGACTATTGACTGACAAGGTGGACCTCTTTGTGTTCTTTGGGAGAGGAATACACGTTTGTTGTTTTTGTGTACCGACTCCTGTGTTGTGCTAATGAGCCTAATGAGCTACTGTTTACATGTTTGTGCTTCTCTGGTGCAGACACCTTAGGCATGAAGGGATTTTTGTGTGAGCTGCGTAGGCACGTAAAGATTGTATACTGTAGATCCATAAAAGTATGGATACATGCACCAGATGTAGGCTGTGTACCACATTGATAGTTAGGGTTAGTGCCAAATAAGGCCATCATACTCACCACCTCAGATTTCTTTTTCTTGGAAGGCTGTTTACATCTTTTTCATGTAACTCACGTCAAAGTTCACCAATTTGAACTGTTGAGGGAATACAACATGCACACATCTGTCTCTGTACCTATAGATGTGTTGTTGCTCCAGATGGTGACTATGTGAGATTATGTGATCACGGTGCCCTTAATTCCTGCCGAGGGCAATGTCAGACTACATATTGAAACCTGACCAATCATAGCTTGCAATCTCTCACAAGCTGCATGGTGTGCCAAGATGATCGGGCAGGAAGGGCCAGACTTACAAGACGAGAGAAAGCAAACATATATTCTGACATGCGAGCCCTTCTTTAGGGGTTATCCTGAACACCAAATATGTCATCTTGAACTCAGTACACGTGATAAAGCAACAAGCCTATCTTATCATGCCTAGCATTCGTGTTTGCCTTCGATACCTCACATATAGTTACAAAATACAGCTGACAGAACCCCTAACCTGCATACTACATATGTTATTCACCTGAGGCCGTATTCTCTTTGGGATTGAGTATGTAATCCCATTTTTTCTGTTTCTGTTTTTTACTTGTTGTTCCATCATCAGCTGCAGTATGTTTCTTCAAGGTTTTACTTAATTGAGGGATCTCCTTAAATACCAGTAGACAGAGACAGCTATTTGGCTTTCTTTCCTTTGTTGTCTCTTGTTTTCCTCCATGCTAACATGGGCTCAAGATGCCAACATTCATGACAACATTCTCCGGTGAATGAGCGCTCATATTCCAGTCACACACTGTGTGATGCGTGCCATGCGATCCAGTTTTGTTCCAAATATCCATGTGGTCCAGATAAGAACTGAAAAATGTGACTGTTTGCTCTGATTAGAATTCAAATCTAAACGTCATGTGAGAGACAAAATCTGTGGAATATTTTTGTTCATGCTCATTGGTGTCAGTAGCTATGAGAAGTGAGTGCTGTGTGAAAACGTTTAAGTGTGTGTGTGGTGATAATTGAAGCCCACTGGCTCCTGTGGGACTGTGCTGATGTGTCCTTGTGGCTGCAGTGTGGTTTGATGCTGAAAGGTGTGTATTGTTTTATCACTACAAGCGTTGCTGTGGAAAGGGGGTGTGACAGTGCTGCTAAAACCTGAACCGAGTTCAGACCTGTTTGTGGACCTCTGGGGAAAAACTCAGGACAATCAGTCTGTCTTTTTCCCTCGTTTTATTTGCACCTTTTATCTACCAGGGGAAAGGCTGGCAGATGACATTTTGTTCCTACAATATCCTGCTTCATATTCATATAGGTGTACAGCTTCAGATGTGTTACAGAATAGATGGATAATAATAACTTGGTGCCTTCAACTTTCACTCTTCTTGGGATTCAAACTAGCAACCATCAGACCAAAACATTCTTATTGTTTTTTGTGGAGGAGCATTTCGTAGTCTCTTTGTCATCCCCTGCTTGGTTGTAATTGACACTGACAGTGAGATTAAACCTCATAATTATTATTATATTTAATTATTTAAATTGGGATTTTGCATACATTCTCTTACTGAATAAATAAATTACTTTTTAAATACCTTTACATGTAGAATATTTCTGTGTTAGGTAGGGCCGGGTCTCTACAGAGCATTGACCATTTTCCAGAAATTCAATTGGGACAGCGTTCAAGGAAAAAATGAAGTACTTTATTACACTGATAAAACAAATCCTGTCAATCAGTCCTGCTCATTGATTTGCTTTTACTGCATGGCCTATTACAGGCATACATATTAAAAGAAAAACTACCTCAATATAAACAACGTATCCAAGGTATATTATAGAATGCCCAAGTCGGCCAAGCTGCAACATGTTCAAACTGAATGCAACTAAAGCATGATTTTATTTTTAGGCACAGAGAGATTGTTGTCTTGGTTAAGAAACCACAATTTTGTGCTTTGGTTTCCTAAACCCAATAACACATGTCCTGCCTTTTGTACTCCACCCCGACCACATCCCATATAGTTCCTGCTTTACTGGAAATTGCAATTAGCAGGTCATATTATTTATAAAACATGTTTGGTAAAATATAGTAGAAGTATACGAATGAAATTTGTAGGAGAAAGGTTGAAACGTCTACATGCTACTGTATGTACTGGAATAAATAATAATAATAATAATAAACATTTATTTTTTTGTTTAATAATAGGCTACAAACTCACCATTTTTTAAACTCATTAATCACCTATACAAGAAAATTGTTGACACATTGGTTTTGATAAAGAGTCTATTGTCCCCCTTTTGCATCTATTATGGTTATTTAGTCCTACAGGGTTTTAAAACCACTGATTATTGCCCCTTGTAATGCCCCCTCCCTCCCTGTGCACTGTAAAGCTAATGCCTACATGGCAGTGTGTTCAGATATGGGATTTGTAGGTCACAGCTGCAAACACAGCTAAGGGCAATATACTATTGTTCTTTATGCCTCAGTACAAGGTGTATTAAACACACATATGCTCCTAAATGAATATTTAGATTACTACCCTTTATTATTAGTCTGTCCTGGAAACATTTGAATATCACCTCAAGCATTGTTTTGCTTATCTACCCCACCACCACCACAACCCGCCTATGTCCCTCTTTTTTCTGGAGGGAAACGCCACAGTCTGCTTAGTGATGTATAATCACCTTGAAATTAATTAATCGTAACACAACAACGCTGGCGATAGCATCAGTGCCCGTGTGGTTCCCTCTTTTGTCTGGCCACCCGCTCTTTCTTCAGGTTGCTGAGGTTGCTGTCCTGGACGCCATTGAGCTAAAATGGCTGCTATCTCTGAGCAGTATGTGTGGGGTCTCTGCGAGTAATTAATCTCAATGAAACCCATAGCTGAGGTAGGTATGACGGCCCGGAATTCAATTACCCCCCCACCCACCCATCGCTGCCACCATCGCCGGCGTGCATCAACGCTTTAACAGGAGGAAATATGCAGCTTATATTTTCTCAGGTTAATATGAGCCACCTGAGCCTTATCATCATTTAACCAGCATGGAGATATTGTCATAACACATGCAGGCTCCTGGTTTTGCTTTAGTTTTTGTCATTAGTGGCCCTCAAAGCGTCTTCAATTACGGCTCAAATAACGGTTTGCATTCCGCAGAAAATGAATGATTGCACACTTCTCACCGACATCTGATGATGAGTGAGTGATATGCATAGTTTACTCTGCAAATATGTGTTGTACCTGCATTTTGGAGATGCATATCAGTATGTAATGTTATCGATTCCCCAATTTACAAATTCAGTATAACTGGTGAAGAAAAGGAACAGAATAGAGCGGTCCATTTAAAGCTAGAAAGCCATGAAAACAGAGCACATTCACATCAATCCAACAGGATGTGGTATGATATATTTGATTATGATACTCAGTTTGCATCCAGTGATTGTAAGGTAAATGTTGAATTTAAAATTAAGATAAGTTAAATGAATAAACTTATTTTCCATTATTTTGCATTAAATCACACAAAATTCTTGACACGTGTAAAACAAAAGGTTCAGTGTTCAAGTTTGTTGAAATCATGACTACATCTTCTCTATACAGTTCACTATATGAATTAATAAATGATAATACATTGAATTAGAGTTTAAAGTAACATTAAGTTATAGTAACTTCTGCCCCTCATTTCCAGTCCCAACACTTGTGTTGACAAGCTGTCTTCTACCCTGAAGCCAAACTCATTACTTAACTTTTTAACTTTTCCTTTTGCTTTCTGCTGTTGTTGCTGCGACCAATTGCTTTGTGGCCACTGGCTTCGGCTTATCCCAGTCACACCCACAATGCGTGCCCACAGGAAGTGATACACAAACAACACAACACCCCCAACATCCTAGGCGTGCTAATTTATTGCCAATAGAGTTGTGAGGAGTGTGAGAGGTCATCTTTACTGTGCTTTTCAACTGCGATGGAAACCGCTATTAAGTGATCAAAACATCTCACTCTGTAGTTGTTCCTTTATATGATGAAGGCTTTGTTATCGGTAATGATGGCTCTTCAGTCAGTTTGCCTGCACAATAAGCTGACTCTGTCTTTTGGAATGAACACTATTGGATATTGACAAATATTTTCATCCTGATTGATTTCTGGTTGACAATACACTGTATTTCCACTTTAATTATTTGCATGGCTGCTTTTTGCAGAGATGGACATCAATATCACAGAAAGTACCAAACCTAGAGCCATGAAAAGGAAGCTCCTGTACCAGTGGTCTCTGGAGATGACACATATTAGATTGAGGATGAGTTTGAACAAATAAATGGAAAGGCATTTTTCTTCTTTTTTTTTATCTAAAAGATTAAGTGTTCATTTGTCTAAAGATGACTTAAGATACTTCTTACATGTCAATCACAATGTATTTTAGTAATCTTTTGAGCTGTTAAAACATAATTGCTTTTTGTCCTAATCCTGGGCCCCATTTTTACATATTTTGGTCTCTTAAAGACTATAGGTACAAAAAGTTTAAGAATCGGTCCAGTAGATTGCCTCAGCTGGCAGCCATGAAACGGGCTGCAATGGCTGCAATGTAACCCTTGAGGATAAGTGCGCCCGTCAAAGTACGTTCACTAAAACTGCTTGTTCTTGTCACTGACTGGCTCAGATTGTTATTTTGTGTGTATACATTGTGGAAAGAATCCTACAGAGTACGTACGTAGTAAGTAAGTACGGGCAGTATACCAGTTTTAATTTCTCGTAAGATATACATTTTTTATGTACCTGCTGACTGTTACATAGCTGAAACAACTGCTGTAACTCATTTGGTTCTTGTGCAGTAGAACATTAGAGAAATATCTATTTGAATACATTCAGTGTTTTATGTCAGTTTATAGTGTTTTTAAATATTTAGATTTTGTTTTTAAAAGGAAGCAATGTTAAAGTTATCGACCTGTCTTCAAGATTTTTAAGTTGACATAACAATAGTTTACATTCTTCAACTGTTTCATGCATTGTGATTCCTTTATATATTAGCATTAAAGGCATTTTAAGTAGCATTTTATGGGGCCAAGAAAATCCTATATATCAGTATATACATTTTGTGTAGATTCTTTATTTAAAGTCACAACCTGTCTCTGTATAGCAACTAATGTAATTAATGCAGTACTGATGTGCAACAAATTGACCGTTGGAGATGAAGAGTAGTGCATTCCCACACAGCATCTTAGATTTCAATCAGTGTACGTTCCTGTAGTGCAGTCAGAGGCCAATCAGGTTTTAGTGTGTTACTGTCCCACAATATATCTCATATTGTAGAAGGCCATCCAAACACCGACACAGGGGTCAACAACAACAACTGACGCCCTGAGATGCTCCCGCTTTAACCTCTAAAATCCCAGCAGGTTTTTGCATAAATAAGGTAAAAAGGTTGTTTCAGCAGTGTGTGTGTGTGTGTGTGTGTGTGTGTGTGTGTTCATATGTGGGTGGGATGTGGGGGTCATGTGACTCCAGATGAGTTCTATGCAAAACAAAAACGTTAATACACGCAGCGAGCGTGACGGCGGGCGCGGCGCACCTTCCTATAAATCACTGTGGTTTTAATCATACCTGTCTCGCCGTCTCTTTGCCACCATCCCTGGAGAAATTGTTTCGCCTGCCCGCCTCTCTCTGTTTCTCTCTTTCTCACTTGTGCTCAATTATCTAGCAGCTCTTTCGGTGTTTATTTATTTATCCAAAGTTCATGTACAGTATGCATGCACAAATTTTCTCCTAGGGGAGCGAGAGCGGCTCAGCGGAGCGTGGCGGCTAACCACACCGGCAGCATTGAAGGAAATGGAGAAAGAAGAGGAGGAGAAAGAAAAAGAGGGGAGGGGAGGAGAAGCAGATTAAAGGTTTAGTCAAACATTTTCTTAGAGGCAGACCTAAAGGTTGCTGGTTTGTTTCCCAACACCCACAGGAAAAATATCAATCCTCTTTCAGCAAGTTGCCTTTGAGCAAGGCACAACTTTCCTGTCTGTGGCACTCAATCCTGTGTTCATTAGTTCTTACTGAAGACTAAAGACAATCACAAATATTATGTCTCTCTGACCCTTTAGTTCTCAGCAAATGTTACTCAAACGGGGAAAAAGAGCATTTATTGGGGACTATTTGCAGCCGCAGATTAAGACATATTCCGTGCTCTAGTGAGTATTGATGGCAGCAGCTTGTAGTGTATATGGTATCAAAATAAACTACAGTGTGCGATCATTGTAATGAGGGAACATGTCAGCCAGTGCAACAGTGTGGCTCATTGGTGTGTTTTTGTACAACTATGGCGCAGAGGAATAAGATATATCAGACTTTGGATACACATACAATACTTGTTAGTAGGATCAGTATATTGTGGTTTTTTTCACTGAGTTTGTTGGCAATGAGAACTCAACTGTTAATGTAGTTTTGGTCTCTTTAGCCTAGACAAGCTATTGCTGTTCATTCTTACAGCCTAGTTTTCCTTGTGTTTGTTAAAAGATCTCATAAGCATACGGTTAAACACATCACACATCAGACACAAAAAGTTTAGAAGAGCAAACACAAGAGTTTTTGTGTAATCAGCATCACATTGACAGAACAGGCTTTGTGTTTACACGAAAATGTCAGAGAGTGATACGACAAAAAACAGCTGCATCTTCCACAAAACAATGTAGAAAGGAAATTCAGGAGAAAGTGAGGTGGAGAACACAGGACGTTAGTAAAGACAAGAGGAAAATGACTAACAGAGGAGCGAAGGGTTTCTTTTTTATATATAGACATTTAAAAACACAAGGGTGTTGACGGTTTCCACTGAGGGAGAAGCAGGTAAAGGCTGCCTGGAAGCTAATTAGAGGCCATATCACAACAGCAGCAGGGCCTGAGCCACTTTCACTCAGCACCGAGGTAAACAAAGTGCTTGGCTGCTTGTTGCTGTGACAGGCCAGATAAAGTGGTATTTACCTTTCAGTTGTTGGTTTCTTTTACAGCCAGTACTGCGAGTATGTACAGTGTGTTTGCTGGCATTTATTTTGCAACACAATGTCAACAGAGAGACAGAGAGAGAGGAAGAAACAGAGAGAGAAAAGTGGATGCACAATGCAATTATAGACTAACTGGAATGAAAATGAGGGAGACAGAGACCAAGGTGGGAGAGGAGTGTCAGCAGATCCGGACATTAAAGTCTAAAGCCTTGTTTACACAGGACTAATATTACCTGGGGATGTTCAGTCATTTGTAAAAACTGCAGAGATAGTAGGGTAACCCATGCAAATCTGCTTAATCTCAAAAGTAAAAACTCAACTGCAATTTATTATCTTTTGTTTTTGGTTATCATGGTCGCTTGAGAATAAAACTACATAAATCTGCCTCACCAGCACCTCCTCACAACTCACTCATCTTGTGTGAAAAGTATGGTTTCTGCCTTTTAGTTTGTCATTAAAAAAGTGAGCAAGATATTGGATTTGATTTTTGACTGAGGGATTAACTGTAACATCTCACATTTAACTGGAATGACACTATGTGACTCTCTTTGTCACCCTCCGTTGTCACCGTGAGGTTGTCAGCCAACAAGCGCAGATTTTTAAGGAAGTTTTTACACTTTGTTTTTGTACAGACTAAACAAACAAGATACAACTTGTTAAGCTTTAGAAGTGCTGGTAGGTCAATTTTATTTCCTTTGTTTAATCCTGTTCCCAGTCTTTATGCTAAGCTAAGCTACCCTGACCTCCTCCCTATGAAAGTATAATAATATATGAATATACTTTGTGGGAGATCAGGTTGCTTGTCCTTGATTCACTTTCTGTACAAACCAACTCTGGTACATTTTTTTTATTCCAGCATGTAAATACTTACTTGCTAATTACTTGTAAATACTTGCTTTAATGAACTTTTTCTGATGCATTTTTGACCTTTTGTTCTGTTGAGATTAGAAATCAGATTTCATGAAAGCCATGTTTAAGCACAACCCCTGACTTGAAGATTGGAGATTTTTCTTTGCACTGAAGTCAAGATGTATACATTTTACCTGTCAACTTTATCAGTGTCTATGTATTAATTACCTCCTTCTTGGCCTTGCCTCCTAATGGTCTTGAAAAGGCTCTTGAGCCTCTCGCTGCAGCTTCTCTGTGACATCTGTCTCCCGTGTTTTTAACTTGAGAGAATAGCACTGTCAACCGTTCACATAAACCATGTCAGAGCCGCCCGTGGCACCTATCTCCTCAACAAAACAAAGGCTCCCCGCAATTAAGGAGGCCTTTTCTCACCGCCGACAGCTCCCCTCCTTTTTTTTTGTCCCCCCCTTTTTTTTTTTTTGCTTTATTCCAACAATTTCCAGCAACTCTAGCAGACACCTTAAGTGCCACTAAGTGATCAAAGAGGGGAGTGCATATTGGATAACGCAATTAGGCTACCACTGAGAGAGGAGAGTAACAAAGAGAGAGACAAGAGAGGGACTCTGAACAGATAATGGCTTGTAAACAGAGGACATTACTTTACACAGAGATTATTTAGATCCCGACCTGACACCGGATGCACCAGGGTCTATTAGTGGAGTCATATCCAGTGGGAGAACAAGACTGGATCACTTTAGTTAGGAAATGGGAGAAAATGGCAGTTTGTTCTTGTACTAAAAAGTTGATCCTCATGCTCCTCTAATTGCCAGTATTAACAACAAAACGGTGATAGTTTGAAGGGAATGTGATGATATCTCGTCAAAGAGGATTTCTTTCTCTCGCCCTCCTCCACCCGTCCTCACATTTTTCCTCTCCACTTGTCATTGGTGTACTTAACAAGAGGACATAAGTGGCTCCTCTCATCATAATGGAGATCTGAGAATATAAAGAATGTGTGTGTGTGTGTGGTCGTGGCAGTGAAAGGAAGTGGTGGTTTCCTCCACCCCTACCCCCCAGTGTTGAATGACTAGGGTCAAACGGTCAAAATGTAATTATCACCGAGGACGGCAGCGATCGCCAGTCAACCTGCTTACCTGACATTAACCCCAGTCTGAACTAACAGGAGGCCCTTGCTGCCCCGAGGAGCCAGATGCTAATTTGAAGCAGAGTTTGCAGTTGGGGGAGGTGGGAGGGTTTCGGGTGGGGTAATTGTGGAGATCTAATGGGGATCAGTGCTGTGGGAGCTCTCTATACATCTGCCGTCTGGCTAAGACCCACCGCACCTGAGACTCAGAGGCTTGGCTGTGGTCGCGCTCCCCTGTAGGCTTTGAAGCTCGACGGATGCAGCATGGCGCCACTGCTGGCACAAGTGAAGTGTGTGTGTGTGTGTGTGTGTGTGTTGTGGTTTGAATTCCAATTTTAGTTGAGTGAGGCTGCATCCACAATGCAACTGAGTGTCCCAAGGCTGACAGATCTGATGCCTTCTAATCACAAAGCTCACGTGAATTCATTTTACCTCTGTCTGTTTTGTTTGTTATTCACAGACAAAAGTTTCCAGCCCACATGGGCCTGTAATACATGAAATATAATGTTGTAGGTAAGGGTAAAAAAGTAAAATAAAATCAAAAAATAAACAGCGTAGCTTGTGACATAACAGATAACACTGCATGTTAGCATAGCACCAGCTATTGGCTTGTAGTCTTGTTTAAACATTTTTGATAACTTTAACCCTTTTTGGTTATAGGAATATTTGTTGGTTTTTTTGCACATACAGGGTACATGAAATGCCCACATAAAGACTTGAACCTCAAACACTATTGTAGAATTGAACTGAAGTATTTGTAACTTAGAATAGAATATCAGCTACTGCAAATTCCTACAGTGAACAATGAATTATTAACCACAAGCTCTGACATTACGGTAGAGCCCGGTGAGTAGTTGTGCGCATTCCCACCCAATATAAAAAACTAGATTACATAAATTGATGTTAGGGACAGTGGAAGGCCTCGACCCTGTTGTAACGCAGATCACCTCTACACTTGACTCCTGCTCGCTCATTGTGTCGGTGTGACGAGGAAAAAGGGCCCAGGGAAGCAGCCTCCTGGTCATCTTTAATTCATGCGATTAAATATGCAGCAGAAGCCCTCCTTGTACCAGCTGTTAGTAAGCCATAACTCAAGAGTTCAAATCCGAGCAAATTGAGGGCGAGGGCGGACAGAGCGTTGGCCGGAGAGGCATTATCCTCCAGCTGAGGGGCGAGTGGCAGGTTCAGTCAGGTGCAGCACGAAGCTGAGGCTTGTTAATCCTCACGGCTGGTAAAAGATAAAGCAATGTACAGCCCTTATAAATGCACATATGGGAAAATAGGCAGTGACACAGACTGGTTATTTTTTCCCTTAAAACCTCCTTGTCATGCATACAGAAGTGTTTATCACATCCACTCTTGCAGCTTTGACCTTTGACCTCTAATAATATATATAATATAATTATATAGCTGCCATCATTCAGTACATTCTTGTTTACTTATAAACGTCCTTGCTTTGTAGTTGATGTACAGACCTTGTATCTCTTGAATAGAAATTATATAAAGGATAAACATGTTTTCACATTGATCACAATAAAATAAATACATTTGAGTTAATGCAATTTTTAAAAAACATTTTAAAGGGCTTCCTGAGAGTTTTGATAGGCGCTTCTCAGCTCATCTATATCTATGTAAACTCTACCTATAGCATACAGTAGTATGTAAAGCATCCACATCTGCATGATTGTCGTTGTTGTGGGAAAACCTCATATATCCTTTTGTCGGGATTTTTATGTTTGAAACTTAGTTTCAAGACTTAAATGGTCCTCAGGGAGCCAAAGTGTACCAGAAATAAGAAAACGCCATGAAAAATCACTTTTGTGATAATACAGACCACTATAAAACAGCCCTACGACGTGACTTTGCTCAAGTGTATGGGTGTAGTTCAATCCATTTGTTTAGACAGGGATGATAAATAAAAACTAAACAATGTAACGTTGTTTATTTGATATTTCTATTTTTAGTGGCTTTGAAGAAAATAAATTTCCCAGAAGTCCAAGATTTAAGCTCTCTTTAACCCCACTGTACTGTGTTTCTGTGTGTGTGTGTGTGTGTGTGTGTGTGTGTGTCTGCATTGTATGTGTTTGAACATGTGCATATCTGTCTATACATGACTGTCTGCATGCGTGTGCATAAATCTCTGGGTGTGAAAAGACCTCATTGACACAGTGCACCTGCATGAATATAACGTGTGTGTAGAGTTATATAATATGTGCATGGACGAATATGTGTGTGAATGTGGATCAGTATGTGTCTATATGCGTGCACGTGCGTGTCCGCGGAGGAAATCACCATTTCAATATAGCTCTGATTAAACTTCCCATTTACCGTTCTGAAAGTACACAGGAACCTTTTCTTGGCAGGTTGCCTCCTGCAGCAAGGCCGGTGCCAAGCTCTTTGAAACCCAATCAGTTCTCGGTTCTCAGATCACTATCCGCTCCTTAGTCTCTCCTCGCCTCTCTCCTCCTAGATCGGCAGCTCGCATTGCAAGCTTGGAAAAAAAAAGAAAAAAAAAAGAAAGAGGCTGATGGTTGGTCATCCGTCAACACAGCCAGCTGGCGTTGGATCAACACCCACCAAGTCCAGCAGGCACCTGTTGGGAGTCTGCAAGGTGCAGCACACTGCAAAAAATAGACAACCTCACAAAGCATCGTTTCATATGGAGGCATACAAGCTTATTTTCCTGAAAAGATGAGAAAAATCTGCCAAGTGCAAAGGATAATAACACTTTCCTGCAATGCAGTTTAGTTTCTTTCAAGGCTCTTGTATGATAACTTCACATTACAAAGATCAGTCTACAACGATCAAGTGTACGGCACCTCATTCATTAGTTATGGGTTGTAATGTGCAAGCATGTTGCACTTCTGGCCATGCTCCAGTCAGTGATGTCAGAGATGTTATGTTCTCTACACAGTCACTGTGTACTAGTGTTCATTCTATAGTGTTTTAAAGGTCCGGTGTGTAACATTGAGGAGGATCTAGTGGCAGAAATATAATATAATATTCATAGGTATGTTTTCATTAGTGTATAATAACCTGAAAATAGGAATCATTGTGCTTTCTTTACCTTATAATAAGCAGTTTTTACAGCAGGGGCGAGTCCTCTTCTACTGAATCCGCCACGTGGAACTGCTATGTTTTTTTGTTTTTTTTTAGATTTCTGGACACAGTTTCTCCTACAGGCTTGGAGGGTGAGCGGTATTCAGTTAGTTGCAATCTGCAACCTCACCGCTAGACGCCACTAAATACACAGTAGCAGTAGGAGTTGGTGTACTAACAGCAAATGACTTGCGTGTGCTTATAGATGACGAAGCTGTAATTTTAAAGATAAACACTTAACCAAGAGTAAGCAACAGAATTTTAAGTCTCTTTTTCACTGTGATGTTCCATGAACTCTCACCACCATCCACAATTAGTTTTAATTATTTCCAGCTGTCTGTGTATTGCATTGTGGGAAAAATTTGGCCAACATTACGCTCAACAATCAGGTTCATTTAGTCTGAAAATGGGTCTTTGTGTAAACTTATTTTTGTCGATTTCTCAGTGTGAATATGCAATACAGACTAGTGTGTTCTAGTGCTCGAACAACTAGTGTAAGTTATTATTTGACCAGATAAATTTGAGTTGTGTTATTGTGATCACAATTGAAAATTTAGGCTTGTATTTTTCATCTTTTTAATACCATAGATTTTAGTTTCTCTATTAGATAAAAAAAAACACTGAAACTTTCTTGTCTTTGTTGTTACACTTGAATCCCAATTCGTGCATTTAAAATAGTAGAATATTGACAGCATTTTAAAACCTCAAAATCTCAAGCATTTAAAAAGAAAAAAAATACCCATCACAAAAACACATTAGCGCTCTTTGCAGAAACAAAGACGGACAGAGAGACTGAGAAAAAGAGATAGAGAGAGTTAGAGTGAGAGTTTGACCGCTGTGACCAGAGGAATTAGAGAGAGAGCTTATCCCTGCGTCAGTATCAACATGTATAAGCCCAATGCTCCATTTCAACCCCAGAAACCTGCCGTCCAATCCATCAAAACATGACTCCCATCGACATAAAACCTCCCTCTCTGCCTGTATTTGTCTTCCTAATTAATTACTTCACATGCCACAGTATGTTTTTCAAATGATAGACGACGGAAAATTATAGCTGCGGTATCCCAGGCACAGCCGGCGGTAGATTTGTGCAGTCAGCTTCCAGCCTGCATTACCTGAGTAGATCTGGCAGAATGCCTGAGCACTCAGACAGGACGGGACAGATTTGATTTTTGGCGTGTAAGAGGCTTTTTAAAAAATGTTTCTAATGCCGGATTTAGTAGGTAAGCACAATCTGTCGTGTTCACCTACGTGATATTATCCAACAAGGACACCGTGACACACAAACAGCAGAGGAAAACCAGTGTTTAGTTTGCAGGATTGTATTGTTGTTTTATTGTTATTGTTCAGGAAATGAATCAGGAGGTTCACCTCCTTGTTAAGGTTTTATGGGAGAAAGACACGAGAAAATGTTTACGATGGTGCTCGAGCATCTGGAATATGAAAACAGGCTAAATAATCTCAGGTATTAGAACGTATTTGTTTAGATTTTCCTTTTTCCTTATTTTGTTCTCTTATTTACCCAGTGGATGTTTACTGAGCTTACGGTGTTTTCCTGCTTCATATTGAAATTTTAGCTGTTGTGTTGATTCTTTCAGGACTATAACAAGAATTCCCATGATTGACTACTCTGTCATTTATTTTGTAGAATAATCTATTTCTTGTTTATTCTATAAAATGTCAGAAAATAATAAAAAAGAAATTCAGAGCCCAAGCTCATGTCTTTTGCAGGTCTTGTCTGACCAAAACCCAAAGATATTCGTTATTAAACAGAGAAAAGCAACCAATCATCACATTTGAGAGGCTGTAATCAGTGAATGTTTGGTGTGCTTGTTAATAGATGAATGATCAATCAAAATAGTTAAATATAAAAGAAATTAGGAACTGGCCTATTGTTTAAAAAAACAAAGGCAAAAAGTTCTTGGTACATATTTCTGACATTCCCTTGTATTAGTGTCAAGTTTTTCACCTTTCAGTCAAGACTGTGGCATTTCAAACTTTGCGCAGATACTTTTCCGTAATGTTGGCATCAGAGTAAACTCTACACAGAAACATTACACGGGTAATAAACAAACAAATCGACAGGAGCCTCACTCTTTTTGAAAATTTTTGATCAGTCGTACTGCCTAAGGCCTGTTTTTTTTTTCAGATTCCAGGCCTTTGATTCACAGTGCTGTCCGGTTTTAATAATGCAGGCGTGTTCGCGGGTGGTTTGCCCCCCGCCTCGGGGTCCGTCTCCCTCACCCCTCCTCCTGAAGAAGGCCGCTTCCTCACGGCGATGTCGAAACGACCAGACAGGAAACGCTCACCGTGAGAGAAAGTTAAGATGGGAAGACTGGGAGCAGTGGGGGTATGAGAAAGAGGAAGTGAAAAGGAGGAGAAAAAGAGAAAAAGTTTCTGCTTTTTTTTTCACGCTGGGAACACAAAAGAGCATATTAAACACTAAAGTTTATCATTCCAAATTAAGTCTTGAATTCACAGCTTCTTTAATCTTTTCGCATCTGAAACCATTTCCTCCCCCCCACCTCTCCCGCCTGCACATTTCCTCCTGCTAAAACAGTGAAATGATATCCAGCTTGTGCCGTTGACTCTCCCCATGTTGAAAACACCAAGACACATCATAAAAAATTAATTACTCCTCCAACCCCCCCCCTTCTACTCATTTCCATAAGATTCCTTTAAAAATATGTAAAATTCATTTAAAGTAAGTGGTGACGTTGTCTTTGAAGATCACGACAACTAACATGGATCAAAGCCGAGGTTCTGTACGGATGAGGGGCTGATTAGCATAATGAAATTAACTTAGAGACAAGAATCTCTAATAGGTGCAACAAAAAAAACGCATTAACAATATTTAAGGAAAGTACTGTTTGTGCTTGTAATACAACAATTATGGAACTTGTATTCAATTAACACTTTGTTGATTAACTTATTTTTTCATACACAGCTCATATCATGACTCCTTTTCATTTTGAAAAGCATTATTTTTCCTCCTTTTTTCTCTATTTTCGGCTTTCACTTTTCAACTTGACACACATGAGGATTCTTTGCTGTATTGTTTTTCTTAAATCGGGCCATGAAATCAATCTGAATTTGCATATTCACAGTGATAATTGCAAAGCTGGCAGATAGTTGTGCTATAATTGCAAACTAATGACTGCAAAATTATTTGTGAACTCCCAAGATATTGAGTTTTTTTTTTCCCAACAGCACCTAATATGAGTGACAGCTACAGCAGGTTAAAAGAGGGTTTATCAGGAAATATCCCATTGAAATGACTATTAACCAGAGTCACGGTATCTTTACTGTCACAGCGTGTGATCTGTGTACTACAACATCCTGTATGAGCTTTTGAGCTTGTACTTTCTGTCTGACGGGCTTTAATGCATCCTCCTCTTCCTGAAAAACAGACGTGCAGTTATTAATCACAGCTGCAAAAATACCTGAGAACACTGAAATCTCAGCTCTCAATACAGGAAGGTAAAATTTAACAAATTAGGAAAAATTACTGCTGGATTTACCTAGATACCTTTATATTCCTCAAACTTCCTGGTGTAAAACCTGAGCAACAAATAGGCAACAATTAACAGTTTGACTGAATTAGATTAATTCAGATGAAAGCAACAATCTTTTATGGATTTCACTTCATTTCATTTCTCTCTGATGGCTGCATCCAGTCAATTAAAAGTTTCCCATTTGTTGTTGTACAGCCAAAGGTCCACACTTACAGATTCTGTCTTATATATTGACACGACCTGCCTGAATTGCTCACCATTATAGTTTGTGAAGGAGATTAAATGCATAATAAGACAGGACCTAACGATCAACATGTTTGCTGTGAATATGACAAATGCCCAAATCTGAATCCTGTAATCTATCTCTGAAAGGTCCACATTAGAAATGTATGTGCTATATGAAGCTGAACTACATAAATACACAAATAAACTAAAAAGTCTCCAAGAAATACTTTGCCATATTCAATCAACAAAGCCATCTTACAACAATCAAATTATTTTCTTACATCATTAAACTGAAAACGTCAGTTAAAGTCAAGACTTGGGGCTCAGGACGGACACTGGTTTCTGCTGCTCTCCCGTGTCCTTTCCTGCCACACAAGAAGTGATGTCATTTACGCTTATGGTTCATTTAGAAAGAAGAAGAACTGAGTAGTTTAAATGAGTCGCTACTGACAAGCAAAGACGACCACCTACAGGAACCCCGGAATGAAAAAGGAAAGAAAGGGAAAATATTATTTCCCAGTTTACTACTTCTGCCAGCTGAGTATTGGTGTGTATAAAACCCGACTGTGATCACACTAATATCAGGAAGTTTGTCCAGATATGTTGTAGTCTGAGTCTTTGTGTTGTTTAGTTTGTAATCTGACCAGCACTCCTCTCAGTGGGAGTCGGGTGTATCCCCCTCTCACTGATAGAGAAAGGAGCGCAGTCCTCTTTAGACCTGGCTGTAATTGAAATAAATTACAAGAGCGCAGCGTTGTTGTTATCTGTGGTTAGTTAACAGCACCTCCCTCTCTCTCAGGGAACGAAGGGATTCAGGGAGGAGGAGGACGACGACAACGAGGTTCCAGTGACCCAGATTTAGTCTCAAAACATAAATAAATTATCACTCCCCCTTCTTCTCACACACACACGCATACACTGGCTAGAACAACACACACACTTTCCTCCATGTACAGGGTGTACCTTTAAAGTGGTAAATGGAATTTAATCATGGTGAAATGGAGATTTACTTACATTCCTGATACAAACATGCACATATTTACTGCATGTATCTGTTTTTACATCATTACAAACTGAATTTCTTAAGAAATCCAAGTCACCTTGGATGCTGGGAGATCACAATTTCTGGACACAGTATGTGACAAATAAAAAACAAATAAAATGAATCACTGCCACTAGAGTAGAAATCAAAGAGTAGAGAGCTACCAGTCTGTGAAGACATCCCTTTTGCAGGAATTAATATTTTGCTGGCACCACACAGTGTACAACAGTTTGAAAATGTATTGACTTTACATTTTGACCCTTTAGAACTACATACTGATTTTGCCTTATGATATGAAGCTGCCTCAATATATTAAATATCTCTAAACTACAGTTCACAAGACTGGATCTATGGCTGGATACACCTGCTCTAGGGCCAAAGGGCAGAAAATTGTTGAGGGCCCCTATTGACCCTCACTGTACTTGGCAGCTTCATTATTTTCCAACCTACCAGTTCTACTTTGCCAAATTTTCTGTGCGTCAGTTACTTTTAAAGCTATTTGATACAAGAGGATTTGGCAGTAGCATGAATATTGGAGCACCAAATAAACGAAAATAATTAAAACTACATTTTGACACGGGGCCTCTCTAGGCCAGGATCACAAGATTGAGAAATGGAGTCCTGATATTGTGCTTTAGTGTTGCAGATTCCTAAACAAATGTGCAATGAATCAAATGTATACAACCAGAGTTTAGGGCCGAGGGCAGCAATGCCAGGTCGGTGGTTCATCATTGACCAGGTCTAAAGACTGGCTAACTCTGCTGTATGTTTCCAAATACAAATGGTGTGAAATACGAAAGATTTAAAAACTTGAACATCTCATCCCACTGGGTGGTTTTGGGACCGTTTTTGATGTGTCTGTCTTGTGTCTTAAGTACATGCCTGATAAAATAAAGGTAATAACAATATTCCAGAAAATGAATCAAAGCTGGTCTTTGCCCTAACTGTCTCCCCTAGTTGAGGAATGACTGAAAAGAGTCCTAACTGACACCAGTAAATAATCCTTGTTATTCACACTTCATTTGTTTAGAGAACATCTTGAGAAAACAGGGTTCTTGTCCTTGGAAAACAAAGTCATAAAAACAGAAGAATCTGAGACTGTGCAGGAGTGACAGTGTTTCTAAGCAGGCCTGTCTGTCGTGGCGGCGTTTTAAGAGTGTTCTCTGGCGACTGCCGTGACACTGCCATTCCCATGCCCTGCCGAATTCTTTCCTCAGATCCCAAGCATTTAAACTGCTCTCTCCCTCCCCTACGCTGCTCAGGATGTAGCCAAAAGTCCACTGACCTATGTGGGAGTGGATATTTTGGAAGACGGCCCTGGCTCTTTCACTCTCTATTCCTGTCCTCGCACGTTCATTAGCCCGGCCTCGAGAGTCAGAGTGTTTACATGTTGTTATCATTCCTCTCCTATCATTTTTCTTCCCTGTTTTTGCTCTCTTTTTCCCTCCGCTGAGGGATGTTTTTTCTAGGTGGGGTCATCTGCTGTGATAAATTCATGTATGTCACATTAGAAATACTATAATCACCAAGTAGATTAAATATACATATGTTTACCCTGGTGAGAAAGTTGGAAAGAATCTTTAAAAAAAACCTGCAAAAAAAAAACAACAGCACATAGTTTGGAAGCAGTGAATGTCCATGACTACACAATATGTGCTGTACATTTGTTCTGTTTGAGCTGTGCAAGTTGGCTGTGTCTGCATCAGTAGAGCAAAGAGTCCTGTTGATTTTTAGTAGAGTAAATCTTTTAAAAGATTTTGTTATTTACGTCTACTTTATTATTACCGTTATTATCTCAAAGGAAATTTGGTTCACACGTTCGCGGGATCACAGCAGTTCACTGCTGAAGGCAAGAGGAGATGGTTAGGGGGTTTTTGAAGTACGAAGACTCCCTTTAATATAAAATGAATATTCTAAACGCATGGTCCACTTGCTTATCTATTGTTTCAAGCGTATTCCATGGTCTTCTTTGTTGCCATCTTGTCACAGCTCCTAGTTTGTTCAGAAAAGGAACAACACTTTGCGTTTGTTATCAGTTGTGAATGTGTACATAAAAGCGTGTATATGTCTGCCCCATAATATGTGTCTGTCAATCCCTAAAAACATAAATCTTTCAATGAAAAAATGCACCAATGACAGTTATGCGTTATAATCATATAATCAAAAACAAATATAAAAGAAAGACAAATATAAATACACACACATATTAAGAATATGAAATAAATTAACAACCAAAATAGTTTTAACATCAGCAGCATCACTTTGAATTCGGCTGTATTTGAACATGGGAAAGCATCAGCAAGACCTTCAACTGATACTTTCATGTTTATCTGAGTAGAGGAAGTATTTATTGTACATCTGGATTAGGAAAAAAGAAGAAACAGTGGCAATAATGACCCCAGTTTATGGATTCTTTTGTGGCTGCTGTGACACACATCTGACCAAAATATACTTATATAATTGACTGCATGGAAGAAGTCTGTGGTGATTAAAGGTCTCTGTTTACAGATTGCTGTTGCCTTATTGCTAGAGGTCAAGGTAGAGGAATAAGTCTGTTTCTGACCAAGTCATTATTTACTGTTGATTCAACACGGGGAAGTTTTCCCAACCAAGGCTCGAGACTTTCATATTACAGCCCAGCAGAGAAAATAATGACCTGTAGGTGCTCAGCTGTTGGAGCGAAATTGGTGTTTCTTTTCTTTTTTTTTTTTTTATTATTATACTCCAAAGCTGCCGTGGTCTCCTCCAACAACCACCCCCCACCCACCTCCCAGTCTCAGCTCCCACACTGCACGCTGCTGCCGGGTTACATCACTGGAAATGTTTGCTTTCTTTCTGGAACCCATGAGCTTTTTCTCACCTTTATTTTGTCTCTCCACATACCGTTTCTGTTTTGGAGAAACCTTGTCACTGCAATTATTGCAAGAATTATGTTTTCTTTGCTGTCGCTGAGCAGTCGTGTTACATAACTCTTCTTCTGGTGGTGGAGGAGGTTTGCACGGTTGTTAATATGGCCACTTAAATCCAGACCTTTGTTCAGTTTTTAAAATGCACCCTATATGTTGGAGCTCAGTCTCATGACATTTTGGGCATTAGCTTCATTTTAAATGTAAGTATTCTTAAGGTCTTATTTTTTTGTGTTTGGAGATATAAAAACTCATATCTGGAACATGCTTGAAACAAGTTGTGGAAACAGGTTTAAATATTCTCAATTATAGACATAAAAGACAAAATAAGCACTGCAGTGTGAACAACAAAACTGAGAGAACTCTTTCTTTTTTACTCTAAGGTCATTATAGTCTTTGGCTTTTTCAGTATTTTTGATAGCTTTAACCTGACAGCAGTGATATTTTCAATTGCTCCATCTTTCTTTATTCCGTATCTTCCTTTTGTATTCCTCCAGTGGCCGGTAGATTCAGAAGGAGGGTTCTTGAGAAGAAGGAAGGCGAGCAGTTGTTAGAAGCCGAGAGGATTCAGGGCCCAAAGCAACTAATCAACGTATTACTTGTGTCACACCAGCTTAAATCAACTTTTCTTGAAGCCCGTAGATATTCATCCGTCGCCTTTGAATGTTGTCCTGCGAGACCCGTAAAATATTTAAACTATTTCAGTTACCTGCTGTTTGAGTAGGTATAAAGCAGAGAAAAGTAGAAAGTTTGTCTTTCATCTGTTTCTGATGGACTGTCACTCGCTCAGTGGCACAAATGTTCGTATATCACGAGCCCGGCCGACATGACTTTTCATCGGCGTTAATCAAAATGAATAAACATGCATAATTGCACAGAGTGGGGAGAAGTTAGGGAAATTCAGAGGGAATTTTCAATGCCCTATGAAGTATTAAAACGAAGCTTGGCCTCATTTTTTTTTCTTTTTTTTTTTCACCTAACCGTACTTCCCCACCTAGCTTTCTGCCGACTGCACTGACATGTATATCTCTGGTTTTCATCACATGTGCTTTTCTCAAACATACAAACCATTAGGACAAAATATTTACTTTTTCACAGACGTATTCCCGTACTTCTTCTAACTTTGATATTCCCTTTGATTTCCTGCACCCCCCCCTCCCTTTTTAGACATGTAGAAGTTTAAGAAATCTGTGGGTTTGATGTGATTTTTCCCGCCTTTGTACATCATAGGCAAACATGAAAAAAAAGTGCGTTAACAGACAGCCAACGAGCTCAGGCAACAGTGGGGAGCTAAGATTGACATGTTTTTTTATTTTGACAGCGCTCACCCTCCCTGCCCTTGGTTTATGATCATAAATAGTGCATGCTGCTTATTAGGAGGCTGCTGCCACGTTCCCAGCTAGAGAGTGTGTTGCTTGCCGGTGTTAGCAGACAATTTGCCAGTACACATGTGAGACATTATTAGCGTTTCCCTTTCATCCTGCGCCTCACTCTCCCCTCTGTCTCTTTTTCCAGTCTTGTGCCATCCATGCAAAGCACTCTGGGATAGGTTGTACTCACTGATTCTGCACGCTGCTCGTCATGCAGCTAAATTTGATGGGAAAAGCGCATAATTTGCCTCTTCTTAGATTAAATCTAACTAATGTGATTATGTGGCACAGACACAGGAGTATATGCAAGCACACAAAAGCTGGTATGATGACAGAATTTCAAGATGTTTCACGTAGCTGAGAAGGGAAAAAAGAAAGGCCAGTGCTTTCAATGCTGCATGGAGCAACATCTGGCTCCAATTACCCACTGTGAGGTAGGTGCACTATTATAAAAGGAAACTCAAAGGATTTCCTCTCTTAGAATACACGTTATCCCTTAATTCCTGCCTAAATTACCACTTAAGCAAGGCCTGTAATTCATAAACCCCAGTAGTCCAGGTCTGTGTCCATGCTGGCTGCAGGAAAAACTAAACTCTGTGTCACCTTGACCATGGAGGTAGCTGTCCTTGGAGAGCAGTGGCAGAGAGTGACATGAGCAGGGCAAAGCAACTCAGAGAAAGAGATTAGTGGCGTGGTCGCACCTCTCCTCCCCTCAGATAGCGCCCCGCTGGAGTGGCGAGAGAGGTGAGGAGGGACATAATGGCCGATGGACCCCCTCTAAAAGGATGTTTTGCGAGAGGTGGGAGAGGAGGTGGGGATGGTGCGAGGGCTCTGGGGTCTCAGGGGATAGATTTGCAAGTGGAGATAGTCTGATTCACCTCTCCCTGACACTGACGCCAGGGGCCCGGGGCGAGCAGTCAGCCTCTGGTCAAGGCAAGTACGACCCCAGCCCCCCCCCGCCCCCCCAACCCCACCAACACCCAACCTCCAAACACATACTGTCTCTCAGAAACACACACACAGAGAAAGTACAGGTCCGGGCAGAGAGGTAATTTGATGCTAGGTTCTCTCCTGAGGCTCACTGTTGTGGTGCGAGTGCTGGTGTCAGTGGGTCAGAGCTGAAGTTTTCCACCGAAGCTTTCAGAGTCGATTAACAGGGAACCGTGGCCTGCCTGGCACGGTATGGTCACAGGCAGGAGACGACCCTTAAGTACAGGATTAAAAGCCTCAGCTAGAAGTGCACACAACCACACACAAGGTAAAATGTTGTCCAGGATCTTCACATAATAAACTTTAGAACACTTCTCTAAACTGTGCTGTGGCCATAAAGATAATATAATATTGTATTATATAATCTGAACATTAGACAAAGTCAACAATAGTCATCCAAATGCTTCGCCAGCTTTTAAGACAATTCAAATCCACAAAGACATTTGTTTCATGAGTCCAGTAGTCTGGTCCAGGCTTTAGATCTGGTTTAACAATATTTAATGTGAAATAAATGTTCATATAACGTTTTCATACTTTTGACCATCACTCATAACCCATATCTATAACAATAAGTTGAATGCTGAACTGGAGAGACAAGGCGACCCAGCAGAATGCCATGGTGTTTTGGCACAGTTTACAGATCGACTTCCTGTTTCAAGTTGACTTACCATACTTAATTACGAACGCAGTTTTCTCGTGCAATGAGGGATTGTTACCAACCTTTCAGGTATGCTCACTTTCAGTTTTTCTGGTTTAGATAATCTGACTAACCCTTTGGCTTGTTTCCAACCTGTGTTATTGTCTGGCTCCTTGTGTTTATTGCCCATTGCATCGGAGTTCAGTGTCGCGATGTTGTCATGTACCTTGATCTCAGCAAACACTTCGGTGAGAACAATGTTATCATCATTAATTAATAAGGGCCAATATAAGACCCAGATTGTGATAAATAAGAATTTTCCTTTAGTAATGGTTAAATTTATCAAAACAGCTCTAAGGCATCTTCCCATTAAACCAAATAAACAACATGGATAGCCAGATGAATACATTATGAAATGGACCACAACTAAGAACCATAAATGAAAATTATATGTTCTGCCAGAACACAAATGGAAGAGGTCACAATATACACTATTAATATACATTTGAGGGTATTTAAACACCAAAAATAATATCTAAAACCTACACCTACTACATTTTAATTATGCATCATATTGAAATTTATGGGATGCTGCAAATGTAAAATAAAAGTTGTGGTGTGTACCAGGCCAACATATATGAAAGTTTAGTGTCTTGTATATTTACACACAGCTCACATGAATACATGTTTTATAATTTTAACATAGGTATATAATTCATAGTTGTCTGTAACTTGGTGTCAGTGCTTGTATAAACATGAAATGCTTGGCTCCCTGAGAGACACAGACAGTGGGTGAGATAACTTATTTTCCTTTAATAACTGCATTTCTCAGAGGGAGGAAAATTAACTGTAACCCTCAAACGCTGCTCCCTGCCTGAACTCCCCTCATTTTTTAAAACCAGAAAGTGTCGAAGGCTCTGTTAACATTTTTCCGACCTGGAATTTTTACTGACCCAGGAGTCCTGACTGAGCAGGTATTGGCACACCGCAGCCTGATTTCACAAGGTTTCGGGTGGATTTTTAATTTGTGGAAACATCAGTCTGAACCTATAGTCCAGCAACCACGAGGGAACATTGTCTCCAGCAATCTGCCCCAACCCTGTTATTAAGTGGTAATTCAAACAACTCATTTATTTCATCAAGAACTGCCCAGAAAACACCAGAGTCTTTGAGTGTCTGTTCTCCAAGTAGGATTTCTTTAAGCCTTACAACCTGCATTTCAGTGTGCTTTCGAACACATTTAATGAAATACAAGGTCTTTATCTGATATGGTAAGCCATCATAAAGGTGTCATATGATGGGGTCCACCCAAAATTTGGGCACAGTTCTTTTAATTTAAAACTATGACTGTTCCGAAACATGCCTAAGAAGTAGCCAAAACAGTTTTTAGCAGAAGCCAATTTTCCAAATCTGTTGGTTTAGATATTGTTTCAGAAATATTGGGGTATGGATCCTTTTTATCCAGCAACTTATAGTTTTGCTTACTTGCATATGAACATACAGAAACATTGATTCCTCTATACTTTTGTATTTCTTAATCGTTGTGTCCAGATTTACTTTTGGGGGGTAAAACCTTGCTGTTGGCTCCTATAACTTAATCAAATGACCAAAAAAACAACTGATAGTAATCATGGGGCTTTTGGGGCTTAATGGCGGTCAGGGTCAGTTGGCTTCTTTGCCCAGTAGTTAATCCAGCCTTGGTCCATATTCTTACAGATTTGAGGGGGTGCTAGGTTTACTTTGTCCAGGTTATTGATGTAATTCAGTAATTCTAGTTCTTGGATGAGGCCCCTGACCTTGAATTCTTGCAGTTTTACTAACCAAACAAATCTTGTGTAATTCATTTTTGTTGCAAATGTAAACGCAATCCCTTCAAGAAGCCTGACCAAGGTCATAATGGTCATCCAAATGTCGTCTTTAAAAACAAAATGCAAGTGTTTGCTTACTGTCAGAGTTCCTGAGCTTCAGTGCAACCTGAACAGTGAAGTTTGGTCGATAAAATCAATATCATCGTTTAAATCACTAACGAATCACACTTTTATAGACCTGCTTTATGTGGTGATGTTTTATTAATTTGTCCTGTTGCCTGTCTTTTTATGGGATGCTTTTGTGTTTCTTGCTTTGCTTTTATGTTTTTTGCTTCGCTTACATGACTCTTTAATAAAGTCCCACTTTTTTACTACTTGTTTCCTAATGCGCTTGTGCTCCATCTTGAATCCAGCAGGAATTATTTAGAAAAATATTGGCTTGTCCTCCTAAGTACTAACATTTTATACTTTTATTCTAGTAAATTTCATAAGGAAATGTACGTTTTCTTTACAACAGGTACTTAATGACCATAGTTTTAAAACTCATGTATTGTTAATGTTAAACTACCAAAGAGTATACAGTATGGAGAAATAAAATTAAAATGCTGTATAATATTTAATGCATTTTTAATTTTATGCTCTGAAAAGAACAGATTATTTGTAATGGGTGATACTCAAGTATAATATCTCTATAATTTTGCTCAATGAAAAGTTCAAATTGAAGACTTTTGAGAAAGTTTTTCACGTCATCATTTCTCAAAGGATTAAAACACTGTTTCTGTCACTGTTCAATACTAATTAGATTCAGCTCTGTGTAACATTTAAAAAATTATTCTCTTTAATGTTAATGTGGGATGTATGCAGCTTGAATGCAGAAATAAGGGCCTTTACAATGGCAAACAGATTAACATGCAAATTGCAGCAATTGTACTTTCCTCCTAAGTTTTATTCAGCCTGTATTAAAGCTACATCATAAACTTCCCCAAGCACTGCATTGACAAGCATTAACTTCCAAATCGATTAATCTTTGTGTTCACCTTTTGTAGTGATCACAGCATGTTGCTGCGTCTATGAAACACCACAAAAGTGAGGATATCCTTTTTAACAAGGAGAATGGACAGAACAGGTCTCTAGGAGTCTTTTGGGGTAATTTAACACAAACACAGCGAGGGAAACAGACTATTTCTGAAGGTAGTCATCCATCAAACACTGAGGAGAGTGTCCAGTTGGTGGCTCCAGCAGGCTTAGAATAGCCTTTTGTTCAAACACCTTTAATAATTAAACACCTACTCAGCCCCTCAGGCTTCACAAGATTGAAGACTTTCGCAGCGGGAAAAAAAATCCCCTTACCCTCCCTGTACTGTTGTAACCTGGAGAGCTTGGCGGAGATGAGGTGGCCATATCACCTAATGCCTTTTCCTTGCGCTGAACAAACCCCATCTGACTCCTTTCGTACACTCATAAAAGAGAAATACTTGAAATGCATCCGTCTCTCTAGCTCTATACAACACACATTTGTGGCACTGTTCACTGAAGTTTGTATTTTAAAACTACAGTTGGACCAGTATTAGTTTCTGAGACCAATCTCAGTGAAAGTATGACAATATTTTGTGCCAGTAATCAGTATCTGAATATTTGACCTTTTTTGTGCCTCAGTAACATGAGTCATCCTGCATTTATACCTAAAACTGTCCACTAATGTCAGGCAGGTGAAACTCTACAGTGAGGCACTTACTTAATGGCAGGGAAAACCCTAAAGAGGGGTTATTAACTCTTCCTCGTTTCACCAACTATCCCATATAATACAGAACATTGCATTGTTCAATGAAGACATCCTGAAATATGCCACAGTGTGAATTCACAACTGGGAATTAAATTTGGTGTCCGATATGTCAGATATGAAATGTCAGAGTGAAGTATAGTGGAATAATAACAATGCATATTAAACAATATTAATAATAATAACCATAATGCTGCATGAATGAATTAAATGACTTTTCATACCACTCATATCACAAAAATAGAAAACATACTATCCTTTAATGGCCAGTACAGCTTTGTGTCCCCATTACAATGTTGTTGTTTTTCCACTAGCTTCTGTAACTCGGTGGGTTTCTTGCATCACCTGAAAAGTGTTTGTGTGATTTCATTCCATACTGTAAGATAAATCACCATCTACTGCTCTACTGGATAGTAACATTTCATCACCTCACCATCTTAAGAAAGAGTGAACAATTAATTAGCATTCAGCAACAATGGGGCATCCTCGTGGCCTAGGGGTTTAAGGTACCATTAAATGTAATGTTCCCAGTTCTAGTAAAGCCGGGGACCTTTGTTGCATGCCGTTCCTCATCTCTCTTTCTCCCCCCAGTTCCTGTTAGCCCTTAACAAAGGCATTAAATTCCCCAGAAATATATTTAAAGTCAGGGCGTCTTAGGATATGTTGTTTTTGCAAACAAAATAATTTTTATATCTTTGCTATCTAATATTAGTCTCACTCAAGGACTGTTTGATTTAACATGCATGAAGTCAGCTGTGCACTGTCCTAAACCGGTCACAAGCTTTTGTAAGAGTGTCCTGCCACATTAAAAACTCACCCCGGCCTGTTCCTGATCCCATGGGACCAAATAATGACTAAAACGGAAAAAAAAGGGGCTTCAGATATGCTGAGAACAAGCACCTGAGAGAGAACAGCTGTCTTGTAAAAGGTCAGTCTCCCACTGTTCCTCGGTCTCCCTCTCCATTTCCGGCATCTCGGCTTCAAGACCCATCTCCCCTCTCCTTCCCACCCCCACCCGTTTGACTCCAAAGTCACGTATTTTGTCTTTTTTTCTCACACACATTGCTCTCCCTCCCTTTGCGCTGCACCTAGAGGATTCTTGGCAGAGCCTGACCACCTTGTAATCCCATGTAGGAAAAAAAATGGAGTGGGTGGATAAATGTACTGCAGTCTGGTTTATAAAACTTCCCTGCGAGTGGATATATGGGTCTCTTGAGGTGTTTGTTTTTCCCGAGTGTAGTGTAGCTATCATTGTTACGCACATGTGGACCCCCCCCCCAAAAAAAAAAACATGCACACACACACACACACACACACACACACACACACCCAAACACACTTACACACAAGCACTTCTAAACATTGACAAACAGTCTCGAAAAGGCAAAAAACAAACATAAATCGAATTGGTTACATTTGGGCTGTTTTGGGGAGAAATTTCTCATAACCCGCTCGACGAAAAGAGGCCACTGCAATTTTGCAGACAAACAAACAATGTTTGGAGTGATCACTTTCAATAAATGCCCTACTCACATATTTGAGTGCTAATATTTATCATGAAATCGGCGCGACCGCCAGACCGACTAAACAAATATCGAGCTCCCACGTCTCTTATACCAACATACATGCAAAAACCAACAGTAAACACACAATGACACTGCCATGTCGGTGAAAGTAGCCTCAAACCCAGATTGTAAGTAAGGTAGAGGTGTTGTGCAGCAGCCATACTTGAAACTTTTCCACATTAGCATGATAAATAAACTGTTCATATTATACAATACAAGTCTGTGTGTTTATACTGAACCCCCAGTTTCTTTGATGTGGTCCCTTTCAATGTTACTGAGGACATTTTGGGGCGTTAACCATTTCCTGTGGGCGGATCATGTAGGCGTGGCTGGCGGTGAGCTTGTTATCAAGGTGATGCCTGTGTTAGAAACAACAGCAGTGGAAGAGAGAAAAGCTGTGGCCCAATTCCATACTACACACTAGGACTATACAGTGTTATATTATATATTATAGTATATATATAATATACACTCTATACACTATCGAGACCTAAACATATGTAACCTCCTTCCAAAAACATGAACATTAATCTGCTTATACAACAACCTCCACTCTTCTGTCTTTCTACCTTTTGGAACCTGGATGCATGGATTTGCTGCCATTCAGCAACCAGATCATAAGTGAGGATGGGTTGAGGTCAGGTCTCTGTGCAGGCCAGTCAAGTTCTTCCACACCAAACTGGTAAAAAAAAACATTTCTTTGTGGACCTTGCTGTTGTGCATGGGGGCATTGTTGTGTTGAAACAGTAAGTTTGCAAGTAACTGTAACCTTGGGCCACCACTCGCAATTAAACTTTAATAAGAAAAAGTCAAATAAGTTTTCCAAAGATTGAGTACTTTGTGTTTGATTTTCTGAGATCTTCCTCGGTAGAATGTCCATCAAAAGCACACCCAAAAATCAAGCTGATTTTCTCCTCTGACGTCTTTGATGCTCAAATTAGTATTTAGTATGGAAATGGGCCACAGCCATGCTTTCATATCAGACCTTCGACCTTCGTCATATTGGTTGACGCTTTGATGCTTTCAAGGAATTGAAGCAACTGAGCCAGAAAGCTCTGTTTGATTGTTGCCTCTGTATCTTTTCCCTTTCATACTCCACCAGTGTGTGTTTGTGTATGTGCATCATGATTGCACATGTGATGCAGAAGTCATGTGACCTACCAGTTATATCACTAAACATGCCATTAAAACAGTTTCTTCTGGAGCTTTTTACTTACTTTCATTCCCCCAGCGTGTTGTGTGTGTGTAGTCTGTATGTGTGTACCTCAGTGTGTGTGTGTGTATGTATGTGTGCAGATGGCCTGAATATCAAAAGCCTTGTAAGAGCCCCCGGGAGGCTGAGTGCAGGTCTCAGAGCTCTAACTTGATGAGGGACTCTGTAAGTCTCTCTGCTGTGGTGACTTCTCTTTTTCCTCTTCCTTATCATCTGCATGCAGAAACAGGGGTGGGTATGTGGATGGGGTTGTAAGGTTGGGATCACGCTGTGGGGGTTGGGTATGGGCGCCACAAGGGATGACCAGGGTAAAGTTATGGTCAGCACCACTATCTGGGTCACAGCTTTTTAATTGTATTTTCAGGCATTTCAAAGTAATAAGGTCTCTGTCTTGAGTTTGGCAGCAAGGAACGGAGGATGAAAATTTTCAGCATAAAATGAGGTAATGATGGTAACGGAAGGGGGGGGGGACAGGTCTCGGCGGGTATTTCAACCAACTGCTTGTCAAGACTGAGGCGGCGGCAGAGTGCGTGACAGCTGTGACAAGAGTTAGCGGAGGTCCTTCAGCGTTTCTCTTTTGTCTGACAAGGGGAGGCGGGCAGGGAGGGTTGCTCGGCAGCTCAAGACAGCCGAGGTCGCAGGAGTGGCTTCGAGTGGGTCGCATTAACGCCAACCTGCCTGTCATGACTCATGAAGTTTGCTGGTAAGAAAAAAGAAGGCAGACGAGGAAGATAAAAAGCACGTTTCGAGTTGTTATGGAAGGTGAAGCAGGTGAAAGGTGAATTAGCGCTACATGTGACCCAACATGTACTTACTCCTGTGAAGGACGTAAATCTTATTACCTACTTCATGTAGTTCGGAGCTGCTGTGTGAAGGATGGAGGTTCATGGGAGGAGATGAGAGGCAGCCAACAGCAGCTGGCAGATAGCTGATGTAGCCATCTTTTATCCATTTATCAGCCTGTAAGCACATGATAAATTATTTCTCTCCTACTGATGTGACATTATAAGCTCCAGCAAGGTAGCAGAGAATAAAATACTATATATATAATGTTAAAGAAAAGAGACACCTGTTGTCATTAAAGAACAACGAGGAAGGAGAGGTTTGTAAATTCATAGGGATGCTGTAAATTAGAGATAGAAAAGTGTTTTCTTCCTCATAACACTTTACATATCTGTGTTCAGTTTTGCAAATCATGTTGTGCTTTAGAAGTATTTAAGTAGTAACTACATGTGGCAGCGAATAGTTCTGTTCTAACACAAAGCAACTGTAAAATAACTTTAAATCTAAAAAAAAAAGGACACAGGAATGGACCTATAACAGATATCTGCCTCCTAACTCGCATCCAAACCAGCTTGCTCAAAGGTCTTTGTTTCATTTTTTTTTCAATTTGCCTCATTGCTCAGTGAAACATTTGTTTCTCTGCATGCTTCCCATTTGCTATTGTCTTCCTGCAGCCTTTCAACTCAGCCTCACAAACGTATTCTCTGAACCAATTGTCAGTAATAAGAGTTCAGCAGATTCAACCATGAATATGCATATTAATCTCTCACCACAGCACATTGCTTCAACAGTCCACCAAAAAAAAAAGTTTTCACCCAATTATACTTCTAAATCAGCAATAATTACAACCCTATACATCATCTGCATATTTCAATTAATATTCAAATCTTGTATAGGGTTTTGCATGCAAATCTATAATATATTCAGGATTAGGTATATTACAATTAAATCTATCTCTATCCAGCTTCTACCTTGCTTCTCCTTAATAAGCTGTGTTCTCTGGTAATGTTCCTGAACTTATTATAATGCAATATGCTCAGGCATAAGAATCACACATCCTTAATATTATTTCTAGCAATTAACATGGAGCCGAAAATACAGAGGGTCTCCTTCGTTAATTTGCACAGGCACTCACATGTAATGCAAAGCAGACAGGGAGTAAACAGGTCTCTGTCTGACTTCCCCGCACATGCACGAGTCAGTCAAGTGTTTCAAATCTAATTTAAATATATGAATGTTTTGCTTTGTCCATTCCCCTGAACTTGACTCGGCCACATCACATCCTTGTCGAATAGGAAATGATGCTGCTTAGTATTGTTGCCCAGCAGTCAGAGGGATGGTGAAAAAGGCGTTGTAAGACATTTGTCAATACTTTGTGCATTCGCTATCTGTCCAATTTATATGGTCTATACCCTCAAAGCTCAGGAGACTTCAATTAGACAAGTACCTGTATCCGCTGCTCTGGTCTACGGCTCCCAGGAGCCCTTGTGCTCTCATATTGAATCATGGAGACACAGTTAATATTCGAGTGGAAGGGAAAATCTATAAAGTCGCCACCATAAACTAGAGACAGCCTTTGTAACATCCAAATAATAGCAGTAAATAAAGAGCTTACACCTGTACAGCGAGGGCCAGGTCTGCCAGCGACACCCTGATAGGGTGCAGTCTGCTGGCCTGCAGACAGCTGTAAACGCCCTGAGTAAAGAACAGTGAGCACTGTTAATGGATAGGTTTATTTTAAAGCATGCTATCTGCCATCAATCACCCAGAAGTATCAGTAGCGGAAAAGCAAGTTAGCTTAAAGTCCCCTCTTCGTTCTTCTTCTCCTCTTTCTCCTTCACCAGGAGCCCGATAAAGATGGCGGGGAGGTGGGGAATAGATGGCGGGGAGGGCAGTGGTGCTGGTATACAGGATCCCTGAGAGAATAAAGCATCAAACCCACTCAGCAGCACCACTAACAATAATAAAAATGCCTCGGCTTAAAGGTGACATTCCCAATTTACGATTATTTGTGTCTATAAAGTGTATTCCTCGGCTCCTGACTCATTCGCACCCCTCCCTTACAAGAACAATGCATTAAGGAGGGGGGTGCCGAGGGTAAATGGAAATTCTATCCATTTTATTAAACCGACAGGCCCCACTATACCTGAGACTTTCAATTTTGCCGGCGTGACCTCCAAGGAGACATTTCTGTCTCCTCTCTGTCTACCTTCGCCTCATTCAATTCCCTGTTTGCTCCGACCGGCCCTCCGAGCACCCGGGGGCCCGCAAAGCCGTTATGGATGAGCTCCGAGGCAATTCTGAAATAGAGAGAGGAGAGGAGCGTAGATCTCCGCTCCCCTCGAAAAGATTTACTTTAGGGTGTAAGATGGATGAAATCAGCCTTTGTATCTCTTTTAGTGATTGTTTTTCCTTCCGTTCTTTTTTGCCTTTTTTGTGTAAAAAGAGGATGTTCAATAGGATGGGAAATGTGATGGATTAGGAGGCTGAGATCGGAGCAAAACTAACAGCAGAGGTGGAGATGTGGTGTTAACCTGAGTAATGCTGTGATCAAGGCCAGCTGATACGACCGTGGTGTTTCTTCCAAACACCTATACAGTACCAGTAGCTCGTAGAGTCGTAGTGGAGAATCAGTGTTTGTCTTGCCATAGAAATGCCGGCAAATGCAGGACAGTAACAGTTATGATCTGTATTTCAAGTAGTGATTGACAAAATGTTTGATATGGCAATGTAGCAAGCTGTCATTTGCCTTCCATTTAATCTCAGCCATCAGTCATGTCGTCCAAAGCTATTTTGATGATTTTTTAATTTTTCTTTGCCTTTATTGTACATTAAGTAACTTGCTGAATAGAATATCCATAGTCTGAACGAGTTGAAGAGTATGAATTATTAGTGCAACTTCAGAGGCTTATTCTTTTTATTCTTAGAAATATTACACTGCAAAGATACTCCACTACTAGTATACATTCAGTAGTCAAGACTTTACTCAAGTACCAATTTAGATCCACTCAATTATCAACAAAATGTACTCAAGTATTAAGAAGCAGAATGGCCCCTCTACTATTAATAAATCCCTATTGATGCGTTAAGGGTAATCTATAAGAATGCATCATATGGGGGATGCCTCTGCATATAAGTAATTGATTGTGTAGTTGCAACGCCCTCATTTTGAGTATAGCTGAGGACATTCTTCGTATGTCGTTCCCCTCTGTCCTCTATTTCCTATTTGTCTCTACTGTCTACTGTACAAAAAATACATTTTTATATTCATATAAATATAAAAAAGCATAATATTTTACCAGTTCATTGTAACACCTTAAATACATTTTGAAACAGTATAGCTGTCAAGCCAATGTTCTGGAGTAGAAAGTATAATATATGCCTCTGACATATGGTGGAGTTGAATATAAGAGTAGCATAAAAATAGAAATAAAAGTCTGTTCTTATAGCTCATTGTACTTTAGTACAGTGTTGAGTGAATGCACTTACTTTTCACCATTGCCCTTAATGGATTATACTGTACAGAAGGAATGAAATATTTGCATATAAGATATTTAAGACAAGCAACATTGGAATTTCAGCAGTATTTCAGTATAAAGGTAACTGAGTTGAGAAGAGTTTGAAAAAAAGGCCTGTTGTGGTTGCATTCAGTGACATGCTTAATTGATAAAAAGCTATTAAGGTCTACCACACTATCCATCATTCAGTTTGTCTTGGAAATCAGTGCAAATGGTTCAAATTCAATGTTCTGCCAATAATGCAATCTGGCAAAGTAACAAAATCAACGTCCAGAGAAAGCAAACCGAGCCCGTCAGCAGCAGAACTTTTTATCAGTACACAGATCCGCTGCAGGAAAGGAGTCTCGGCTGCTGGAGGGAATCTCCTGGACATGAAACAGACATTACTTTAGCTTTGCTCTCCATCGCAGGGAGGTGATGGCACATAAAGTATTCCTGTGAAGGATGGCGGGAGAGAGGAAGCAGCCTGAGACGCAGCCAAGTTTCTATTGAGTTATGGACATTTTCAGCAAAGAGCCTTCAAGAGCGGCACTCCTCAAAGTGACTGAGCTCACACTTAGCACGGACAATATAAATGGAATTGTCGACATTAGTATTTCCCTCATTCATTTTTTTGCTTCCTGTTAAATCTCTTATTCTTTTTTTATGCCTCTGAGGCATATGAAGAATGGCTGAAAAGCACATGTAGAGTATCAGATGTCTGCTGTGCGGAGAGGGTGCACAGTATAAGGTATAAGTGAAATTGTATGAAGCTTATTTAACCGTCTGTCATGATTGGAGCGCTGGGATCATAAGAGCATTTTAGTGACAAGCGTGACATGATGTAGCAGATGAATTATTGAAGAAAGTCACATCACATCAGAGGATTGAAGATAATAGTTGTTTGGCAGTTTGTACCCAAACTTTGTCAGATCCTTCTCAAACGGAAGGATACAGTATGGGATCGACAATGTTTAAAGATAACCGGGATGTTGATGTGGACTCAGTAAGTCGCTAACCGCTTCATCACTGATGGTGCTATAACCGTTGCTAATTGTATGTCTAAACCCTCTTTGGGATGAGTGGCGCATGGGGAATAGAGCGGCTCTGGGTTTGACAGTGATGGTTCATGGGATGACAAACAAACGCCACAGAGGATCAATGTGAAGAGGTCCATCTTCAAAACACTAGAGAGACGGAAAACGACAAAACTGATCTTCCGTGACAAGTGCCCATGTCTTCTCAGAGAATTCAGCAGGGGTACTTCAGTGTTTAGGGGATATTGTTTGCACTTTATGGGAATGATACAAAGAGCTTTTTCTGTAAGATGAAACACCAACTGTTTGAAAAAAGTGGCTCTGACTAACTTTTGACAACATAAGGTACTTTTGAAGAGGATAAAAGGTTACAGTTTGGGTCCTCAAGACTTTAAAAAAATATATTTTTATTTTACTTTATTCTAGAAATAATAAATAGCAGATTGGAATGTCCATTTGGATTGCTGCTACTTTGCAAACTGAGGTACCTATAACCATGAGAAGGGAGCTGCATACTGATTTAAATATGATGCCAATTTTCATTTATAAATCTCCAACTATGCATTTAAGTACTTTTTCAGTATAAAACCACACTGAGTGAGAGAAGCAAAGTCAGCAGGACACGTGATTCAAATCTGTGATCTCACAGGGAAGTCAGCATGAAGGTAGAAATATAGAAAGGTCATTCAGAACTAAAACGTATTTACCATCTACATGGCTGTAATAAGAACTAGCAAATAGAACAGTACAACAGTACAATAAAATGTCCTAATCAAGATTGTTCACACATTTAATTACATCTTACACACATATATTACAATTCAACTACCTCAGTTGATAACCTGACAATATTTTTTTGCATCACAAGTTTGAATATGTAAATTAGGTATTATATAATGAGTAAAATCTACTACTAAAACTACTAAACTAAAAAAGTGTCCTAAATGAAACACCTAAGTGTGTGATTTGAGCATATTTGATTCAATATATAGAATCTGAGTAAAAATGACAGAAAAAACATTTTCAATTGAAAGAACAATTATTATTATATTATTAACATACAATTCATGTAGAAAAATTAAAACCAATTAGAAAAAAGTTACATTTATCACAGAGGCATCTCTATACATTTTACACATTATTTCTATGTTTGTGTTGATTGTCTTGTTTGATGAGATATCATATTGGTTTGAATCACCCATCCTAGAGATAAGATATTAAGGATGCGGTTGTTGTTTTTTCAAGAAAAAAACACTGATGTGTGCAGCTGATTTATTCATCCTTAAGAAGAAAGAGCAATGCAAGTTTAATTTTCAAGACATCAGAAGAACAATGTTAAGACATTTTGCAGGAGGTCTTTACCAGTGTGAAATACTTAAATGTGCTAAAGATAAAATATATAAATTTCAAACATTTGAGATCAGTTTTCTCACTCTCAACATACACTCTCACTGAGGCCCAGACAATCTGCACAGACCTGTTGGTTGTGTCTGGAAGTCTTACTTTTTTTCAGTTACAATTACTTTAAACAAAGACTAATCACTGGACAAATGAGCGACTGTACCACCACGTCCAATTACTGGAAAAAATGGCTGCTTTGTGCCATTCACTGATTACATCAATAAGATTCTCCTCGGTAGGGGCCATCATTACATCAGTTTGAGCAGTAATTTTACTCATTTATATGGATTTTATAATGTAATATTCCCGGCAAAGTAAACATTTAGATGTGTGAGGAGAAAAAAACAAACGCGTGCATATGAAAGTAAAGAAAATATGAAGTTTCTCACAGAACCAAATTGGCAATCACCATCCTTCTACCCCATGGTCATAATGAAATTGCGTTAGCAATGGTTGAAATAAATGACATAATTCTATGTACACACAATTAAAGGAGAAAGCTACAATCGCACATTCAGCTCAGAGTTAGTTTATGAAAGCACAAAGCAAAACCAAACCTATAAATAATGAATACGTCCATAATTATTCTGTCTCAGATTTGCATAATTATTGTTTTTTTTTCTTTTTCTCGGAAGCATCTGTTAACATTGCAATCCTTTCTTTGTTTCAAACAGGGACCGCCATACCTTCCTGCAGAAGTACACACATGAATGGGAATAAATTGCCATTATAAGGAAATGCTCCTCATTTATAATTGATAGGGGTGGTCACAGTGACACAATGATATTGCTGCAAATGCACCACTTTGGTCTAAATGAGTTTTCCTGTTGCATTGGTAATGCTCAGCAGCAGTGAAAACCAGACGTATTTTGTATTATTTCGCCAAATTATTTAAATTTTTCCCTCTTATATGAAAGATTAAGCATGCTTTAAGCAAGGTATGCCATTCATGTAGCTTGATACATTATCACAAGTGGCAACAATTTTTACTCTATTGCTCTGCTTTAAGGTGAGATAGATAATGAAATATTTCCCCATTTTCACAGCATTTAACCTGCAAGATGCCCTCAATTAGATAATTAGTTCAATCTCTTCACAGCTGAGTATGTAAACTCTCAAGAAAAGGTTACATATAAGTACATTTTTTTATTTGCTAATTAAGTAATATCTTCATCTTGGAGAAAAACAAGCATTTGAATCATCAACATTGACTGTAAACATATAATATCTTCGCATCTTATCAATTCATCAAGCAAATATTTGACTCTTTAACAGAGAACTATGGCGGCAATCAACTATTATTTTTCATTATTGCTTTGTTTGGTTTTAATGATTTTATTAATCATTTACTCTATAAAATGCCTGGAATTTGTAAAAAGCCTATATAATTTTCTAGAGCCCAAGATTTTGTCTTCAAATTACTTATTATGGCTGACCCACAGTCCAAAACTTAGAGATATTTAATTTCCAATGATATAAACCAAAAACTTGTTGCTTTTGAGAAGCTAACACCAGGCATTGGCATTTATGCTTGATGAATGACTTGGATTGCTGCAGATTCATTTTCTGTTGATCAACTAATCACGTCAGCACTACAGAGAACCCATTTCCAAGAGTAGGTGTTACCCTGCTCACATCTCATTTAGGATTAAAACTCCTCATTACTCTTTTGTACCTGGTATTTGACCAGTGTTTGTTGAATGAGCCTGGCTCGCAGCCCAAGTGGCCTGTTAGCTGCTCTCCACCGACCCTCGAGCTGTATAACCAAAGAAAACATTAACCAGGTGACTTATCATGGAAGTCTGTAGCTGACCTTTTAATGCGCCTGTCATTGATTGCATAGTGTGGTACACTCTGTCCATCCCAAGGTGATAGATTATTCAATTAACTATTGACCTTTCCCGCAGACTCATTTGTCGATGGAAATGCTTTTATGACAGCAGTGCATTTAGAAACCAAAGGATGCTGAGTTTTGATTTTAGGATTTACTGTGTGCGTTATGATTTTCCTCCCCTCTCTGCTCCCTTCTTTCTCATGTTGACTTTTTGATTTACATTGTAATATTATGAAGTTTGGCTCTGGTGTTGCTCCTGTGGTGGAAGGCAACTGCAGCCGTACGAGGAGAAGCTTTTGCACGTCTTGGCAGGCTGGCGCTGCCGTCTGGATTTATCCTACCTACTTCTCCTTTACTTGGACATATTTCATGACCGAATGCAGCTCGTTAATGTAGCCGTGAGCTATTTGTTGAACTTGGGAGAGATGTGCATTTGTATTTGTCGTTGCTTCAGAAATGAGTAGCCATGAATCAGCACCTATGAGGTTCCCATTTGGCACTGTTACTGTTGTCTTCTTGTCAGTGGTCTGCTGTGGCAGAGATTACTCATTGGTATAAGAAAACAGTCAGATGATGGCATTCACATTATTTTTTACATCCAGCTGGAGCTCTCCATTGTGAGAACCTGCAGTTTAGCTGTGCAAGAGTTAGATATAGTGTGCATATACAATCCTATATGGTCTTTTCATGTACAGGGATCACAGCACAACAAGGGGGGGGCAACATGGGCAACAGAGTTCATCTTATCAGCAAGAAGTGGCCATTTGGGATCAATGCAACGAGTTTTGTGAAATGTGTTCAGTACTGTTACCCAATTAAGCTGCTCAGTATACGAGCCACCTGTTTTTCAGTGGGATATGACTGTTTGGGTTAGCAATGAATCAGGCAACTTTCTGGGAAACATTCCAGGGCAACACACCTTCCTGCTCAGGACTTGAAGGACCTGAAGTGAGAAACTTGGCAATATACAACAGAATTTGTAAAGTAGCAGTCTGCTGTGTATCTGTTTGCAAGTATAATCTTATTCTTTATTACCACACCAACACAATTCACTTATAACGAAAGTATCTTTAAACTTGATGTAACCCTTAAATATAATCTTGGAGCAACATGACAGGTCAACATATCCACCAGCATAAACAGCAAACAAAATATAGACCAGAAATGATCTGAGCGTGAGGTTGCCATGGAATCGCTGCATCGTGTGTTGAGACATCTGCTGGGGTAATGTTGCCTTACAGTATTGCCCAAAAAGTTGTTCAATCAGCCACTAAACTTTGATCCATTTCATTTAAAAAATGTTTTACTCCTATTCCTTCTTTTATGCAATATGATAAGGAATTTGAGCGTTTTTTACTTTAAATAAACAACAAAAATCAATGTAGTGTGACATTTGCATATTCTAAATATTGTAATTAGAATGATTCTCAAAAGCAACGTGGTTCTTTACTTTAGGATCCTAAAGCCAAGGTATTTCAATGTTTGCTCAGGAGAAAATTCGTCATGCTTGCATTACTGTTACTTGCTGTACTTTTGTCTTTATCCATCACTCTGAGACTTTTTACAGATTAAGAGTTTTGATGGGTTGCTAATTAGACACTAAAACAGTTTTTCAAGAATAAAAGGGCCCAAAAAGAAGTACATGTACAGAAGTACATTAGTACTGTAAGATTTAGGAAACGTCCTAAAATATACCTTAATTATTTCTGTTCTCAGTTGTGTGCTATCAAGGCCTGACAGACTTCTGATCTCAACCAAAATATTTCAGCAGCTAATTTACCCCAATTAGCTCTTCCTCTGGTAGAAGGTGTGCTAATCAGTAAAATTAGGTGCTGTTGGGTTTAGTTGAATTGAAAAGCTGCAGACACAGAGTACACTCTCACTGTTCTCAGGCAGCTAGACCCCACCCATCTGCCACTGCACTCAGGTTAAAACAAACGGTACGAGTTAGCTGCAAATACTCCTTGCCTCAGGTTAAATATCGTGACTTGATGCTGCATGACATGTCTAGCCAGCGCCAGTTTAAGGACCCACCTCCTCCTCCTCCTCTGCCCGTACTCATTGTTGTTAAAGAGGATGTGACAAAGAGCGATATCGGTAGAATGAATATTTAATACCCCCTCCCCCTGACTTATTCATGTTCCTCAGGCGTATCTGCCTTGCACATCCCTGCTCTCTACCTGTCACATTTCCTCTCACCGAAGAAGCATGGAGTCACCATGGCCGAGTAATAACTTTACTTTCAGCCAGGGAAGTAGTAGAGGAAAGACATCTTGATCAAGCAATCCTTTAGAAATGATGTAGGCTTGCAGAGAGGTGATAGATATCTGTTATCCGGTACACCTCTTAAATATCATCCTCCCCTTTAACAGTTTTGACAGGAACTGCTTTCCCCCTTGTCAGAGCCAATTGGATGAGGGATCTAGGGATTGAACATCTACGGGAGGACAGGAATACCGCAATTACCCACAAAGGAGGGAAGGGGGGTATCTGTTAGTGATGTTTGATGTGATTTATCCGACAGCGCCGGGAGTGCATTTAAACGGGGCCCTGTGACGCCGTGACATTGACAGAGTCGCGTTATCAATTGGACTCCTCGGAGCACGAGTGGCTGAGAAAGCTGCTGTCAGGATCTGAGTGACGGTTCATCATAACTACCTCATTCGACTGCCCTTCCTCCTCCTTCTTTGTCCTGTTGTGAGAAAAGAGAGAAGAAGAAAGAAGAGGAGACAGATCTGAAGAGGGAAAGTCAGATAAATCACCTTAGCTTACAGAAAATCAGGCTTCTACTCAACTGGAATCACTCGCTGGAGGAGTCTCAGTTGCCAGATCTCAAAACTCCCACAATCCCAGGACATGTAAAATACTTAGTCATTTCTGTACATCAATGAGCACTTTTTTCTCTTAAATGGACTGTAGTCTGGTATAATGCATCAAAATCTAATGGTGATTTCACACTATAAAGTCCTAGCTGCTGACAGTTAAGAGCTGTTTTTGAAGCTTAGCAGACCAAATGGCCTTCCATGACTTTCTGTAGGAACATGCAGATGTCAGAATGTCATTGCACACACAATCTCTTGTTTTTAGATCAAATTGTATAGCTTCTTCAGGTTTGCAGGACCATAAGAAAGATATATTATCAGTTGGATTGGAATCAAAAGAATTATTTACACTATTTCAGGATTATTCAGAGATCAAGTTTTGGTTCCGGTATGTTTTTTCTTTAATACTTGTTGATTTTTAACACACACAATGTATCTGAATGACTTTTTAAATGAACTAGTTATTTTTTACATTTTCAAATCCAAAGAAAATAACAAAACCTAAAATTTCCCAAAATCTTAATTTGTATAAATGTATAAATTAGCTGTTATTACAGCTGAGGTACACAATTTTAGTTCTGAAAATGTAGATATGACTGCGAGGTTTTGACCCTATATTTCCACAAGTTCTTCCTTTTGTATCATATTTATCATTTTTATACCTGTAACGCTCCTGAACTGCCAGAATTATCAGCATATTTGGTTTTCATCTCCTTACTTTTATTTCACTGTTGAGAAATCAAGAACAACGAAGCAATAAAATGTGTAAAAACAAGACAAACATCAAGCAATAAAAAACCCAATACTATGCAGAGTCCTTAGTCACTATGTTTATCATGTGCAGAGTTCCACTGAAGAAAAACCCCACATCCAGTACAGTCATCATCAGGCAACATCTGTGTGCTGGTCAATAATTCACAAATCTGAGACAGTGTTTCAGTGTAAGTTTTGAAAACAAGGATAGATTGCACTTATCCCGACCTGGAGTCATGAGAAGGGTTATGGAGCCTCGTTAACAATGCATGAGAGCTGCATTTTGAATCTCCACCACCGTTCATGCATTTTTTAAGGAAAAATACTTTGCACAGAGAGGGGTGGCTAACTGTGTTTTGTCTAAAAATAACCCCCTATATATCTCTTTACTGTTGATCCGGCGTAGCCTCGTAAAACTGACACCAACGTGGGTGAGCTGGGAGCGAGGTAGAGCGAGTAACAACTTCTTGATGGATGTGATTATGACTTTAAGCTTTGCCTCTTGTTTCTGTCTCTTGCACTTCTCCAACATACATGCTCAATCTGAAGACACATGGATATTTGTATAGGCATAGTTGACATCTAAAGATTGAGAGCTTTGACATTTGACCCTTTTCTACTGTTTATTTACTGATTATTGATGATTTGCCAACTCAGAAATGTATATGTTTACTTATGCATACATTTGCAATGCATACAAACCCACACAGTTTGCACATGCAGATTGCCAAAGAGGAGGGAAACATAAGCATAACACACCTGAATCTCTGACTCAACTGCAGTGGCTGAGTTGCATTGGGGTAATATAGGCAACAAGGAAGAAGAATAGAAGATGATATTTATGGTTCTGCTGCATCAATTTTAATCTCTTTTTCTTATTCTTTTAAGGAAATTGTATACCTGGTACATTAATTCTGTCCATTGCTGACACATTTGCATGTAAGTTTTAGAAGCAGCAAATGTTGGCAATAACAACTTAAGCGAGTTCTGGTTTAGGCGGCCCCTGACCCCTTGGGCTTGTGCCTGGAGGGCCTGTCTGGGAATCCATCCATGTTAACCATACTGTCGCTGCAATGTAGGATATTTTCGTAAATCATATATCATACATAAACTGTGCCAGTGAACATGCATTGAAGTGAGGTTTTGCAAAGCCATCCAATGTCAACGTTGTGTTTGGCGAGAGAGTTGGTGATATAACTATTTAATATACTGATAATTCTGGCTGTTCAGGAGTAAAAATGACACAAAATGTGATACAAAAGTAGAAATTTGTGGTCCTATATTACCTGTTAGCCTATACCTGTTAGTTGGTGACAAGACTCTGACCTTGCTTAAAGTCACCGTATACTGTACGTGGTTGTCCTGAAACATTTCCAAAACTAACTTTGGGTACATTAGCTGTAATAAGAGCTCATTTAAAAGAAAAAAGGAATCTAAAAGTTATGTCATAACACACTATCAGCTTACAGTTGGACCAAATAGCCCACCAGGGACACATGGATAATTTTCTATTCCATCAGGCTTGTCACCAGAAACAAAAAGAGGATTTCTCTGACCAACAGAGGGTAGAGTTTCAACATGTAGAAACCAATCATTTGCGACTAATGTTGCAGAAAACGTAATAATATCCAACTTTCTCAAAAGCTGTGATCTACTTTCCCAGACCTGAATGTGCTATTCCACCAGTTATTCAGATTTATTAAACAATATATCACGACTGTTTGACTTTGTGTCAACACTCCAAACTCTGTTGCGGTGCTCGAGCTGTTATGTTGCCGTTCCTGGTTTTAATCATTTTTGGCTGGTTTCCACTTCCTGCCTGAAAAGTGAAACAGCTTAGGAATGTCATTCTTTGAAAAGAAAACAGAGAGGATCCACAGAGGAAGTCCTCCCACAGTCCTCTGGTCTCCATGCACTGTTAAACACACACACACACACACACACACACACACACACACACACACACACACACACACACACACACACACACACACACCTCTACTCTGATACAGACACACAGGCATGTACACACACACATACACACACACACATATATTCTCACACCCACACGTAAAACTCTCCCACACAGTCACATGTGTGCACACACTCCAACACACCCAGACTCTTTACACACACACACACACACACACACACACACACACACACACACACACACACACACACACACACACACAAAGACTTTCTCACTTACAGACACACTCTGATTCACTCTCTCTTACACACACACACACACACTGATGGCTGCAGCAGGGCTTGCTGGGAAACATCAGACACCCAGGGAGGAAGGAGGACAGGCTTTTCCCACATTTAGACTCCATGGATACTTCAGATGTCAGGCTAAAAATAGAGCCAACGTTAAACCAAACCAACACTGAATCAACTACAGCAACAAGCTTGTCTGCTCTGCACTGATACACTTATGCCTAGCATTTAAACACTAAAACACAGCACTATTGTCAGCACAATTGCATAATTTTCTTTCAATGTATTGCAATGTAGTGTCATTCCTGCATTTTGTTATTATCTGCCTTGTAAACATGTTAAAATGTCACATAAATGTTCTGAACAACACAAGAAAAGTGATGAAACTGATATGATAACATTGTGCATAAAGTTTATTCAAAGCATCTTATAATGTAGGCAAAATATTAAATTGCGTTTGGACTTCTCACGTCATTGTAGTTGTAAGTGCAAATTCTTCTTACAGTGAATCACTCATCACCACTTTGCTTGTCTTCCCTGTTGATCTCCCATCCTTCCTCCACTTCTTTCTTAATATAAAGAGGCTCTATTATGGGCCCAATATTTCCCATAATAGTGTTCCACGGACACAAAAGCACATGTTTGTGTTTATGCTGCACTGGGTGTCTGCATAAGCGGACATGTGTACACTGGCACGGTCATAAATTTTGGTTTGCGCATGCACCCTAATGGACATCCCCAGATGACTAAATTTATGTTCACCAAACCCACGTGGCTATGTGAACACAGGAAGTATTATTTAGGCTGTAAGAGTTTTACTTTCAGTTATGTATTTTCTGTATTTGCTGTTATGTCAGTGACACAAGAAACTGTTTTTAATTTGTCCCCTCTAGACATGTATTAAGACATAAAAATAGTCTGTTTGGAACAATAGTGTCTGATATGTTTTGACACAAGAAAGTTTAATTTTACTACTGTCAGTTCTCAGTGTATGTGCACTGGTGGCTTCAAGTTTCTACATCACACTTGGATACTGTTGCATATTGGCCCCTTAAAATCTGATTTGATGAGCACAGAGAAACTTTCCACAGATGAATGTGAAAACATCCTTCTAGTGTCAAACATCATTCATCAGGAACAAGAAGAAAAACAGAGAAGCTGGCTTCATATTATCAGAAATTATTTATGGACATCAAACACCTTTAGATTTCTAAATGATCAGTTAGATCAGCATTAAACAAACATTTTATGCAGTTAAAAGATTAGGCCTATAATATTGCTATAAACTCAAGCAGCAAATGGAGCAGACATTAACATTTTAAGCCATTTTCTTTCAGTTCTTGTATCCACATTCACAGTTGTCAATCTATCCCAGAATAGTTTTCTCTTAAGATGATTTATGCTATTTGGTGTGAACATCACCTTAAAGGATCAACAGGCCATGCATCTTCAATGTCATGTTTTGTTTCTTAATGTTAGTACCTTCATTGATTTGGTTGAGATGTTACTCCTGGTGTATTTTTTCTAGACAGGGTGCAGACAGTGACTCATTCCTGTTTTCACACTTTTTTTTTTCTGAACATAAAGTCTTTTTTCCAGCAACACCCTGCCTCATATTTATAGTATGTTTACATATTTTTACCAGTGACCTGTTCACCCCAACCTTTGTGCCACTGAGAAGCTCCAGTCATGCAAAGTGCCTTGCTCTAGGGCACAATGACAATAGAGTTTGTGAAACAGGAGAGCTTTGTCATTTTGCTCAGCAGGCATTTCATTTCAAACCACTGACCTTCCAGTGACAAGCCTGTCTCTACAACTTTCAACCACTTTCACCACTGCTGCCATTATGCAAAATAATCTCATTTCACATTTGCTCACTTCTCCAACTAGCACCAATTGTCCGACACAGTCATCATCTCCAAATGAAAACCCGTCTGGCCTTTTTACATGTTCTCCCTGTTCCCTAACTCAGTCCTGTTCCTGGCACCCAGTCGTGTTTAATTTAGTTCAAGCATGCGTCGTCCCATAAGGGTAAAATCCTGCTAAAACACATACATGGCAAGAAGATATTCACAACAAAGCTGAACACGTGCAGCAAGTGGACAAGATGATTAAAAGAGCAGGAGTAGTGCAAAGGATGCAGCCACATTCGAGCAATAACATTAATACTGTCTGCAACAAGCAAAAGCAGCAGAGAGAGGTTGTAGAAATTCATCAGCGTCATCATTTAGTTGTGTCTGGACGTCGGTGATCTGGATCTTCTTGTGTTCACATAAGTGCTGCTCTGCAGCGACATTCCAGTGTATGTGTGTGGGAATCTGCATTGATGTCAGGTTCAAGTGCTGTTTCAATATCGAGAGTAAGAGTTCAGCTTCTTACTTTAGTATTGGTTTTCTGTGCTTTTGCCTTTATTCATCTGGGGGTGTTTTTTTATAACACCTATGTACCATATGCCTCTTTTTGGTGTTTTTTCCAGAATCAAACATCATTTTAAGTTGACACTGATGCATTGCCATGTAAAAGCAAACTACAATGTCGGGCAGTAGAAAGAAGACATGCCGTCTATGACCTGCCTCAATAGCAGTGTCTGTCTTGTCTATAGTGGTCGCCATTGTTATTACTCCTCCATGGTTCTGGCACACAGCTTGACAACACTTAACAACACTTGGACAACGGTGTTAGTCGCCCCTGCAGCGCTCATTGGATCAATACTTTTTCTACCTAGACAAACCAGTGTTTCATGTCATGATGCCAGACCAGGATCAGTCAGCTTGGTGTAGTGGATGGATTTAAAGGTCCGAACCCAGACGACCACAATTGAGGATCTGCAGGTTAAAAATAGACATATAGGATGAAGCTGAGCAAAAAAAATTTGAAAACCTTTTTGGATGTTAAGTCTTCACTAAACCATTATTTAAAAGCCTTTTAATTATTACTCAATGTGAAGATCCTACAGTACCTATCTGTTTACTGTGTTTATTTAGATGCTGTTTAAATAAGTTATATTTAACCTAGATGTTTACCATATCAGTGCTTACTGGGTGAATGTACAATTTTACAATCCAGACCCAGCTATTGTAGATTCCCACCCTTTGCTTGTGTATTCTACGAAACCGAAAAGAAAGCAGATCTACATTCTTTCCGCAACCACTTTCCCTGATTGTTTCTGGTAGAAACCACCTTCCTCCTCATCCTCCTCGTCCTGATGCGAGGTGATGCTGTGCTCATGTATTTGCTTATTCAGTGTGCAAACCCTCTAAATCAGATTTATGTAGTTGCAGGCGTCACCTCGGTGCACCGAGCAAAGAGACACCAGAGCGCATTAAGACTTACCCAGGGGGAAGATGCGCTGCCCTCATGGGTCACTGCGGATTATTGTAGGAATGATCATTTACGTTTTATTCTATTCTGGGTCTAAATATATTAACACGCTGGTTAGAATAATGGCTTCATACTTCCTGTTTTGCCTTCAGTCATAGACATGAGAAAAACTCTGCAGGGATTAAAGGAAAAATATGCAAAATACTGTGTGAATTATCTCTATAAATATGACATATCCTCTGATGGCACACAAAAAGTTTTAAACTTAAATAAAAGTAACACATGTCACAAATCACTCACAATCACAGTATGTTCTTCCTCTTTTAATTTGAGATTCGATAAACATAATCACCACCTTTATCTTCTCATGTGTCAGGGGCCTAAATTGATGGTGTGACAGTACAATCTGAAACTGAAAACGAAGATGCCGCTACTCTTAAAAAACAGATGATAAATTTAGCTTCCCATATGGCACCGGCATCTGGCATTATGTGAGCGTTCGAGTACACGGTGGCCGACTCAGCGGAGAGGCCTGCTGTACGATGACGTGATTGTGCCTCTGTGTTTGAAATGCCAAAGATTATCTCTGGCTCCGTGTTGAGATATGTACCTCATTGATGTAACGTTTTACAGATGGTGTAGTAGCTGCTGCGTGTTCAGCGCAGACAGAGAGAGAGAGAGAGAGTGAGAGAGCAAAGCGCCATAATCTCCTGATGTGTGATGACAGGTAGTCTCAAAGCAAAGCCTTTACACGCCGTACCTGCAGCGCTGCTCGGTTTGATGGGAGATCAGTGGGCTGTCGACTCTGCTAACAGCCGGGCTGTGCAACAAATCCATCGAAAGGCACAAGAGACAAACACAAACCTCACACGCAGACACATGAAAGCATGTGGAGTACACGGAAACGCAATGTCTAGTTCACAAAAAAATAAACAGACTGACGCAGGTACATAAGCCAGCAAATGCAATTATAGTGCATACAATCTGATTTACAGAATCCGAATACAGTATCAAATCCTTTCGAATCACTTATCTAATCTACTTAGGTTTAGCTTAAGACTTTAAAGACAATTTCATGGCACCTTGCAAAGCTATAGTTGATTTTGTTTGCTTTTACCTAGTTCAAAACACTATACAAGTGCACTTACTCATGTATCTGAGGTTGAAGGTTGAATTTAGTTTTGATTGATTTGGCACTTTGATTGATTCAGAGTGGGTTGATGCTTCTTCAAAGAGAAACAAAGGAGCAAACCTGCACAGAGAAGGATGTTAAGAGTTGGTATAAGCTTGCAGAGGATCATACACGCCATGCATTGAGTAAGCTGATTGGTTGAGCCAACTCTTGTCTGGAGGTGGGTTTGAAACAGAAAAGAAAAAAAGTATAAAAGAAACAATCCTTACAAGGTCTCAGAAACTCTGGAGTCAGAAAGTCTGATTGATTGGATGTTTGAATTCAGGATCCTGGAGTGCTGATTGATTTCTGTCTAAACTTTGGATTTAACTTTGGATTCAGATGTAACTTTTTCCAGACAATTTTAAGTTCTAACAGCAAGCCAACAGTTCAGGGATCAAGAACTTTTTGTGCATTGTTCTTTGACAATAAAAAAGGAGAGAGTTGTTAAAATTCAATGATCGAATTGTTAGATTTGATTCTGTTTGCATTTGGGTACTTTACCAACTTGGAACTGGATCCAAAATCAAGTCAACATCAGAATCCAAAACAACATACAGTGCAACTACAAGAACAAATGCACAAACAAATGCATGTGCAAATGTAACTCGCTTGCACAAAAAACAAATACATGTACAAACTGAATGCACACAGGCTAATAAAAAACTAATTCAAGAGCATGCACACATTATCATCCCTGCTCTATCAACCAGCAACCAACCAGCCTGTGCTTGCACACTCACACACACACAAAAACACCGGTATCACTCCTTCAGTGCTCTGAATGATTTCGCTCTCAGCTGAGCCACATCACAGGCGAGGAAGGAGTGCGCCCCTCCATCAAAGAGCTCTTTAAATGAAATCATGTCCTCTGATGATTCAAAGCAAATATTTCCCTGGCACACTCCTACTGAATGTGCTCCTCTGAAGAGCAGGCCTTCAAGTGAGCAAGGACACTACTTTTACGCTTTGAGCGACGCTCAGTGGGGGCGAAATGTCGGGGGGGTGGGTTGTAAACGGTGTCGAAATGAAAATGGATCTTGGCTGCTTGCAACCAATTTTTCAGGAGTGTAGTTCAATCTGACAGTGGACCACACAGAAGTTTCCTTACAATGTGATGGATATACAGAAAGACCCAAAAGCAAAGAATGAATGCTTTGTCATACAAAGTGACTTGAAGGGGGAAAAAAAAGATTAGAAAAAGTAAAAGTCACTTAGATTTACTTTCTTTCCAACATTAACTTGTATTAAGTATTCAACTGTCTTGAAGTAAATTAAAAGAATAATTCCTGCTATATGAAACCTACTGCATCTACAGTAGGCTGATTTTGGTTCAAAAGTGGAGGCTTTTGAGACATCTAGTTACATATACTGTAATTACTGAGGTCGGCTACATGTAACCTTGCAGTCTTTTGACGTGCAAATCACCACATCAGTGCTTACTGGGATGTTGAAAAGTGTTGTTAGACACGTCTGTTGTTGCTGGATTCATGTAAAATGACCTGATCCTGAGCTTTTCATTTTTCAATTGTGTCAGAAGTGTGTGGATGTCTTTCTTTCTTTGGAACTTACCATTTCAATAGTATGGGCTAAATGATTGTCTTTCTTCAGGTTGGACGGCCTTTTTGGGGTCACTGTAAGGTGCTTGTAGTACATCAACTCACAAATAGTACAGCTGTTTTGTTTTATTCAGTGTTGCCATGTTTGCATGCCAGGAAAGATTAAAAAATAAAATAAAAGCACCCATAAATATTCATTTTTCACACTACATTAGATATTTTTCCATGTAGTGCATTTTAAAACAAAAAATGCAGACTATGGTATCAGTTTTTCATGATTTCTCAGACTGCAGTTACATACACATTCACTAGCTATAACTTTTTTTTAATCAAAGACACCATCGTCCTCACCCCACTTTTTTTCAAATCTGTGGATTTTTGAGTTCCAACCCATTCCTGAATCAACAGCAAACCCAAGTGTCACATCATTTCCATCAGCTGAGTCTGTTGTGACACTTTTCATTCCCAATTTGCGACAAAACGTTGCAACACTGCCTACTCCATCAATGTACCAACCTGCTAATAATTCCATTTTCTGCTTGAAAATGTCCAAATTGAATTAATCCAGTGTCGAGGTGCTGTATCCACCTTACACCTCTCGGTTTTCAAGGACACTTACCCCCCCTTTTTCGCCTTCCTCCTTTGAGCAACAGATTGTAAAATCTGTTGACAGCCTTGACAGGCTCGCTAAGAAAGCGGATTTCATTATCGAAGTCATCGCCTGGTCTTTAAAGGTTATTCACTCCCCTTCTCAGAGACAGAGCCTCGTCCACAAAGTGACATGTTAATGGTTAATGTTGCACGCCATACCGTGAATAAGAGGGGAGTTTAGGGGGATGCAGAGGGAGACGCACTTGCAAAAGATGCAGTGTGAAATAATTCCGGACATGTTTGGGAAATCTTGTCTCCTAATGACACTAGCAGGAGAGGAGGGGATGGGAGTGGATGGTGGAGTGGATAGATAACATCGGATGCCTCCTGTCAGATGTGTCACTCACGCCTTTATGTGTCCTACGATTGGATTTTCCTTTTAACCCCCACATGCACATCACAATGTTTCTTTCTTATTAGAGCGAGCATCTAGACAAGAAAAGGTGCATATTGAAATTCATGAGGGAAAAAAAGGAGAGTTTGAGTATTCCATATTACAAAATGCCATCTTCCTCTGTTAGAACTGTCTTTTTTTCCTTTGCGGCAATGAAATTTGAAACCTTGAATACATAGGGGGGCTTTCAAGACCAGAAAAGGGCCTCTTTTTGCGCTCTGTTAGGGCAGTTTCTTCAACTTTCACATGAGAAAAGTGAGAGGACACTAAACTTCCTCGTAATAAATGAACGCCTCACATCCACTTTAGAGGAACATCCTTTTCTCATTATATTGCAATAAATTCAACTGGATGTGGCCTATATTTAGTGTGCTCCTGATCTCGGCCCAGAGATATGCGCCTCCTAACTCATGATTCCTCCCTCATCTTCGTTTTGGCACCACACCACATTTGCCCTAAGACAAATCTTTTCCTAAGTGAAAATGAAAATTCTTCTTCTCCAAATCATGGTATCAGACAGCGGGGGATGTTGGCTTATGCTGCAGATAAGCTTAGGTGAAAGAATGGACATTCTGACTCACAGTTTTGGGGTTGGATTTGATACAAAGCAGCATTTGGGATGATTTCTGAATGATGGTAGCTGCAATTAACTGTGGCCAACGTATAGCAAATGCAAAAATATGATGTGACTGACGGGGATTGGATGTTGAAACTGGAAACGGTGTATTTAGAAACAGACAGCAACAACATTGGGGGTAATAGACAATATTGAGAAAGAAAAGCAAACAAAACAAAAGACAAAGAAACTCTAAATGACAAAGCCAAAATCCTTTAGCAAGAACTTGCACACACAACTTCATTTCTTGCACATTTTACTTTGTTTGATGAAATGTATTTCAGCTGTGTTGTCATGTTATTGAACATTAAAGCCCAGCTGAATTAGCTCAGCCTCCCTCAGTGTTCTCAGGAAACTTGTGACATCCATGTCTTCTTCTATGTGAGGTTACTATGACCTAACTTGATCCTATGCCATCATTTGGCTTGTTATGTCCGGCTGGGCTGCAGTGTCAGCAAACACGGATTCTTTCAGGTGCTTGGTTTTCTCCTTCGCGGCCTACGATACCTCGTTTTATAAAATCCAATAAAATAATTGCTTTTGTTTCCATATTTGAGTTTTTTGTAAGTTGGTATTGTTAACAATGTGTCCGTCTGTCCCTCAAAACCTTTCAGCTTTCCTACCCTGTCTGGGTCTTAGCACCTGGGGCATACGATCAACATACATCTTTTAAAAGTGTATGTGGGACTGAATCAAAGTAAACTACAGTGTGTGTGTTCATGGTAATGATCCTTTATATCAGGCTGTGGATACACAGACAATATATGACTACTTGTTTTGGTCTACTCATGGAACTTGGTGAAAGTAAGACAAATATACAAAATGACCAGAGTTATGCTTTGAATAAAAACACATTTATAAAGTTAAATAAAACACTGGTTATTTAACCTAATTTGAATCTGCAAGAGAGGGATCTATGGTTTCACTGCAAGTTGAAATCATGTTTTTGTACCAGTGCCTACTGTGAAATGAAATGAGCTCCATTTTCATGCAAGAAAATCCCCAGAATACATAAATGTCTTCCCAAAATGTAACACTTTCCAGAGTGGAAAATCCTCTAAAACAGCATCTCGAGCATTATGAGACTAATGAACTTCTTTTATGGTTTAGGAACTCTTTAAATCAGGGTGAGGCAGGATTCACTGCAGATTTTACACACTGACGCTGATGACGTTAGCTGACTAGAGTCACTTAATCACCTCCATCATATCAGCGGTGAACATCGTTCGCTGGCAAATATTTGATTTTGATTAAAAAGCCAATATTGGCAAACCAAACAGGGAAGAAAAGAGAGCAATGTCCCTGCTGAGAAACAAAAACAATCTTCCCATATGCAGTTCTACAAAAGAAGACCAAAACAATATTTGGTTCCCACAGCATTTATTCATCCTGTTATACATCAGAAAGTTGTCATCAACATTTCCTAGATATAAATCAGTGCCAGGATCAGAGAGCAGAGGAGGAGGAGAGGCTTAGAAGCAGAGCGCTCTTAAATCTAACAAAATCTAACACTTGAATCGTGGTCGTTCTGGCAGCCTGGGGGCACAGCGGCGGGCTCCAGGCGTCAAGGCGCCACCTCAAATTCTCTGCTGTGGTCGGGTACAGTCTCTCCCCACATGGCACTCATTTCTGGCTGCAGAGTTCCAGCGTGAGAGCCTTTCCAGCGGTAAGGAGATGCCTGAACAATTACGTTGGTAATTAGGGAGGGTGGATCTCCGCTCTGGCACGGCCAAACTGAACGAGGGCCTACGCCAGCGATCAAATGACGTACATTTCAGAGTTGTGAGGACAGGGCCCTGCCACGGATGAAATGAATAATTTACAGCTGGGGCAGAATTTGTGTTAACTGCAGCACACTTCTGTAGAATAGCTGGGGAAACGCAGACCAAACAACTTGAAAGAAAGGAGAAGAAAAGAATAGTGTGGCGCCAAAGATCATCAAAAGCTGAGATAGAAGTGACACGACTCACACCCACTCCCATTGTGGGGTTCAAATAGATTTTTGTCTTTGCTTGGCTTTTTTTTCCCTTTTATTTGTTTCTTATTTGGGGAGGCAAAATCTTGTCATTAAAGCAATTTTTCTGCGGCTTTGGCTGAAGCGTCGGCGTCAGGCAGACAAAAAGCTTTGGTGATAAGCTAGCTTTAATGACAGATTGTGTCTTTATTGTGCACATTTCATTATTAGCTCATATTTTCCCTGCAGTTGCATGAAGAGGTCGGACCGTAAACTGTAACCCAGACTGGCGAAAGGCCTGTTATGCTGCAAAAATAAGACTCAGTTGACCTTCCCACTGCCTGTCTAACATCACAGACACGTCAGAGACCGGCTCAAGGTTTACAACGCTGGAACACTTCCTGTTTACCATAACTCCCTCCTCTACTTGCTATCATTTTTTCTTAGACGTCAGTTATCTGTAAAGTTTTCATCGAGGTGTTTTTTTATTCGATCATTTAAAGCATCAAAGGCCCTTTCTGACCACTCTGAGTGAGAAGAAGGGAAATTATGTGATGTTAAATATAATGAAATTCTCTGATGTTTGCTTGAAGATTACATTTTAAGGAAGTTCCTTTGTTCCAATTGGCTTCTAATCTGACTGTAATTCACGCAGTGAAACAAAATCCCTTCTAACTCTCTGCAGCTTTTGTGTTTATTTCTCCTCCTGCCACTTCCAGTTACTTTTAATGTAACATTCACTTGTAATGGAGCTGATGTAGAAGCTTATTCCTGTACTGCTTTTGGGGGAACCGGACAGAGAGTGTCAACTAAATGCCGGAAATGTAAATGTAAAAATAAAACAATTTTGCTCCCTTTTCACCCCCCGTCTCTTTGATCCAACTTAGGAGACGAGCAACTTTGATCTTGACCCATTTCCTCTTAACAGCTTCTTTGTGAGCATCTGTGCTGCGGCAGTGAGATGTGTCACCATGCAGACATTTACAGCCATTTCAGAAATTCACTGGACAATGCAATGTGCATTGCGTGACAGTGGAAGCCACAAACTGCCCAATTATTTTGGCCTCGCTCGTGGTTTCACCTAGAATAAACAAGACACTGATGCCCATCACACATTAGAGCGATGTCCCTCTTATGCCTCTTTTGTCAAACCTCAAATTTATCTGCTTTAGTTGACAGAATAAGAGGTAATTTCTTTGATAACATGACTTCCTTGTTGGCTGGGGCATTTAACCCTGCATTTGCTGAGTTTTGGTCACTGACTTCTGTAGATTTTACTCAGTGCAAACTGATTTTTTTTTTGGGGGGGGGGGTTACCTTGTACACTCACTAAATGGTAGAACCAAAATTCACTCACATAATGTAAGCACATGCTGTAGAACACCTGTGACCTGCAGTGTTTCACCCTTCGCAGAGTTCTGTTATTTGTCAGATTCCTCTTTGAGCAGATGAAGTGGGAATTGTGGCCTATTTCTTTGGAGAATAACCTCTTTATTTGCAATTAATCCACACTCCTCTGAGCTCTGCGTTCAATTTAGTCGAAGAAGACATAGAAGGCTAGAGTTACTTAACCTCCGGGCCTTTGAAAAAAGCCACAGACAAAAGAAGTCAACCTAGATTTTTTTAGACTGACATTGCTGCGATACAGAGAGCAATTTTCCAAGTTCCAAGTAATAAAATGGCACAATTAAGCCATTTATGTGAATCCATAAAGTGATGTCTTCTCTAATGAGTCTGTTGACATGTGCATATTTAATCAGAAACTGGAAAAATACTCTATAGCTATAAACTATATATACAATTATATGTCATGCAGATTGATCTCATCTTAAAGCAGTGCAGTTTAGGTGTGTGCAGAGTGTGACTGCACCTTGTTAATGCCAGAAAAATGTGAGAATTCCCTACACCTGTACTGCAATTACCTTCAACTCACTGAAACATCAATCAGTCAGTCAATCAACATGATTTGTATCGCACCTTCTGTGCAGGTTAGTGCTGTTTAAAGTGCTTTACAGGTGGCTGACAAGCACGTTCGACTAATGAGAGAGGGTTTTAAGAATGAAGCTGATAATAAAACGTATAAATGTAAAGATAATAGATTAAATGTAAAGAGATGAAAATGAAAATAGAAAAAGATAAAAACACAGTGAATATAACCACAATACAGAGTTTATAGGCGCATTACTGACTGGATCCCATTACAACTGCAGGTTTTGTGTGCATTTAAATGTGGTCAGTGTTTCCCTTTGCCTCCAGAACAATAAGACGAATCACTACCTCTCTGCACAATAATTAGTTTCAGTTCTTGCATAAAAGTCTCCCACACACTGCTGTAGACTGCTTGTTAAGTTCATACTTATTCCATACAGCACTTTGGTCTGAACAGCCTTCCTTAGGTATATAAAGGCATCACAAAAAGTCATATTTTCTATTTTAAAATTCCCAAAACATCATATTGTTCCTTGACATCTCCAGATGGAGAATGTAGATATCTTGGTATAAGAAATCTACATTCAGTCTTTATTCAGGTAACCTACTAGCCTGTCACTATGAGATATAAACATTATACAACAGTAATAATGTGTGATGTAAGTATTATTGATCTCAAGATTTGTTATGGAAAACTATAGTTTTAAGTGGAGGGCGTTACTTTCAGTGCCGTGTGATGTGATCATCCCAGAAGTCTGAGCGTCTGTGCTTGTGTGCGTAAAGAGTTTGTGTGTGTGTATGTGTGTGTGTGTGTGTGTGAGAGTGTATTGGAAGAACGCCTCTCCCTGGAGATATTCAAATTCCTGTAAGAGTGCGGTAGACTGATGGGTGGTGATGACAGTTTAAACAATCCGGGCAGTTCTCCAAATTGATTAACATCAGTCTAGTGTTTGCGTGTGTGTTGGTGTTGGGGGGGGTAGTAATATAAACAGCTACTGAAGTAATAAACCACCAATTGTACTTTAGTGCAGCGATAATTACAATAACCTATAAATTAAATTTAATTGACTTGGTGTTGCTTAAAAAATCCGGCTGATTGGACACAGTCTGCAGCCTCGTGGAAACCTGCTGGACGGAGAGACGGCAGTAAGAAGTTACACAGCTTCAGGCAAAACAAACACTTACTTTTTCAGAAATAAACACACTGTTTTCATAATCTGTGAGGGCCCAGTGTGCTGCTTTTGGCATATAATCACAAAAAATCATGTGCGTTTTCCAAGCCTGAAAAGATAAACGAGGCACTTTCCCACTCGGATTTCTTGAAGGAACGTCGAATATGCATCTTACTTTGCCACATGTTCTACTGCCCCCCTTTTTTTTTTTTTTTCAGAGTACCTCAGAAATTCCACTAAAATATTCAGGAGCATCCTCCAGCCGCCATATTTTCAGTTTATTGTGCATGATATAAAGAGGAGCAATTATTTGATTTCAGAGTTATGAAAACATGTATGTTATGAGAAAACAAGCAAGTTAAGCTTTAATTGGTGCCATTTTTCATGGTGCTGGCAAGGTACTTACCTCTCTGGCACCTTTTTTCCCTCATAAAATTGCACATTCATATTCCTGAATGGAGATGGAAATTTCATTTTGCTTTATTCTGCCATAATTGGGATGCATGGTGTGTACCTGCAAAATGGAAGACATTCCATAAACATCCCCAACTCATTTATTCAATTCTAATGCAACTATATTGCTCTCAGTAATAGCTCTCATAATGTGGAAAAACCCTTTCAATTAATACAGTAAATTCTAAAGTTAATACAGTTTACTCTGGGTTGGCCTTTTTTTCAGACTTTAGAAGATATACTGCATGTAAAGGCAGAATATGCTGTGGGATTTGGTTAATCTGCTGCCAATAAGAAGCTATAAACAGAATATAAACACACGGTTCTTCTGGTAAATATCATATTTCATATAATTGTTTGGTTTTTGGTGAAAGAAAATCGTCTTCTCGTGTTTTTCGGCTCATGTCTTTATCATTATAGTGGGAGGCGGTTCGCACACAGACTTTGACTTGTTTGTCTTTCTCCCACAACAAGTCTGTAAGACCAAACGCAGTCAAATCGGAACCAAGTCAAGACAAAAACCAGAGCAAAACGAGTCACACTCAAGGCCAAATTTGGCAGTAAAGACTGTACATGTTTCCTAGAGGGGAATTAATTGTCAAGTTAAATTAGGGTTAAGACTCATTTGTCTGTGGTGGCGCAACAAACTCTTTCTCAACACATATTGAACTGTCATGGCAACAATTTGGGGAAACTGCTGTGGGATCTATGAATCAAACTTTATTGGTGCTTTGAAGGCGCTAATAACACACTAGTGTTGATTAGATGCCCAATTTATTGACCTTGAAATTCAGATAAATACATTCTTCAAGCACCGCAATGAATGCATTTCACTGTCTTGAAGACACATCATTTGTATACAGCCCCTTCAGTTGAAAGGCTCAATAACATTTAATCCAGCATCAAATGAATCATAGCATTATATCTATAATAGCGGTTGTCATAACAATCCTAAATATTTACCCAGGAAAAGACAGACATTAAATTGAGACTTAATTACAAATTACTTGAAGTGGGACAACAACAAAAATATTTGATCCTCCTGAATATGTCCAACATTTCTTCTATAGTTTCCCCTTTATTTACATCTAAAAACAGTCTGAAAATAAGTAGTTTTTATTTTATATTTGACTGTTTGTTTCACACACTGGAAAAACGCCTTAAATTCAGTTATTGGAAGGCTAATTTTGGTCGACATGTCATCACAAATGTCTTCCCTCTGGATGCCCGTACAGACTCTGCAAAGTCTGTTTTGCCAACTTTATTTCTTTTTTAGAAAAGATTCCGAGCCCAAAATAGCTCAACATATCTTTGTGACAGCTGATCAAAAGCTGCAATTGAAGACTCGATGAGTTTCCAAAGTCTTCATAGATTCTGCTGGTAGCGGCTTTTAGTTCTGTTTCAGTATGTACGTTTTAAAGTATCCTTTCTAATACCCTGTTTACACTACTACAACTCAACTACATTATGTGTTTTAGATTGTGGAATACCTTTGGAGCAAATGACTGAGCTACACAGTGAGCAGCACATATGCTTCTAGATAAATGAGTGTCATTGCATGCTGATGTATTTCCATTGAGAATTCCCTGAGAGGAGGTTTCATTCTTGCGGGAACTCCAAACATTCCCGGAGGATTTGTTGTGTGAAATACGGCTGCTTCGTCCTCATGTTCCCTCTGGACTCCTGCATTTCCAACCAGGAAGTCAGTTTGTACACAGAGATACTGCTTGTTTGCATGGGTTTAGGCATGCACACACATATGCAATCAATCATGCACATACTGTAAGAAGAGCACACACACATGCATTCTCATATTAAAATACACGTTCTCAAACATGGATATGAGGGAGTACAGATGTGCGTGTGTGTGTGTTACAGCAGACGCAACAAATTATTTTTAACAGATTCCTGTTATATTGTGTATCTTTGCTATTCAGTTTCGACTTTATAAAATCTCTTTAACACCAGTCAAATCAATGTTTAGCTTTTCTTCCACTATCTCTATCTATTTTACTATCATACTTTAGCCCCTCAGTATTTGTCTCAGGTGAAGATTTGCTTAAATGTCTGTTTACTTGCTCATTTTCAGTCACATTTCCTTGTGGTTTGCTGTTGGCACTGATTAGAAAGCCAAAAATCTGTCTTATATGTGAGCAGGGGAAAAAAAATCTGATTTAGAAAACTTCCCGTTTGCTCTGTGAAGTGGCTACCACAAACATGAGGTGTGTGATGACTGCATGTCACAATTGCTGAAACCCCCCCTGAGCAGCAAAGTAAACCATTTAGGGTAAAATATCTCTGTGCTCTTTCCTTTGATTAGCGACTCTTTGAAATGGTATAATGCTGTGATTATGTGAAAGGCTCTGCGAGCATGTGGTTGGAGCTGAATATTTTCTCTGGGACACAGGGGGAAATGAAGAAAATGGGAGAGAGAATGAGAGAGAGAGATAAAGTCAGGGAAGGAGAAGGAGGAGGACTATTACAAGAAGAGAGCAAGCCCTCTTTGTACAGACATTGCGACGCCAGATGGCTTCTTCTAATAAATATTCAACCTTAACTCAGTTCCCATGTAACTTCTCTTTCTCTCTGCCTCTCGTTTTTGTACGGCTGCCAGCACACCCACACGTTTCTGGGCCAGCGAAATGATTACAGCAAAGCAAACAAAAAGAAAAAAAGGGGGGGAGGCTGGGGGTGTTTGACAGAGGAAACGGGCCGACAGGGTCCTGTATACAGAGAGATAGGGTCGTAGTGTGTGCTGAAAGCTGGCGATTTTCTTTTTTGCTTTTGGGTGGGGGTCTATGTTGTAGAGGGAAAGAAAGAAGTGAGAGAAGGTGGGAGAAGAGGCGAAGAGGGGGAAAAGTCCTCTGTGGTTGGAGTTGGTGTGATTGTTGGAGACGGAGCAGAGAAAGAGTCTGTTCTCAGGCCTGATTGTTTACCTAGTGGGGAGAAGCTTTTCCAACATCCTCTGAAGTGGCCCGCTTTGGAGAAAATCTTGCGCCGTGTCGTACGATAAGAGCGAGCATGAATTCTTTTGGCGGCGATAAAAAATGGTTGAACTCCTGTGTCACTGTCACGTTTGATTTTCGAGTTTATATTTTAGGCATTGAGACGTCATTTAGAGGCTTACAAGTACAACAGCAGCTCCTGAGAAAGGCATGTACAGCAGAAACATCATAAAACTGTTGACTTATTTTAGTCTCAGTGTGCTTGAACCTACTTTGGCAAAATCATAAGCAAAGGACTGTTATGACCACAGTAAGCTGACAATAAATCAAATATGCATATAACATACTGTAAACAATCATAAATATCAAAGACGTTTTTGCATATATGAATGAATGCTTGAATGCGCATGTGCACTTTAATGGATTACAAGTTTTTTGTATAACTGATCAATACTATCCACAAGACATATTCTATATGCTACTGTATGTGGATCAACTTATCTTTGAGTCTTTCAGTCTTCCAGTTCACAGATATTGAACACTAATTCATACCCCAATAGTAGCAGTATCATATTATCTATCCTGCATTTCTTTTCAAACCCAGGTGATCTCCTCCTCCAGCTCTATCCCACAATCCCTCACTGTTGACCCAGCCCAGGTCCCCCCTCCACCACCACGACCCCTTCTTTGTGTTTACTTGCCCATGGAAAGTGAGGGGAAAACCTATGGCAGCGATGCAAATAATGTGAAATTAGAAACTGAATTCTTCAACCTAGCAACAGGCCTCATCACCATCTGTTCACCTAAACCGGCCGTGCCGTCATGAGCCGCCGTCTTTGTGCATATTCCATCACCTGCAAGAGAAGGGCGAGACGGAGAGAGCCTGACAACTGTCTTAATTTTATTTTTTGTCGACACAAGATAAACTGTCCTTATTAAAAACCCCCAGCGTGCTCCACCCGCCCTCCCACCAACACCACCATCATCACCCTCCGTCACCCCCATTTTTTATAAGAATATTCATCGAGCAATATTGCGAGATTAGTCTGCGGAGAATTTGACAAATAAGACTCGCTTTCGCGGGAAAATATTTTGGCACGTTTTTCTTGATGTGAAAATGATTGCATTACGAAGAAACGCTGTTTTTTTTTCTTTCTTCAAGGATGGCGGCATTAGTAAGAAGAGTGAACATGTTGCTCAGGAAAACCACAAGTATGATTTCTCTTTTTGGTGATAGACAAGTTGAAATGTGCATCATTAGCTTCTCCGCTGTATAATGACCTTGTAATCACTTCAAATGGCAATCTGGCTCTTGAGGTGTGTGCCACGGTGCCACCGCTCACGAGGCTCTCCCACCCTTAATTCTTTTCAACAAGAATCATTACTTAATCTCAGCCACCGAACGGCTCTCTCACGACAATGTCAGCTCATATTGAGGCTGTAATCACTAGACCAAGGCCACCGTGGCTGCTGCCGCCTCGTCCCTGCGGTGCTATCATGGGAAAAGGCAAAACCAGGGGGCTTATCTCTCAGCGCGCGGATATGACAGGAGAGGAAGAGGGGGACTTTACCAAAAGCTTTGTCTCATATCCTGATTGTGTTCACGCTCTCTCAGTCCCTGGGGTGAACATCTACCTGAAACCAAACCAAACAGGTTGGCGCTCGGGGTCCAGCGGCGTGGATCGAGGGTGGGGGGAGTCTGGATAAACTCAACTTCCACACGGACAAAGAGGAAGTGGGGGAAAAAAACATTTGAGGCCAGATAATGCCCGTGCTGAGCCCCATTAGGATTGAGGTATTATCCCCTGGTTGACTTTGGCTATGAGAAAATGTGCCCCCCCCCCCTTGCTTTGCTGTTTCCCACTCATAACAGACCTGTTGGCCGTCGAGGTTTATCAAGCTCACAAATCTAAACAGGACAGGGGCCCTGACCGGGAGAGGGCCTTGTACACAGGAAGGGCCCTAATTCTCTCTGGATTAGAGAGCAAGTTGCAATTTAGACAGCTGCTTGCTTGTAAAACCCCTGTTTGCCATGTTCATGCTGGCTTTTATAATGTAAAATTATACTTTAAATACTTTATTTTTCATTACTGCATAAGTTGCGTCGTGTATTGTGTATTACTTATTACAGTAAGACTGGTCCATTTTGTTGACTTCTACTCAAATTAACTGCTGACATCTTGTGCATCTTGTATTTTTGCTTGTAATGACATCAATTTCTGGATCATATAATTAATAAGTCTCAACTCAACACACTTAGAAAGAGTATTAGGCCAGAAATCTCCACGCTGTAAATAAGTATACATAAAATACTGCCTGGTAACCTTTTATATCTTCACTTTAGTTTGTTTTTGGCACAGCCACATTAGCAAACTGCAGTATATCGATCAACGTGTTGTCTCTGTAGTTGAAACATACAGTATTTCCTCACACATGTCTTTGAAACTGCATAAATCAGAGCACTTCAGTCACCATATTAAACACTGTGCAATTAGGGAACGTGCTGCGTTTATGTTAGAGCAGTGGTTCCCAACCTGGGGTCAGGCCGGGGGTCACGAGATAAATGTTTGAAGTTGTGAGATAATATACAAAACAGGGAAGCAAAATCAGAAAGTCAGTCTTTGGTGAAAGTGCACCCAACTGTTTGACATATGAAATGTGTCATGAGGGGTATTAAGTAGACAATGCATCAATTTAAGGGGTCATGAGGCAAAAAGCTTGAGAACCACTGTGTTAAGGAAATGCTTTAGTCAGAGAACAGTAGTTATGAAACAACAATATAGCTACTAAACACTTAATTCTATATATTTAAAGGAATGTGCTGTGGTAACTTATATTCAGATCCATGCTGTCATATATAATACTATACACAGGAAATTATGGATAGTCTTATGCAAGTTCAGGCATGCAGATTCAGATAACAAACAATCGTTTTAAAACGACAATGAAAAATAGAAGAATGCCAAATAATTAGAGCACCTGCATGGCAAGAAGTCACAAATCTTTTGTATTGATTTTTTTCATCACTATTGGTCTGATGTCAAACATTTATTTGATAGCCCTCATGTTACATTTGCTTCAGGCATGTAGATTCGAAACTCGTACTGCAGATAATAAACAAAATCTAACTTGTACTGAATCCAAAAAGTCAGTCAGAAAGTCTACAGGAAGCCATATTATGTGAGAATGATATCTTTAGATGCAATGGTGCTTTCCTTTACTCGCATTAGCACATGCTACACAATATAAGTAATGTTAACTAAGTTCTTTCAGCTAGCAGCCCAGTGATTAAAGAGCCCATCCTAGCTGGAAGGTCATGAGTCTGATGGCCCTAAGTGTTCTCTAGCTGAAGGATCCTTCAGCACGTCTCTGAACCACTGCAGCATCATTGTCTGTTGCTGTGGAGAGCAAAAGCATGCTTCTGTCTGCATGTGTGTGTCTGTGCTGAGTGTGTGACAAAGTAAACCAGATGTAAAGAGAGCAGTGAGACAAAACATATTGTAAATCGAAAACTTACAACACGTGGTTTTTCTCCCAAAGCTTTTAATATGATGTAGTATTTGTCAAGAAAAATTTAAATTCTATTACTGCTAAGGTGCATTTTCTGCAATAAAAATAGAAATAACCTTTCTCTGGTGGTTTTGTTCTCAGTGCTTACAGTGGGAAAAGGCTGGTAAACATGCTTTCATCCAAGATAAAAGAAACAATGCAGATGTGTTCATGTAATAAACATGGAGAGACACACACACACACACATACAGTATGAACACATGCTGGTGACTTCAGGTTGTTTCATTGTATTAATCAATCCCTCTGATGGAAATGAGCAGCGGTTGTATCAACCTGAATGAATAACCTGTCTCACGTGTTGCAGAGGATTGCAGCAGGCACTTTGTAATCACAGAGGCAGGACGAAAAAGAATGCGTATGTCTTTTTTATCAGCTGCTGAGGGGGGAACCCCACCTTAATGTCAAGGTAAGCAGGCTTTGACAGCTGAATTAATTCTTAATCTGTTGGCACAGCACTGCCAACACGGACTGAGATGTGTTGGGTGGGGTTGGTGGGCGGCATGGGCGCGGGGGGGGTTACTTCCTTCGACTTCTGAGAGATTTCCTGAAGGCATGCAAAACACACTCAAGACTTCTGTTGCTGATCCAAATCAGTTTTTTTTTCTCCCTCTCAGACATTGTGCCTCACAGCTACGAACGGGCGACTTCTTTCAATTGATTAATTCTGCTGTAAATTGGTCATAATGTGTGACTATCTCAAGGAGCGTATTGCATTGGGGAAAAAAGGCTGGCAACCACAGTAGTACGGACACAAGTTTAGGCATAAAGTTGAGTAAAAGGAAAAGCCTGTTTTTTTTAAACTCCATTCCACTCTATTGAATAGTTACTTGCTTTTTTTCTTACTGGTTAGGCTGCCTCTACTAGTTTTGTTTATGTTTCCCTTTTATGGGATTTTAAAAAGTCCTCATACATCAACACCAAACTCCACTGTTTGCGTTTGTGGAAAGTTACTCAAGTACTGTAGAATTTACAATTTTAAGATGCTTTTATTTTACACAAAGAAAGCCGTGTTGGGAGACAGTCCTATGGTGAAAAAAAAAACTAAATGACCAAATCAGTGGACAGTTCCAAAAAAACACAGTAGTGTACCATCATTTAACTTACACTTATCACAGATTAGAGAAACAGAGGGGTGAAATGTATGTAACATGACATCAGAAAACATTACATTTAAGTGGCCAGCGGTTATTTAAGCTCTACCAGCTACAACATTAAAATGTTTGCTTTGCCCTATAATAATGAATATTTTATGAAGGCTTATATTCTATAACTCTTGGTTTTATTAATAGTTCCTAACCCTCTTCCCTTTGTTGTATAGATTAATCATAGGCCATTATTAAAGTCTACTTTTAGGTTGTGAGGTAGTGAAAATCCAATGGGACATTGCTCTTACAGATCAGTTATTTCTTTTTGGTCAGTGGCCCTTCTGGTTAAATTTAGGTTGGTTAAACTGGTTGGTTTTCAGTCAAATACCAGTCTCAAGTGTTAAAGCTTCAGTTCAAGGAAGTTTGTATGCCCAACTATCCATTGCCTGATCTACTTTGTATGACTTTTCGCAGCAGCATAGGACTGCCTTATGACTTTATATACATTTTTATAACCTACTTACCTTAAAAATAGACAGTCTCTTGTCATCAAGGGGTCTTATTCTTCAGAACATACACTAAGGGGGTCAGGACCCAATGGTTTATGGGAAATGTGGTCTTAGTTTGGAGAAAATGGGGGAAGAAAAACACAAAACAATAGCACTGGTCTAATGTAAAATAAAAAAACTTCACTAATCACTGTAGTCATCAACTATATGTTCCACTGTTTGTAATGATATTATTCTTTGATTGTAGCTAATTGAACCCTCTAACCCTCCTTTATCTGCTCAAAAATGTTACAGTTGGCATTCATGCTGCAGAATATTATCAGTAATGTCTGTGTCTGTCTTCTGCAAAGCGGAATAACCTTAGAATGAACCATCATGCATTGCAGAGGTCATGCTTAATGCTACGTGGTTAGCAGTAGCTTGTTAGCAGCCTGATCCAGTTAGAGCTGCAACAAAGCTGCACACATTTCCCAAAGAAGAGGAATTACAACCATAATCGTTCTTGTCATTTGCACAGCAATTTTACTCCTGAATGCCTCGTTTTAGGGAGGAATTAATAATAAAAAAAATCGCATGAGCTTCAGGTGCCGCAGAGTTCACCCTTTCCCCACTCATCCTTGCCTGCAGCCCTGCTACACTCTCTCACTCTCTCTCTTGGTTTCTTATTATCAGTTAATAATTCTTTCTCATTCAAGCAAATTAGAGAAACTTGACTGTGTTAGAGCGAGTCCAGCATGGAGCTGCAGGCAGAGAGGAGGCTAAATGGCAGAAATTCCCCCCAGAGCAAAGAGCGCATGAAGCACAACATTGTGTCCACCACAAAAGCCGCTCTGTAGTTTTGATCCCCTCTAATTTAATTAGCCCAAGAGGTAGTGCATTAATTTGCCAGGAATTCTTCTGATGCAGAAAGCCGCCCCCGGTGCATGGAGAGAGAGAGGGGAAGAAGAAACCTCCTTATTGCTTTTGTGCAGTTGAAGAGGAGGACGTTTTCTTCCATCTTATGTGCCGTGGTGCAAGAGCTTTGATAGGATTGATCTCTATCAGCATTTGTGTGTAATTCCAGGGACTTTTTCTGTCATTACGAAGCAAAGCTCATCATATTTTAATGTTATTCCTTGGCTAAGTCGATTGAATCTTTCTCCATCCTTTGGCAACAAATGTTAAAGACTGCCACTTTTACAGTCTCATAACACTACTCTATTTATCTCTTTCTGCTGCCATTTACAGTGACTGGCAAAAACGCTATTAGTGTCTGTAGTGCATACATTGTTCTATTCTGGAGATATATATAATGTGAATATTTCTTAAATGTTGGAGTAGTGCTTTGTAGCTTTTGTTTGTGCTGTGTCCTGTCCTGTCTCCTTCTATACATCCAGTTGGACATAATTGTTCCTCTACCATTCACTTCTCTGTGTTGTTGTTTTAGTTTTATGCTCATTTGTACTTCTGTAAGAACTTTGTGTTTAATCAGAAACAAGCTGCACTTTTTCACTTCCTTTAACACCTGGATTTAAGTGCAATAAAGGATGGAGTGATAACTAGAAGGACATAACTAACACACTTTGTCTATTAACCGCTAGCAGTTAGTTCACTATTGAACTTTTTTTCTTCAATACATGATTTCCACATTTTAAAAAATATTCCAATACTTAAATCTATGATTATAATCCCTCCAGTTGTCACAGGAGAGGAAACGTTTCATTTAGGTTAACTATCACTATCATTGTAATTTTAATTTGAAAGGAAAAACTGAAAAACACAATTTAATTATCATGCAATGTTCTTGATAAGTGAAGATCGGGGCTATTTGATAATATTAATTTTTTGAGCTATCGCACACAGCTCCTTTGATAATCTTTCATCTTGAGACACTCTCTTGTGTGATTATACTAAATTGAAGAGGCCTACACCATAGTCATTAAAGAATCACTTCTCATTTTGTAATTAGAGTGCTTCCAGTGGTCCACTAAAAGATATCAGCCTGTAGCTCATCATTTCACACACTGATTTCCATAAAATGCATGCATTCTCTGTTTGTCTCTATATCCTGACAAGAGAGCTTTGTCATATATATTCTCAGAGCTGTACTACCATGTCTTACTCTTGTATTTTTGATATTGAAGAGTCATTCCCAGCTCAGGTGGTTCTTACTCTTATGGCCAGAGACATATTGTAAAGGCAGGGTTGAACTTAAACCGCTTTGACCTGTGAAGTTAGCCAAATGTGACTGTAGCTTCAGTCCACCTTTCTTCTTCTGGTAAAGTTGTTGAACTCATGTAGCACGTCTGTGATGAGCAGCATCCATTAAGCAAGAACTAAATAAGACTACACAAACGCATCTGTTTGATGTGATTTTCAACCTACACTGTTCTTTCTCTGCTTCCTGCTTTCCTGTACCTTTGTCACCGTTGGCGCCCCATGTTCCCGGGGCGGGGTCCTTGCTGTGGTGGTAACTGGCAACAGCTTCAAAACTCACCTGAAACTTTCCACACAGAAAGGTATGCAGATACTTTTCTAGGAGAGCGCAACATGTAGACCTTCTAGTGATGCACTTTGAGTTCATCTATAATTCATAGACAATCACAACACTCGACTCAGAACCCAGGTTAACCAGCGAGCATTGCATTTGTTTTGCTGCGAGCAACGTTGTTTTCCCCTTTCCCTGAGGCAGAAATCCCTGCTCTGATGTGTCCCCTTTTTGTCCTAAGGTACATTTTCACCGTGGAGAGGTAAAAGCATGGGTGAGATGTTTTTATACTTGCAGTACAAGTGCACAGTGCAGGGGCTCAGCGGGATAAATAATTCACCAAAGCATGTTTGAACAGGTACGGAAATAATCCTACAGCAAAGTGAGAGTGGATATACACCCTGTCCTCCTCTCCCACCGTCTGTCTCTCGATGGTTTCAGAACAACTTGGAAGTGCAGAAAGGTCTCTAAACATATCACCCAGGCCGGATGAAATATTAAAGGTTATTGGTTAGTGTGAGAGCGTGCCCCTCGAATGTCTCCTGTGCTGAGGCAAGCAGGTAAACTTAACTTCCCTTTCAGAGTAGACAGGTTGAGATATCTGACACTGGTAAATATTACATGGAAGTGTGCGCTATCCAAGGGGCAGGTAAGCTGATTTTACAGACCCGAAGTCTCCTCTACTTTTAAACAGCATAAATCTCATTTTACTTTTATTTGATCAAGGATGATTTCCTATGGTACATGGTCTTTTTCAGTGGTCCTATACATCCAATTTACAGTCTATACAGATACACTGTAAATCAAATCTATACAAATCCACACATGGCTGCACAGTGTGAAAAGTCACAATCTTCTTCAAGCTTCATAGGAACAATTTTAAAAGTAAGAATAATGGACAGGAAGTGGCCAAGTTCAGACATTCATGATAAAAGATATTTGGTAATCATTTTAAACACATATTCCAGTGTATGATTAAACAAAACAATCATAGTAGCAGCTACAGATTACAGTAGAGCCTACAGACAGTACAACAAACTGAAAATAATATCAAAATAATAACACATGATACATTCATCCGGTGTCATTACTTCTGTTTTAAATGTAATTGATCCGCAAAGCCATAACAGACAGCCCCCATAGGAAGCCAAATCACGCTTTGCGTAAAAACTGTAAATTCCTGGTTGCCTGAGAGTATAGACGTGGAAAAAAAATCCTCACCTTTCATTTTAGTGTTACACTTTGACACTTGAAAAGCGCTTATTGACTTAATTATTGACACCTGTGTTGACAACTCAAAATGTCTGTCTGTGAGGTCTATTTGCAGATATACGACATTGTTGGGGAAGGATAACAAATGTTTTTGTTTTGTGGGCAGTGCATTGATTTTTAATAGATTTACCCCAGACTTACCCCACATGCTGCAGACAGCACATTGCAGACAACAAGTCAGTGTCAAATGTAATTTACTCCGGTTTGAAAACTTTATGTTGCTGACCATGAACACTGTCCCTTTTGTTTTGTTTTATGTGGCACTGATGCAACTAGCCAAGAGTATTGTCTAGGAAATTTTAAAAATTGCGGTCTATTTAGGTATAAATGTAGATAATGTAGAAATCTACATCAGAAGCCATAGTGAAAATGCATTAAAATACTTAAGTCACAAAGAAACCTGCAGTAGAAATTTGCTAATATTTACTAACTGTTGGTTTCCATGTTGATATCATGTTAGTGCTTTAAAAAGCTGTAACTGCTGAGAACAGTCTGTCATTGTGTACTGTGGTGTAGCTATAGCTCAACATGAATATTGCACTGTATCTTAGTGCCTCCATATATAATCTCTGTCTGAAAGGGTTAGTTTAGATTCTTTGAATTTGGGGTTGTATGAGGTACTCATTTGACAACATTTTTTTTTTCATTTTACCTTGCAGCACACTGGAGTGGCTGGTCTACCGCTGCCTCAATCCAAAGCAACCAACTAATCTAAACTAATGCGTTAAATCACCAAAATGACACAATAATGCAAACAAACTAACCAATCGAGGTCTCATACCTCATCATCCCACATTAAAAAACCTGAATTATTACTTTAATATCATATATTATTGATTTAACAGTGTCACTTCAGTTAGGAGTAACTGGACTGGATCAAAAATCTGATGACTCACCTTACCATTGGTGTCTGAGTTAACATGCGGTCACCAGTTAGTGGGCTTACCATAGCAACATGGTGTCACTTTTCAGTATGTGACATTATGTATAATGTATACCTTACATAGATAAAGTATAATGAGCATACTCTTAGCATATCATATCTCACCACAGTGAGTAATGGTGAACATGGAGACTAAACTCACTCACCCACTTTAACCTCTTTGTTTTTTGCCCTGAGCATCATAGCAGACCCCAGGAAAGGACAGAAAGGCGGGTGGAGGGGTGGAGTGGGGATGGGGGGGTGTGGGGGTAAAGGCAGCATCCTCACGGTGGCCGCGGGCTGGAGGGGCGAAGGGGGGTGAGTCGGGGGTGAGGGGATAATTAAGCGAGCACGGTGACAGCTGCAGCAGGTCCCGAGCAAAAGGCCTGAGCTCCACTGAGCTGAATTAATGGCATCAGTGGAGCCCGGCAGCGCCGCCACCGCCGCTAACATTTGATCATTAATTATTAGCCTTTTGACAGAGCCGGGCCTCGTAACCCCTCACCTGCCCATCGGCATGGCCATACCTGTACTGCACACATCTCACATACAGTATACACATAGATGCACATTTGAACTACTAAATTTGTAATTTGTAAATATATATCAAACATTTTTATTTTGACCAAAACAATCTTCATATTAATATACAATTTCTCACTTAGCTGCATCCTGACCTACAGTAAATCCCTTTCTGATACCAAAAATACAAATCTGATACTAATTCATGATTTTTCTTCTTCATTGCCGTCATATCAAATTGTTAAATTTATGTGCCAGTTTGTCACTTCCTGATGCATTTCCATCTTGTCATATGCTTGCTGGGATTTCAGCACTCACACGCTGGTGTAATTATACAAATTACATAATTGTCATTAATAATATAACCTCACAATTTCCTCACGGGGATGCAAGGAACACAATTGTCCCTCGACAATACATACTGTACCTAAGAGAGGTGAAACTCACGCTGACTATAATAAATAGACATCAACCTCCTCTTCCTGTGCTAAAATTGAAGCGTCTCTGACCTGTTTTTAATGAACCCAGCTTTGTGCACCAGGGCATTGTCAGGTTGAAACAGGAGAAAGCCACAAAGTTGGAAGAACGCCATTGTCTAGGGGCCTTGATCCATACCACAAAAATCCACATAGACTAAAAGTATACAAATACATATGGAGAAGAGAGAAAATGTAATGGCTCTAAACACTCTTTAAGGGACTTTTACACGTAAAAAACAAAGAAAAATTGAATCCTTTTGAGATATTGCATTAAAATAGGGATAAATATAAGCACGATTGATGATTCAGCCTAAAAAACCATCAGTATCAGTCTCTCAACACCTTTTTTAAACAGCAATACCACTGCACAGTGAGTGATTCTACCCAGTCCAAGGGCCAGGAAGAAGAGAAACGTTTTTACTGCTCGGTTTACACTCAACAGACGAGCTCGCCCCTTCACTACGTGAGAGGTCTGTTTCATCATTCCCAGAGGTCCCCCCATGCATCCTCCGTGCTCTCCTTCCTCCATACCTAGTTCTGATCTGAACGTAGGCATGGTGCGTGGCGGATGAGGTAACACCAGGCAATCTCAACATGGTGCCGCTTACATCAACCCGGCGGTTCAGATGAGCTGCCAGACCATCGCTGCTAATCAGAATTTCTGCTCTTATAATTGACCTTCCCGATTGAATAAAAATTAAATAAAATTAAAATAGAAGAAGCTGGTACTGATCCACGGCGGGCCTGGCTCACTCACAAAGCTTGCAATTAACGCTAATCGGGGACAGGCCGTCCGCTGATTTAGGTGAGGACGTCTCGAGTCTGGAGAAGACCGTAGTGTGCCAAGCAAGCCTGTTAGGGAGAAGCTCAGAGGGGCCCTTTTAAAGATTGAAGCCCTGGCATGTTGCAGGGTTTTGATTGCACTCCAGCAAGTGAGAGCTTCGGCTAGGAGAACATTTACATGTCACAATCTCTGCAGAGGAGATACAGGTAGAAGTTGATCACATCACACACAGTGACCGCATCACATTCATGTTACTTTAAATGTATTTATTTGATAGGGACAATGCAATTTAACGCAGTTCCAATACAAAGCATGAAACTAAACAGCCCTTAACCTTTGTTGCAAAGGATTTCATATTTGTAATTAATTTGATTTCGGTTGCTAATGTGTTTCAGAGTTAATGGAGAAAGCTGATTGTCCAAATGTAGATCTACAATGTGGTATTTTACATTTCACCATGCTCCTAGTGACTCTGTTGCTGTCTTGTCTTTGGATATATCTAGAAAGATGCTCTGGGGACTTGTATTTAGGGAAGACCATCTTTACCTGATCTGGCCTGCTGCTACCAAAATATTACAGATGTGGTATTTCAGTTTCCTGACTGTAAGAGTGAACGTTGTATGTTTGTGTTATCCAAACTGGTTTATTGGTAAATACCATATCAATTAGGATTCTTGTGCTTGTAGTGATTCTTGCAAGTCCTTTAAGTTGAACTTTGACATGATCATTTTCAGCTTCTGTTTGTCCAACCAGTTAATGTTGTAGTCGCCAGATAATATTGTTTCTATGGGAGGATCAGGCATTTATCATTATATCTTGTAGTTCATCATAAAAGGAAACATATGGTGCTGGAGGGTAATACAGAACAACAACATTCAAATTCATCTGAGGTAATAATTACAGATTATTTCAACTTGTTTACAGTGCAAATGACCTTAGTTTCAAGTATTTTCTACAATCAGGTTTACTTTTTCTTGATTGCAGTGCAACAACCTGGCTTATCTTTTTCTTATTTGTCCTGATAATGACACAAAAAAGTTGATTTCTACAACTAGTTTAGATTTTGGGTACTTACATGTCTTTTAGAATTTAAATTATTACTTATTGTATTACTTGCTGAGATGGCAATTGTTTGCAGTGCAGACTTTTAATTTAGCCCAAGGTATGCAGATTTTTTTTTTACAATAACCCATACATAAACCGGATCCATGTACATAATAGGTCACACAGAGGTAGCATGCAGTGGCCACCCAAACTCATGCTGTCCTGACCTGCATGGAGAATCCCAGCCCCCAGGTTGAGAACCTCTCCTTTACTTAACGTGTTCATTTACGTTGAGCTATATTTACCCTGATCACAAAGAGAGTCTCTTAGGACTACACTTCCACTCTCTCTATTGAGTGTCCTCACAAATGCCTCACCGTGCACAATGAGAGTAGAGAGCATTCAGTGTAACGAATGGGAAGATGTGTGCACAGTGTAATGGCCCGCGGGCCCTAATTGCGCCGATTGATTTGAGTTGCCGAGTTCGACCATAGAATTTTTATCTGAGGAAACCATCTTGAAGGAGAGGCCAATGATGACATTTATTTTTCACAGTTAACATCTTTAACCCCCCCCCAACACACACACACAGACAAACACTAAGTTTACATTAGAGATGGAGATCACAAGATGTGCTGACTTTATGTATGCACTGTGTGTGTATGTGTGTGTGTGTGTGTGTCATATAGACCTCCTTTCAAAGCACTTTAGATGCTATTCAATTGATACGGCCATTAATGCGTGGAAGGGGAACCATTTCGGCGTGACTCTTGATGTGTCTGCATTTCACTGCCACATTTTTTTCTTTCTCTCTATAGTGCGCTTCTATAGAAAGCTTTCTTTCTCTCTCTGTTCCGCAGCATTAGTAATTATCACGAGGATGCCTCCTAGCCTCACTGCAGAAAAAAAAAAGTCTTTACTCGTCAGAGAACAGAGACGTCAATTTAGGCCTTGCTCTCCCCCTGTTAGCGAGGGGATTTGAATTAAAAACATCCTTCACAGGTCGTCTCTTTGTACGCAGCCATGCAGCAGCAGCAGGTTCGGGAAAACTTCAATTATTTTCCATTAACAGGGATACAATTGATCTAAACATGTGGTGAATGGGCCAATAGCACTACCTTAAAAGGAGGCGGTTTTAAGGGAGTGAAGTTGCACAGGCTGAGCACCCCTATGGATCAGCCCTCTGGATCTATACAATCTAGAGGCCCTCCTGCCTCAACCTGATTGAATACCATGCAGAGGGCCTGTGGAGAGACTCTAGTAACCGTATGCCATTGTCCAGATGCTCACCTACAGTCACAGAGTGGGGGTAAAGACAGTGCAGGAGGGGGCAGTGGCACTATGGAGGGTAGACGAGCATGTTTTTTGACCTACTGCCAGTTCAGATCTCCAGAGGGGGAGCGTTACGTTTGGCAAAGTGGATCTTGATGTTGTAACACATCACAAAAACTAGTCAAGGAGGCTTGTTTGAATTTCAAAGATTTAAGTACCGAAAAATCCTGACTTCAGTAAACTGAACAGCATTTTGTCTTTGTTTTTTTGCAGATTATCATAGAAATTCTCTGTTTAAACTGTTTTCACCTAAATATGTATCCATGCACCCAAAAGTTGTGGCTATTCTCACTCCAAGAAAATGTGGATCACCATACTTTTATAAGTGAGGTCTTCCTAGAAGGATCACAGCTCAGAAAATCTTAATTAAAGAGACAGTTAAGCAAAAAAAGGATAAAAAGCAAATCAACAGTGGATTAGTTATTAGAGTCTCTCTTAAAACATCAAAGCAGTTGAATTGCATTTTTCCTCTAAAGTCAAATGTTCACCTGTTTTTAAAATTCTAAATAAAAAAAAATAAAAAAAAATATGTTAATACATTTTAAAAGAAAAATTACATATAGAAATAGACAAAAAATTAAATGAATAGCATATATAGTTATACTTTTTATGTAAGAATGTTAAAAATAAAATAGAATAGACATAAAAGATAAAGTGAGGCCTTTGTATAACAAAGTCAAACCGAGGGAATTGAATATGGAATCTTTTTTTCTGGGAAATAAAACTTCCACTCTTAGAAAGTCCATCCTTCTCTGGATTGACTGCATGTATTGTGCATTGTTCAGTTTATTCTCTGTACTCCTGTTTGCTGCAGGTGCATTCTTTATAGAACAATCTTGCCTGGTGCAACTTAAATGTGAGTATTCAGATGTTTTTGGACCATAGCAGGTTGGAGTTGAACAGGGCAGCTCCCATAGTGAAATCTGTGGATATATCTGAGTGTGAAGCAAGAATCTTCTGTACAGGAATGGAAAGGTTAAAGACAGAAGCACTAAGCTCTGAGCATACACAGACTCCTGAAACACAAAGTGTCTGTATAGCGTGAAGTAGCACAAATCAAGTCAAACATCGACCCTCCAGATGTTTTTTTGCCAAACCTTTTTTTGCTGTAAGTGTGGAATAATTTCTCAGTGAAAGGCTTCTACGTGTAAACATATTCATGAAACACCTGATCTTAGACTCTTTTCATGTCACCTATGTCTGAGAGCATCTGTGTGCTGATGTGTATTTTGAAAAATATGAAAGGAGCAGAAATCAGACATCAAAAAGGGATGAAAGGAGTAGCATCCAAAGTTGACTATGACAATCCTTAATCGCTGGGAAGAGGTGTTGTTGTTGTGCAAACAGGTTTATTCCGACACCTTGCCAGAGGTACAGAGGAGCAGAATACTCAGCCGTGTAATTCCACAGCTCGCTGAATTCCTGGTCATCCTACCTTCAAAACGCAAACATCAATGCGTCTCCAATCGCATTAAGTTGTGGAGCCATCGGTGTTTCTTTTGAAAGGGCCACAACTGGAGTTGATGCCAGCAAAGGCTTCTCATACAAAGGCTCATTTTTCAGTGTCTCTTCTCGCCCTGGAGCTGTTTGCCAATCTAGCTCTGAATACACCCTTCACTGGCTTGAGCACCTTGAGGTGTGCTCATCTCTAATCATTATTTGATGACAGAAATCTGCAGGCAAAAAACCAGGAGACACACAGTTCCTTAGCAACGGGCGCCGGTAGTCCAAACAATTTCATTAAAGCGTGGCACCTCTTAGCAGGTGGGTGAGTGTTAGAGGAGATAAACATTCATGAGCAGATTGGCTGTGGTATTTGCCAACATCACAATTGATGATATCAATTTGTTTGCGAAGCAGCTCAAATATTGTAAGTGGATTAAGCAAAGGTGTCGGGGATGGTGAAGGAGTGTATCAGGATGTCTTTTTTCATTTAATTGATGGTGAGCAAATGCAGCAAAATATGAATTATTTTTTTGTTTTGGAGAGAATTAGAATTACTTTTATCCCCAAGCACAACCAATATAGAGCATAGATCTTCATTTATTTGTATTTTTAAGTTGTTCACACACATTAACTCTACATATAATTAAACTATCTTGGTAACATTTTAGCATATGTAAAAGGGATGTCAAAGATAACACAGTGTGGTGTTTCACAGGCAAAGTATATCCACATATCTCCAATCCAAAATTCAAAAAAAAAAAAAAAAAAAAAACACCAGAAGGAAACCGTAGAAATTCTTTTTCTCCTACACCAACTTCAGAGGAGGATTAACATAAAGTAACAAGAAACAGTAGTCTTGCTGTACGTACCTCAGGGCAAAGTCAGTAACAAATGAAATGCAGCAATATGATATTTTTTTCAGTGGTGTTTCAGCTCCATATCAGAACATGATGGAGCTTAACTGTGTGGGTTCGACAGTGGTCTATATTATCGACAGTATAGACAATACTGAATTAATGAATAATTAATTAGCCACCAGCATATGTAGCATCCATTTTTGGTCAGACATTGAACAGGGATGAGCTGATGAACATTAAAGAGTGATACTTCAGGACAAAAACACATTTGCTAGCTTGCTGCTATCACTTTTTGTAAAATATAAAAATACAATTAATAAAAAGAAATCATCCTCTGAGCATCAGCTGGGCCCCATAGAATAGTGTTTTTGTAATGGTGAAAAGGTGATATTGTCTGTCCCTCTTCTAAAAATGGCTAACCTGTGGAGGTGGTCTGACTAATGGACTGGTTGCACCCTGAACCTGTTAAAACAGGGTACAATTTAACAGATACACCTGAGGTATTTCTCAAAAATACACACCAATTATTAACTTTTTTTAAGCATGAAAGGGACATCTCCTCCAACCTTTATACGTTCTCATTTAAATGACAGGTGAGTTCCACCTGGCCTCACGTTGACAAAGGTAACTCATTCTTGACTTTGTCCTGGTCCGCTAACAGGTAATATGTAATCATTTACAAAACTTGTTTTAAGAGCAGTCAGGTGTCAAAAACTCTGACTTTGTTTTCCACAAAAATGATGACACCTCAAGTACACAGCGTGTGGAGTTGAGTCGGTCTAGAAAGCTGAAGAAATAAAGGACTGAAGCTGTTTTATAGATTGACTTCGTATATATAATGAAAAATTAGACCTTGACATTCATCACTTGAAGAACGTGGGTCTTGAAAAGTCAGGAGATGAATCTGAGGGGGTGTTGAATAATAATCAGGGTAGGAAACAAAATGTAACTAAACAATATAATATATATCATTTTTAATAAGCCTGCTGAATAGAAAAAAACATCGAAACTTCACTCAAATGAAATAGAAAATACTAATATAGGAACACTCGAACTCTTGAAATTAATCCTTGATAGACAATTGCAATTTGAGGCGACACATGTAGACATTACCTTCTATTACATTAGGGGTCACATCCAAAGAGCTTAGTGGATTTGCTTGTGAGAGCAAAGGACGGCAGTGACCAATAGTAGGCTGTCTTTGTTCTGACGGGCTAGCCAGTCAAAGATGTAGAAAGCTATGGTAGTTTATTAGCTGTATTGCACCATCCATTTGTATTTAACTTCCTCTGTCAGAGTATAAAAATGCTCAAGATACATCTTTTGAATCTACTATGAACTTACTGTACCATTAGTGACTAAGCTTAGCTAGTTAACTAACTGAAATATTGCATGGATGTATCTAATAGGTTAGCAACTGAAGGTATTTTGGTTTTTTTTTTTTTTTTACATTTTCCATCTAAAAAAGACCAAATCCTTTATTAATATCTTTGTAGCCTTTATAGACCTAATTTCCTAATTTCTTTACACCAGAGATACAGCCTGTTAGAGATAAACTTGTCATTTGTAGCATTAAAGGCAAACACCACTTGATTTAAGCACTTTTATTCATTATCACTTTGATCAAGGACAGTCCAATCAAGAACTGTAGACAAGAGCAGCTCTTTTGAACCCAGAGAGCTAGTGCTCTAATTTATGGGGCCATACTGTACATAGCCTTGAGGTACTACGTTGACCATGAATAAGATGAAAGAGACTTGTGAACGCAGGATGTGTGATATGAAGCTTTTACATCTAAATGTGCTTCATATCATCGTCACAAGATCAACTGAGAGCCAGAAAATATGCCTTGATGTCCAGACATTTATTTAAGTTGCCTTCGGGTTTAGGTTTAGTGTCAGTTCAATTCAGTTAGGGTGAAGGACAAAGACGGCGTCTTTGTTTTTTTACTGATGATGTAGAGTGATGAATGATTTCTCAGACACATTATATATGAAGACACCAGAGTAAGACATGTTGTGGTCGAAAGGAGCTGATAGGTGGTAACTTTACTGAATATAAGCTCCTGTAGGTAGTACACTAGCTGTAAGGTCTTGTTGTCCTTGTATCACCTCTATTCAATCATTCAGCATTGTCTACCTGTTGGTCAAAGCTACACAACAGCAGTCTGGAAAACCAGAAATTACATTATGGTTTTCCTACCTTTTGAAATCATTTTTGTTCAAATTGTATTGACAAATTGACTAGTTTAATGTTTTCTTTCTTGCTGTCTGCCTGAGTGCTCTTATTAAGTTCATCTTGCACTTATTGCAAGATGCTGTTGTCTCTCTAGTAGTCCGTATGGTATATGATATTTACTGTCCTTCACTGAAAACCATGTATTTTTGTCAATCCATTTTTAGATCATCAAGTACTCATTTAATTTAGGGGCACCCTGTTATCTCGCCTGGTAGAACTGGCATCCCATGTACCAAGCCTGAGTCCTTGCTGCAAGGGCCAAGGGTTCGACTCCGACCTGTGCTGTGTGTCACTATCCGGCCATAATAAGGCCATGAAACGCCCCCAAACATTTGTTCTTCGTGATTCAGGCATCATTGTTGATATGATAGCTATAAAAATATGACTCATGTAGAGTTTGAGTTTTAATTTCCTTGTATGGTGTTAATAATGTTTCAAAGGCTTTTCCCACTCTGACACATAAGGCTGGATTATCAACTGTGCAAAATGGGCCATTGACCCAAGGCCCCAGAAGTCCAGAGGCCTCAAATGCTCCAGGATTTCTGTGTCTCAGTTGCTTTGTGTTCATTTAATTTGTTGTTTGGCAATATGCACCACTAGAGTGCAATGGCAAGTACAATATCATTGCAGATCCTGCTTTAGTGCCTAATCTTGTGGGCCTGTGTTATTTAGTGCTAACATGTTTCCTATTCCTGAATTTGTGTTTAATCAAACAAATATTCCAGCATAGAAAAACTGTACACATTGTAGGTAGTGGGAAAAACAGGGGACTTAAAGGGGCCAAGCTGCTCATCTTTGCTCTTGGGGCCTATACCATTTAAGGAGAAACTGAATACAGTTTTGTATCTTTTAACAAAATAATACACTTTAAGGCACTTTCATGTTGCACCTTTAGTAGAAGAATTGTAGCACAAGCCCCGAAACTCTACAAATGCCTTTGTCAGTCATCACCTGCAAGACAAAGTCAATTTATTGTACTTGGTAAATAAAGAATTGATTCAGCTCTGTGGGGTAGTACATTTTAAAAAGCTAATCTAAAACTTTATGCTGCAGAGCTGAGTGACCTGCGGCTCTGTGTATGTTAACGTATTAATTTATGATCGCCGTCTCCATCAAAGACAGACATAAATGAACTGGCATTGCTTCCTGCTCATGACCCCTCCCCTCCCTCCCCACGTTCCCCTCTGTCATCTTTTGGACACCTCAAAAAGATGACATGGAAATACATGTGTTGGCAAGCTTGACAATGAGGAGCCATAAAGCAATAAAGCAGAAAAATAGGAAGACGGGGACCTCAGAGTGTTTGTCACTGTCATGTCTATTGATTGATGACAAAGAAAACGATTGAGAGGTCCTCGACAGAGGGGCAGGAGGAGACAGACAGAGAGAATTTCATTTGTTGAGTCAAATATTCAGAAACAAGACGTGCACGGGCATTTTAGCCTCCCATTTCTCTTATTGTATTACATTAATCAAAGGGCTTCCGGGACGTTCATCTGAACCGATTGTCACCGTGATGTTCTGCAAGCGAAGAGAAAAAAACAGCAACAACAAAAAACATCCTTCAGAGATGTCTCTTTCCTGACAGTGGTATCAATTGTCTTGTCTTAAATGATCACGGCCACTGCATTACTTGGAAATTAACAGCTAGAATTTATGTGAGTGCCTCTCTCCTCGCTTCCTGCTGCGGCTGAGTCGCAGAAACAAATAATTGAATTGGTACAAGTACATAAAGCATTCCAGCGGCTAATGTAACAGGCCTAACTGAGTTAACGAAGGCAAGGGCACAGACAAGAGTGGGGTTATAAAAAAAAAGGCCATGCAGATCTAAACCTTTTTCCTCTTTTACCAGCTGTGGTTTTCTTTTCCTTGCACGTTTTATCTCTCATCACCTTCCTCTATGTCACTCGTTCTCCCTCCCTCTTTAATTGGAAGTCTCCGCCTCAGCTGTGTATCACCTAAGATGCCGGGGAAACCTAAGCTGTCACAAAGTGTGCTTATTAAAATGGACGGGGAAAGATAAAAGCTTAAACTCCCCCCTTTTTTTCTTTTTTTACGAGGCGGCGGTGACTGTCTGAGTGCATCAGTCGTGGCTGAATGAGACACTTCGACCCTGAAGCGGTGTGTTTACAAAAAAACTGGGTGAATTGTCCCTTTATAATCAGACCCAAAATCACTTAATGCACCATGTAGCATAAATGCACAGGAATTTGTCTCGGAGGCAGTGAGGCAAAGACATACTGACAACTTATACAGAAACACAAAGCATACTTGAAGAACATGATGTTAGGATGGATACATTTGAAACTGCCAAAAGACAACTTTGTCCACAGCAGATATCTTAAGAATTTTGCTATTTTCATACCAAAAATACCAGTGTAGAATGTTTCTTCAAGGTTTATTTCTTGCCCCCAAAATTCTCCAGTGAAATTCTTTTAGGCTTAACAACATTTGAAGGCGGACTGATGATTTAGTATGGATATGGAGTTGTCATTTATAAATCATTAGAAATAAAGGCCCTATGTCTCGGACACATGACATCATCCATCACTAAACTCACAATGATGGAAAGGCATTTTATAGCTGACCATTACATAGTCATATTGCCTGAATGTACATCCTATCTGAAGGTTTAATGTGGGACGATGTTTTATCTTCTGTCTGTCGAATGGTTTTCGCTTTTCCTTCATGCACCACAAAAGCTTTTTCTTTATCAAAAAAATTCAACTTGACACAATGCATTAAAACACGTTTTTAACCTTTCTTTGTTTAGAGAAACTTTGCTATCTTTTGCAGCCCTGATCACACTCACAATGCCCCATGATCTAGTCTGACCTGTTGGTCACAGGGGGGTCAGAGGCCTTACTTAAGGTCAGCTTAGTGGGTGTAATGGGGAGGGGCTTGTGTTTCTCATCGGCTTTCCCCACCCAAATATATCTTGCTAGCTCAGACATTAAAAATAACATAATATTACAGTACATGTAATTTTTCAGAAACGATAAATAAACATAAAGTGCAGCCAGAATTTGAATAGTGAGGGAAAGAGTGTCGGATCAATAAAGGAAAATCTTATATTATCCGAATATGAATTCCTTCTTAGGTCCCTGTAGTTGAGATCATGCAAGATAACAGCCACCAATTCATTATCCAATGAATAAGTTACCTGTAAGTGCATGACACTTTATATTTACACCTCTTGGTTCAGGAGCTTCAACCCAACCAGAAATGAAAGGCAACCCTTTTTCATCTGTTTGTTTTTGGGTTTTTCAAAGTAAACCAAACTACAAGTGTGAAAGAGATCTGAAAGACACGCTCTAGTTATTTAAACTCTGTCATGTGACACTAGACCTGAGAACTCAATCTTTGTGCAGACGCAGAATTCTGGGTCTCTTTTGAGGAGCCAGTGGTCCAACTTGCTGGAAATAAAAGCTTAGTCAAATTTCTCAATGTCACGCCGAGACAGGACTCATCTGAGTATAGCTATGTTTGATTTAATGTCCTTCTGAAAATGAGCTAAATTCAAATGTTTGGTGCTATAAAACACCTAACAGAACATTCCAGTTCACTTGAGTTGTCCTGTGGCTCTTTTCTGCCACAAGAGGAGTCATGGACTTTGTGTGTCTGCTACTGGTTCTTCAGAAGAACAGACTAGTTAGCACAAGCGGCAGGGCCCGCCACGGCTGAACAGACAAGAGTGCCACAAAGAAAAACTTCATAAGATTATAAACCATGCTATTGTCCTATCCACAATGAGCTGTGGGAAGTACACTGCAGAAAACTAGTGACTAAATTGTATTAGTAAGTTTATGGTCAAACTTTTCATACATACAAGCATAAACTCAATAATATGTCTAAGTAAGTATTCTGCAACCTTTTCAAATTTAGTCACAGCTTTACAATTCATTATGAAGGGTCAAAATCTGACTTTAGATCTAACCTCTCAACATCAAAGCAAATGGGAAAAGTTACATCAGATGTTTTGATAAATGCATTCTTTGAATGTGCACAGTGTTATCTTAGATGTGACAAAGCACATCTTGTGCATAATCAAGAATCAATACTTCATGCCACTGTATCCCTACGCAACAGTGTAGTGACCCATTTGGAAAACCTCGAGTTACATCAAATTGGAGTTCCCCGAATGCCATTTCTCTTCCACTTAACCAACTGCTGTAAATGTTCTACTCCTGAACAGCTTCTGTTTGTTGTTGATATTTTTTTCCTCCTTTTGCTGCTGTGTATTTTGCTGAAGCTTTAGACTCTCATTAAATCAACTGAGGAACTGCAAGCCTCTACAAACATCAAATCTATAAATTGCACGGATGGTCTTACGCTAGGTCTCAGACAGCGCTACCCTTTGATGAAAACTTCTGGGACAAAAACAGAAAAATAACTAGAGATTCTGAGGCAAGAAGAGAAAGTCTTGTTTTGACACTAAGATTAATTTACAAGTTTTCCCTCACTGGCAAAGAGAAGGGGTGTGTATGTGTGTGTGAGGGGGGTGAATAGAGAAAGAGCAGAGAGAGATGAGAGGAGCTTTTGATATTTATTAGGCCTGGACCTCACCAAAGACCTCTCCCAGGACTGCCGATGTGACAATTAAGCCAGGTTGTGCTTTGACACTGTTTCCATAGGCAAGTGGCCAAAGTATATCTCCAGTCAAAATATCCATGCCAGCTAACAAGCTTGTTCCCTCTCCATAGAGCCGAGAAGAAAGGGAAGCTGCAGCCTTGAGACATGAACAAAAGCAAAAAAAAAAAAAAAAAGGACGAGGGGGTTGGTGGTGAGGAGAGGGTAAGAAAATAAAAAATAAAAAGAAAGGCACCCCCACCCCCTTCCAAAAGAAGCCGCTGGAGTTTGCTGAAGAAAACGGTGTCAGCGACTAGATGTGATCAAGGTGTTGTGTGCAGCTCGCTTCTGAAAATGTCCAACGCCGTCAAGGCCTGACACAATGCGCAGCCAGATAGGAACCAGGCCCCTGGGTACGCTCTCACTCGCTTTTGTTCCGCCTTAATGACCCTGCCTTGATTCCATCCATAATGCTCGCAGCTCTCGCTACACCTTGCCTATTTAGCCCACAGTCATGTCAGTTCGCTTCTCCCATTGCTCAATCTTCGCCCTCATTTCACTTCTTTTTTGTTATGTGTGTGCGTGTCCATGAGTGTGTGTGTGTGTGTGTGTGTGTGTGTGTGTGTGTGTGTGTGTGTGTGTGTTTGCTAGAAAATGCTCTTGTCTTAGAGGAGCTCCCTGCCACACAATGGCCATCTAAACTCATTAAGAAAATTCCGTAAAGAGCCATTAACAAACGGGTTCTCTTTGGCCAGAGATATCAGGTCTAATTAGGTGACCGTTCTTGACAGGGTTGCAAAAACAAAAGGCGCGCTCGCATTTGAAAAGGTTCAGGTCCCGCAAAGGGCCTCACGTTTTTTTTTCCTGCTCCCTCTCCTTCGTCTCCCCCCACTGTAGCCGACTAATGACTGTGGGTTTAACAACAAAAAGAAGAAAAAATACCTCTCTTCCCTGGGAAGGCGACGGGGAAAGGTTCGCCAAACAAAAGCCTTTCCACTTCGGGACCTTTTTCCCCCTCGCCAGGTGATTCGCTGTCCTCATTTACGAGACAATGAAGCCACAGACAGACTTATTGTAAACACTTTGCATGGGCTGCTAAATGGACTGCCATGCCAAGCCAGCAACCCAGGCTTCAGCACCCCCATCCCTCCCTCCCTCCCTGGTCCTCTTCTCCCAGTTTCAAGTACAGTGTGGACTGCTGCCGTTTTTGTTGTATAGGAATTTGTTGTGGTGACACTGAAGCAGGGACACTGTTAGATAAGTGCATTCTGGCCTCACATGTAGAGCAGAGCAATGCAACCTGCAGTGGATGATACATGATACCATTGAGCCTTGATGGGAAACAAGAGTTTTTTATTTTATTTTTGTGTACCTCATAGAAACACAAAAAAAGAAAGGAAGGATCTCACTTAGAGTCTAATATTGCTGTTCTCTAAAATGTGTTTTCTCTGCCACAAGATCAGCACAGTACGAGGTATAGAAGCTATTCAGTGCTAATTCTGCTTTAAAATTCTGCAAAATTAAGCTTTGTTTAGGATGTTCAGCTGTTTTTGTGATATGATGCATGACATGATCAGCATTTTGATCAGTGCAATCTTGGACGTGCCTACGTTAAATCTATAAAATAGCAAAAAATAAAACCAGCAATTCCTCACATTTGGTGGAATCAGAGAATGTTCTACACTTTTGCTTTACAAATTACTAAAATATTTAATTTATTATTTAAATGGTTGTCATTGTTGATTTGTCTGTCTAATAGTTGATTAATCTGGTCACCATGTTGTGAAGATTCAGTAACATTCTTTCACCTTGTGCACGGTCAAGGCTTGAATAGCTGTGAACTGTAGATTCCTGCAGTGGAGAAGTAAATTTGTGCAGTAATATTTTATGGAATTCAATTGTGGTGCACTTTGATGTGCAAAATCGTGCCATTAACCAATTGCGTCTTGGCAGTGCTGACCTTTTCAGGAACAGAAAGAAGCAGATAGTGCAAAATTAAGGAAGTTATCATATGAGCTGTGAATCACGCTCTGCAGGTAGTCACTACTATTACTTTAAACTTCCAGCATTACCTATTTCATTAAAATGTGCAAATTATTTTCTGAAAAGTAACAGAAACATTGTACTAAAGAGGTGCTGAACACCAAAGTAATGGGATGGTGGTGGTTTAAAGGTTTGAGAAGTATAGGCTTGTGTTGGATAATCTGGCTTGGGAAAGTCACTTTTGCTCTTGAGCAAGGCCCTGAACCCTGAATTGTTTCAAGAACGTGTGTAACTGTGTGAGAATAAGTAAAAAGGCGCTGGATAAATGGTAAGAACAGGGGTTGAGACGGGTATTTCCCATTGTGGCTAGGGAATGATGCTTTTTAGCCTTGGTGCCCGGAATGTCAGTTGCTCCATCATATTGTATGGGATCATTGTCCTTTAAGCAACTGAAAACACCAGTGGAACTGTGGGTGAATAGGAGGAATCAAATAAAAGTCCAATAGCTGGAGACCTTTAAGTATATAATGCCAAAGAACTGTACCTGTGTAGGAAGCGACTGTTCGCTGTGTGTGGCCAGCTCGGCCCGCCCTTATGGCTGCCACTGCCCTACCTCTTCCAGTGAACCTGGACATCAAGTGTGCTTTCTTTTTGTCGGCCACATCCGAATCTATTTACGGTCGGGACCTTTGCAGCCCGAGTAATCCATTCATGTTTGAATGAAAAGATCTTTCACCTTAATGTGTTACATTCCAGAGACAGATGACAGTGACCTTTGTTCTGTTTTATATTGTATGTGGCTGTGTAAAATATACTGCCTCTATTTTCAGTGAGTAGCTCAGCATAAATAAGACACAAAAACTTAGACGTGGTCTTTTATTTACTCAGACATTAATGGCTTTTTTTTTCTTGTTCTCTGCTATGATATACTGTATGAACCATGGGAAAAAGGCCTGGTATCTTTCACAGTGTTTGGACGTTTTTCAAGGAACTGCTGCAAACACTTTAAGGAGAGCTCCACTAACACTGGTTTATAAAGTATACCACTCTAAGAAATTGCATTTTCTCTGTTATGCTGAGTGTGTGTGTGTCCCTTTATTCATTTTCTGTTTTGCAGCCTGTATATTGTTCATGATAACAATCATTTTGCCTTTTTAATTTTTATGTTACTCTCCTGTTTCACACCAAACTGGTTTAGATTACAATCTTTTACATTTTAGGTCGGCTTTAATCCAAACAAAAGAATTTTCCCATGTTTACAGCTCAATTGAAACTAGCCACATTTAGATGCACACAAGAAATACAACAGTAACATGATTAAGGAAATGGCCCATGGAAAACTTTGATTATCCCACTGCCATTTTGCTCTTATCTTAAGTAAAGCTACAATCACACCTACTGTTTGTTTTCTTTGGTCCAAACCAGAGTGGAAAATTAAATTTGAGTGTAGTTTCGCACTGCCCAATAACAAGCCGACCACAGGTTGTAAATAAAAGCCATGTAGGTTCGAGATTTTGGCAGCAGAGGTGGAGCTCAAATTAAATCCACATAAAGAAATGGCTGACTTTTTTGTGCTTGGTTTTCCAAGAAGGCAGAGCTGCTTTTGTCTTCTTTTACCCATAATCCCTCAAGTTGTTTCCTGTAGTTTGTTGGATTACATTTTAACTTCTAACAAACCACATCATAGTTCTCTTTTCAGAGAACTGAGACTTCTGCAGTTTCTAAGCATGCTCAGAACATTTAAACACAACAAAAGAATACAGGAGTTGAATTTAACTGGCATTAAAACAGTATCAAAACATCAGCACAAGTTGCATTATGGTGCACATGTAAACATACATGGCGCCAGGAAGGTTCCCCTCAGATTTCTTTGCACTGCTAACCACAGCTGTGAACTTTAAATTGTTTATACTAATGAATCATTGCTTTATTCCTGCTTTACATCCTGAAGAGCACCTGGCTGTTTCGAGACTGTCAACCAGTTTTTAGTCCCAGTGTATGATTCTTCCTAGTCTTAAGTCATACATAAAATCACATGTGATGTCAGTGTGATGGCATGCTGAGTATGAGATTAAATTGTGTGACAGATCTGTACAGACAGTGACAATGACCTGACCGCCCCCACCCATCGCCTGCACAACACTTGGTTCCAAAAACAAAATGACTCCATTTCCCCATCACTAATCTTCCAGGAGACGCCTGCTCAGTTTGGAAATGATGTCACTCGTCAATTAGTATTCAATATACAACGCCAAACTGGCCATTGTAAACATCCATCCACTGTAGCTGTGCACACACACACACACACACACACAGATAGAGAGGAATAATGGTCACAACTAGCAAAATAAGACCAGAGTTGTATAAACCAGAATTTTTCTTTAATAATTGTGTCAGAATAGATGTCACTTTTTTTCAAATGGGGAAGTATTCTTAGAAAAGAAAATCCATCTCATGTGAGGATTATAAAATGTGGCCTTCTTTATTAACCAACAAACAAACAAACAACGTACTGTCTTACTACTAGTCTTTTGCAGCCTTCTAAAAACTGAACTGAACTGTCAGTCTATAATCCAAATGGAGGCTGGATTATTCACATATTTTCATACAGCCGATTCCTGCCTCAAATTGATCCATTGTGCTACTTTCATGTTTAGTAGGTGCAGTACAACTTTATTAACTAGAAAAATAAGAGTAGAGAAATCTCTGGAGACCCATATGATGATGATTCACACCAGACTTGTCCATACTGACAATGACTGACAGCCGCACTCACAGCTCTAACCAGCAGCAGGACTGTCTCTTTGGCAAGTCCTCTGGTTGCTCAACAGGTGCCAGGTGAAACCTCCCCAGCTGTCTCGTGGGTATTTCCTCTCTCTGAGCTCGCTGGAAAGAAATCTCTAGTCTGTCTCCGATATCCCGGCGCTGCATTCCTCCTCGCCACAGGAGCCGCGTGTTCCTCTCCCTACCTTAGCTGAAAAGGTTAATCACCAACAGGTGCTGGTTTATGTGCTGCTGGCTCAGCTGTTTATCTTCACGGCAAATGTGTTGCAGGAACAGAGCTTTGTCACGGTGGGATTTCTGTCCTTCCTGCATGATGTTGGGGCAACTGACCACACATTATACATACAGTAGATTTAATGTTTAGAAAGTTCATTTCTTGCCTTTTGGGTTCATTATTTGCTACAAGACCTCCTGACCATCGTAAGACCATGTATTTTTGTCCTTTAAACCCCACTTTAATTTTAATTGAGTCAGATGCTGTTGTCCTGTTGCTTTAATCCAATGTGAAGCTTAAATTGAATTGAATAGCAAAAATGAATAAGATCAAATAGTGTGTATCTGATTAAGATTCATGTCATCATTTTAAATTGGACTAAAATAATCATTGCACCAAGTCAGGCATTTTAGCAATATGAACTGCCGGGGCAGTGAAGCTTTGACCTCTGCACTCTTGACAGTTTCCTCTCTTGTTGACAGTTGAGGTGTTAATATTCATCCTCTTGTTGTTGGCATTGCTGTGCAGGAAGACTGTTTGAACAGCTAAAATGTAAAATGAAATGTAAATGTATAACCTGTCACTCTGTGTTTATGTGAACCTGCAGCCAACATGTAGTCGTGTGTGTGTGTGTGTGTGTGTGTGTGTGTGTGTGTGTGTGTGGCATAACCCACCCACCCTCAGTATATACACACACACACACACACACACACACACACACACACACACACACACACACATTGAGACACACACACAAACACCTTTCTTTCAGCATTTATAACTCTCCTGGACTCCTGAAACTCTGTTTGCAATTTAAGGCCGCAAATTAGAAGCGTAAGTCATCTGTTTCCCATAATCCTCCTGTCAGACCAGGAGCTGGCTGGCCCCCCACATACACACCGGGCCTGAATAGCGCACAGACACACACGTGGTCTTATGCACACAGCTACATGAGGCTTCACATGGATATTCATGCAGTTGCATTGTGCACAAAACAAAATCACAGAATGTTTTCTTACCGTCATAGTCTCCCGAGTTCTGTGTCTCTTTCTCGAGAGTGCTGATTAGAATGGTTGCAGTGTACAGTAAAGACAAAAAAACTATTTAAATTCTGCAAGACATAATCTAACTAAACATTGCCATGGTTGGATTAACCTGTTAGTGGGCCCCAGGGCAAAAATTAGGAAAACTTTTAAATTCTGGAGCCAGCCAACCCTGCACCACCAACAACCTCTCTATAGGAGCCAACCAGTGCTCCTATGCAAGGAACGTAGGCTACCTGGGGAGAGGTACTTTAACTAACTAACTAACTAACTGACTGACACAGTCTGAGGCAGTTTGTCCTAAAACAAGATTTTGACACAACGTCTTTCTAAAAGACAGGACCAGAAGATTGTATGAAAATGCAGGACCTGCTTAAATTTGAGGTACTTTTGCAGTGCAAATTTCTAAATAAATTTGACGACTGGAGCATTGGGGCAGTTGCCCACTATGCTCAGTTGGTAATCCAGCCTTGGACAATATGGACTTTTAATAATTGTAATAAGTATATCTTTGCCAGAGTAGCAAAGATGGGTTGTAAGATTTAAAGATGGAAAAACACCAGTGAGTATTACATCTCTCAGTCAGGGAATGCCAATCAACTTTATTACTTAAATCTGTAGAAACAATTGCTTTCTTTTCTTTATTCAATTTGTATCTTTATAACAGCAGCAACACAGCAAAGCATCTGTTAATGTGTAAGACTTGAGTCAAACACTATATCTGTTCTTTCAATAAAAGCAGAAAAAAAAGACAGTAAAAAATTGATTTCCAGCTGTAGCAGTAGTAGCTTATATTTGCAGGGAAGAAGAAAAAAAACCTGGTTCATCATAGATTCATCTGTCTGGGTGTTTACTTCGTGACATAACGTCAGATAGCTGCAGTGTGTAAACACTCGTGATTCTTAATACACTGAACGACTCTTTAAACTGTCAAGCTTCCAATTTAACGTATTACAGGGACCTGCAGTAATCTGCAGAGGTTAATACTGTGTGTTTATCTGGACCTTTCTGCAGTGTGTGAATCTGACGCGTGACTGTGTGTGTGTGTACTTTTAAATGTGTAACAGTGGCTGTATGTGTGTGTGTTTTTCTGGGTGTTAAGTGAGTTCTTTTTTTTTCTTGCACGCTCTCATGTGCATACCTTTGTGTATGTGTAACAGTGGCTTGCTCAGTGTGTGTGTGTGTGTGTGTGTGTGTGTGTGTGTGTGTGATAATGCAGCAGCTCTGCATGTGCATATGTGGATATATATCTGTGTGTGTGTGTGTGTGTGTGTGTGTGTGTGTGTGTGTGTGTCTGTGAGAAACCCCCGGCAAAGGTGACGTGTCCTACATGTTCACTGACAGCTTTATAGGCTCTGTGGCTCGGCTAGGGGAACAAGATTATGGGAAAGGAAATACACACACACACTGACACACTCAAGCTGGCTATTGTCCCAGATACTATAGTCAGGTGAGGTCCAAGGTTCAGTGCTCATATTATAACAGGGACAAGCTGGTGCCCAGTAAACACACCTACAACTTACTCGAGTGGAAAGCTGAATTGTTGAGGGTCAAGAGAGGTTGAAGGGGTCGAGTCCATCGCTGTAATTATCTGAGTGGACAGCCGGCTGAACCACAGGGTCCTGAGAGCTGCACAAAACCTGTTTGGAAAAGATTTTTCATGGTCTGTTTCAGAGTTACTTAACACCAGGCGTGTGCTGTGGAGCTTTATCTTTTAGCTCCTTGTGCGGTTCATTTCTCCAGGTGACGAAAATTTAATTCTAACCAGATTACATCACCAAGACATTTGAGCGTGTGAGACTCTGAGCTCATTTTTTGGTGCAAGAAATTTTTGGAAGACAGAATTGGCCTCTTGCAGCTTGTGTGATTTCACCACAAATAGCCAATGCACGGACAGTACATGTAGTGCAGGTAGCTAAGTTTGCTCCAGCTTTGGCTCGTGCAAAGATAAACATAACTTCCTGATGGGAGGCAGGTTCAGAATGTAACACTGGAACCAATTAACTAGTTAACGTCCTACTCAAAATGTTGACAAGTATACAGAGATATTGGAACTGGTTTCTGGGAGGGAGTGCTGTAAATATTAGTGCATGGACAGGGTCAGACTCAGAACAGTAACAGCACAATAACTAAATTCACCTCTATCTTGACAAGATTTACTGTAAAGGAACACTCAGGCCAACATTTTTTCCTAGCTTTGCTTCATGCAAAATCATCCACAATATCATCAAAGTCCGATGTATCGGTCAGTTTGCTCTCAATTGCCATGAGAGAAAGTGCCTTGAGTTATTTTTGCGTTACCGTTGTCGTGCGAAAAACTGATCGCACAGTTTATATATCTGTCTGTCTGCTACTGGTTTTATGTTGATCAAACATTCACAACGTGCAAATACACATAACTTTATGTCCATAGTAACAGCAAAGATATGTCTTTGTGAAATGTTAGCATTTCTCGTAACCGAATAATCACACCTCACCAAAGAAGTCGCATTCTCTGCATTCCTACTTCCAATGTCTCTGCAAGTATGGAAGACAACAGGAAGGTAAACATCTCCAAATTGACATCTGCGTGCATTCACTCACATAGCTTCAGACTGTCTCGTTTTCCTTATTGTCTCTGGATGTTTATGAAGCGCAGGCATAAAACTTTGAGTTTAGGGAGTTGAAACATTTTCTACTTGTATCTTTCGCTTAATTCCCACCACCTAGAGCAAACCCATTTGCTACTTTTCCCTGCCTGTGAAATTCACTTTGCACTCAGTGTGAACACACCTTAAAGAGAGCAGTGCAAATATAATCAGACACAAACTACAAGAATCAACTACGAATATCCAAGCGTTTATGGCTGAAAGTAGATGGATGCAGTTTTTTAGTTTCTGTTTAGAGGGCAGAACAAAACAAAAGGTCTGGCCTAATGCTTTTATGCAGCTGTGTCTTCAAGGTTTCTTAGATGGCATGAACACCAAAGAAGAGCACACGCATCTTCTGTGACCCTTTGAGTTCATACTGTTGGTTGCTTGTAGTTAAATAGATAAATTGGGTTAGTTTACTGTTGCACTTGTAACTAATTCACTTTGCAAGAGTGCCGGGTAAATGCATTAACTGTAAATTTAATATGCAGATGTCTGGGAAAAAAAAGGGTCTGTGCAGTTTTTTCAATTCAGTCAGGTCCACTTTCACAATTTTTAAAGTGGGAATTACCACATGCTTCCCATTTTCTGCTCGGCATCCAAGAGCAGAGACTCCAAGAGGGAGCGTATGCACATCCAAAATTTTCTGACCAGGTGCTTGATACAAATGGGAAGACAGTTAAACGGACACAATGTGGATCTATGGTCCTTGGTGGACTATTTAGGAGCGTTTAGGGCTCAGCTGTTCATCCAACAACATACCAAAGGAAGAGAACAGGTTCACTGTCATTTTCAATTTCAGTCCCAGAACTGCAGATGTAAATGTGAGTTGATCTGGGGAATAAAAAGTAAAAAGCCCCACATTATCTGACTAACAACATCCTTGCCATCAGTGCGGTAACTTCACACTGCACAGTTCTAAGTACTGTAGACCATTACTGTAGGACTTGGACATCAGTGATATCTGTCACAGATTGGACATAATGGCTTTAGACCCTGTCTTGTGGAAATCTACATCTCACCGCTGTTAACCCCATAAGAAACAAGAAAAGCATTTGACTGCAGCGGTTGGAACTCCTAATTAGGTTGAAGTAGGTCTCTTTGAACCGACGGTGTAACAGAAAAAGCAAAATGTGAAACATTTTCGGCCTCATTATAAGTTATCTAAAAGGCAAGGGCTCGTGATAATGAGGGCCATCCAGTGGGATGCGATGCGGTGGGAAGAGAGTGCCTAATTGTGTCAAATGGCTGGAAGTATTTCACTTTGAATTATGGGAGAAAAGGGGGGAAAATAAAGCAGAGACGCACAACACGGACACAGTATGCAGCGTTAGTGTCAGAAAATAAATGAGGTACTATAGAAACTATAAGTGTGTGCATTTATTCAGCACAGGGTGACATAAAGGCTGTTGTGTGTCTAACACTTTGTCAAAGTCGCACCTCAATGTAAAGTCGCAGTATTGGAAAATAACGTACATCTAAGTTAGCGAGTCCACAAGCAAAATTAGGTGTCAGTGCTTTTAACTGGAAACACCAACTTTCCTCAGATATTTTTTATTTTCTTTGTCTTGGTTTCAGAATTTGTCAAGATTTCATCACTATAATTTTTAAAAACAACTCGTAGCTAGAAAAATGATGTAAATCTTTGTCCTTAAGGGTTAGTTCACCTAAATCAGACATAACATGTTTTTTCCATTTATATGAATAGTTTTCTTCTTATTTGCCCACGTTTTCAGATCATCTCTCTGAGATTTCTACCGCCACCTAAATACAATTGTAGTGATTGAAGGATTTTTCTTTTTGTGAACATTTTTGAAAAAGCTGAAAGACATTTTCGCTCTGTTTTTCTATACCATTGATAGAAAACAGTAATAAAACATATTAACAATACATTAACAAACATTCTTAATTAAAGAAAGTGAAAGGCAAGATGAACTACTATCTACTACCAGCCTGTGCTTTGATTTCTCTCTTAAATTATCTTGCTACAAGTACATATGCTTCATAAGTAAAGTTTTATGTATTTTGTTGTACAAATGAAGACATGTTGGTGGGCAGGACCATCATTGGATGGACCCACCTCAGATGCCATACATATTGGCTTCTGCCGCCCTGTAGGTGTTTGGCCCACAAGTGGTTCCTGCTATCGTCTTGGTATGGGAATATCAACATTTTTGCTTTGTGCACACACAACAGTATATTGCCACCCTCAGTCAACAGATAATTTGCCAACAAACATACAATATTGATTCATGAATGCTCAAAAAGCAGCAATCTAATATCAACAAGGAAGCATATATGACTGATGTGCCTCCTCCTCCTCCTCCTCCTCCTCTTCATTGTCAGTAATGGTAGCAGACTGCACCAGTAAACCATGCCTTTGAACAGTAATTCCAAATCAAGACAAGAGGTTAAGAGGGTGGGGTGGTGGTGAGATGAGAGCAGAGACGTCGCTCTGACAAAGGATGAATACCTTGTTCTCACTAGCTGACAGCCACAATAGAGCAATCATCACCAATCTGCCATGTCGGCCAATACACATCACAATGTGCCTCTTAAAAAGGCTCATTTCAGCGACAGGAGTTAAAGTGCTTCATACAGGTGACAGTCGATAGTCCTTGCCATCTGCATTACAAAGCTTCCCCGTCTCGTCAGCACGAGTGCGGACGCTCAGCTCTCAGCGTCTTTGGAGATTGCTGGTTCTGATGAAGCCGGTGAAGCTGGCAATGGTCCAATTTTCCCTGGCAAAAAATCTGATTTATTATGTTTTTTTTCCTGGATTTGTCCAAGAAAAAAAAGTGATTATATAGTTACTAAAGGTTCCTATACAAGAGCCCCAGTGGTCATAGTGGGATACTGGAGGTTATTCCCACAGCTGGTAAACAAATGATCCTCATTCACACTGCTCGCCCACATTTTCTAAGATTTCAATGCTCTGGTCTAGTCCACCTTTATATCTTTTATGCTTCTTTACCCCATTTTCTGTATCAAATGAGTAGGTCTACATGTAGTATCTGTGATGAAGTGCATGTAGGCACTGTAGTAGTAAAATCATCATCTGTTCATAGTGTTTTCAAGGAAGTAATATGATAAGTTGACTTTGGTCTTGATTCTGCTCTTCTAGTTTTGAACACATTTTTTCCCCGCATTTCAGAGCCTTTTTATGAATCATCATCATCCACCTGTTGACCCAATTATTCAATTAAGATACCTGCTGTTGAATGAGTGAATCAAAGGACAGAGTTCTGCATTTTCTCCTGTTCTGGGCGCATTTTCACATATTTAGGTTTTGTGTATAACTTCTAATAAAAGAAGGTGTTTTATTATAACTTCAGCCTTGTTCCTACACACATAAGTCCCTGCTTACTTTGCTTTTGTATACATTTGAAGTGAATTACATCATCTACAGGCAGGGACTGCAACAGAACTTTGTGTCACACTGTTAACCCTCACTTGTGTCTGGGCTGCGTTGGCCTGTTGATGCAAAAAAGTTTCATTTTCATGACAGAGAAGAGTTTGGTATGTTAAAAAAATAGATCATGGCACTAAAACTGGTTGTACATTTGCGTTTTCAAGTCTTGAGAGATAGTTCACTCCAGAAATCTCTTGTCAACTAATCAATCATTCATTGGTATTGATTAACCCCCTTGATATTTTGCTTAATTTCTCTGAAGAAGCAGTACAATTCTCTTTAAATCTATTTTTATACAACATTTTGGCTGCCAGCCCCTAATAAATATGATAATAATGCACAATGGGAGTACCTGCTTAAATAAAGGATTTAAATCTTGCTATTTTGCTTTTCTTGGTACTGCACATGCTGAGTTGTTCAGATGTGGCTCCATAACATAATACAGTGCCTCTACACAGAGTTTAGTGAGTGATCTGTGTCCCAACTCTGTGAATTCCCTTAAGTTTGACATGTATCCAGCCTTGTGTAAATATTCATTAAATTTACCTCTTTATTGGGAGTCGTTTTGCTCATGGAATATATATTTTTGGACAAGCTATCAGCCTGTATAGCCTGTGTTAAATCTAAAGGTGCTTTCTACAGCCAATCCAAACACATTTGGTCATGGCTTTGAAAAACATTACCTCTCACAGATATATAGTATTCCAGACCAGTGGGGAATATGGGTAAACATTAAACTGTATAGCTCTGAGAAGAGTGCAGCCGTGCCAGCGATGCTCTGGTGGAATTACCCTTGTATCCAAGCGATTGTCCTTTTGAGGGTTGATGATGTTGAGCTTTGCTTGTTCTTTAAAATGTGCACAGGTACTCATCATGCAGCATTTGGGGAAATCCAAGCCTCTAGATTGTTCGTACAGCTGTCTAATCCACATGACGTACAACATGAAAATTCAAGTGTTATTTCATTTTATGATCATTTAGGGGGGATTCCACCAGACAAAGCACAGAAAAACCTTTTGGGGGAATCCCTTTTTTGTGCAGTTGTTGAGTTAAAAATGTATGCCTCTCTTCCAGTTCATCCCAAAGGTGTTCTTCCACACTGATCAAGAAAGAGCCTTCTCCAAAATATTACAATAAAACTGGAACCACAAAATATTGCTTGCTGTAGTGTTAAGCCTTTGTGGAATTATGCTGTCCACACACTTTTGGCCACATAGTATATCTATTCTAACACTAGAAGTTTCAATGAACGAAATTGCCTGTCTCCATCAATAAAGTGGAAATAAATCAGAAACTTATGAGACATCACCTTCACTTTAAAATCCCAGGGAAAAACAAAACATCACATTTTGGCCGGCAGCGATGAGTTGGGATTTGTCCAACCGGAAAAGACGCCCAACAACCATGTAAACACTCAGTCATACAGCAAACCTGACAGCAATAAAAATAGTTTTTTTAAACAGTTGCTTTTTGTGAGCCAACTCTCTGTGCTTTGGTCTGAGAGCAAACACGTGCAAAAAAAAAAAAGAAAGCAAGAAACTCATGCTCTTTTTGGTCCCCTGTCCGCTCTCCACCTGCAGCTCACAGCGGTGACATCATGGATTACCTCACCATGAGAACATGTTCACCAGGGACGTGGCCTACATGTCGACACTGGAATCCGTCCCAGGTCGCCCTGGATGGATGCAGCTTGTCGCATCTCAATCCCTCCTGCAGGAAGCTTCAACGCACCACGGACATAAATCAGATGGAGTAAGTAGACTCAGTAACTGACCATCATAAACTTCTCTCACATACTTAAACAAACAAGCAGGATATGCTATTCTCCTGTGCTCTGTTAAGTCACAGCCAGGAGAGCCTTTTACAGTCCTCTTGTAAATGTAGTGAACTGATGTTTTCAATTAAACTCGACTCAGAGGTGAGTTTCTACCCTTGGTGCGTAAACCAACCTTAATAAGTTTTCACTGAGTCGTATCTCTCGAGTTGTGAAGAAATAACGCTCTGTGAGGTGAAGGCGCTGAGGTCGGCCACACACGAGCAGGTCCAGCTGTGAGAGGAGGTGAAGGTTTGATGTTAGCTTTGGGAGGATATACTCCTGCACATGTGAAATGAACTTACAAAACAGGCAGGGCTGCTTTTAATCCAAGACTCTCTAATAAACAGGGGTTCAGTAGAGACACTTCTACTTTTGTCTGTTCAGGATCTCTTGATGGTTTCATATTCCAGTTCTCTCTCTCTTTTAAAAAAGGTAACATGCTTTCCTTCACTCCCGAAGTGTGCATTTCACCAATCTCTGACCTCTGATTCTAATATAATTCGCCTAATTTTCACATCAGTTTCTATACAGAGAGGAGCGGATATAGAGCTGGGAGGAGAAATACCCCAGAGTTCCATAGTGCAGAGTTTTCTTTGCAGCTTGTCACTGATTCACATGACCTCATAGTGACTGTTACAGCGGGAGTTGTCTTTTGACGGAGCTGGTGTTCGTCAATGAAAAGTTAAAGTCACTTCTAAATGTCATGCAGCCTGATGTTTAATATATTATAGGGGTAGCTTTAAAAGTCAAAATTATGCATTGGAAGGGGAATTCTTATTTTTTGTTGTTCAAAATTCTTTTTTTTCGCTTTTGACCTATAGTTAATACTAAATCCCATTGTGGTGTGTTTCTTTTTAATTTTTTTTTGCCTAAAAGCATTCAAATGTTAAAATATCAAGCTTGAAAAACCAATCCCTTGTAATACGTGTCTTTTTGAAGGTTGTAACTCCTTCCCAGAAACAGTACTGACAACACAGCACATTGTCCTCAACAACAGCTACAGCATGGCCTGGTTTGTAACTCTGCTTTTAATAACATTAACTTTTTAGTTTCATAAAACCTTTCAAAAACACCACTGGATAAGCTTAAAAATGTAGAATTACATGTTTTTAGGCTTCTGAAAACCTGACATTTCCTTGATACGAGGTTTCCACCTGACAGGGAGGGTGTGTTTGCCTTTGATAACCAAACAGGCATCAACAAACACAGTCCGCCTGTTTCTGACTGCATTCATCACCCTGAAAGCGTGTCTCCACCATCCTGCAGTCAGCTTTCACCTCTGCAGCCCGAGTCAAGACTGATGTTATTACCTTATCAAAGGTGGAGGTGTCTGCAGCTCCGGGGGGAAAGACCAGGAGAGAGGAGGTGGGAGGGGTTGACGGTTTCCTTTGACTGGCTGGCAGCCGACGGGACACCAGGCCTATTTATCCCTCGCGCCGGCTTATCAGCAGGGCCTGTAAATCTACCTGACAGGTCTTTACAGGTGCCGTTAATCCCGCTGATTCAATTCATTTTGCTAACTGCTCGGATGCGGACTCTCTCCACGGGGAAGATCAAACCCTTGCTCCATTCTCGCCGAGTTAGTTTGTGTTGTCCTCGTGATGGAAAGCCAAATCCACTCTCTCTAACGTGGAGATGAAAGGTGTAATGCAGCCTCCGTGGCAGTCAGATTATTCCTCTGAACATGTTTGTGGTTCTTTATATGCTGCACACTGGGTTTGGCTTTTTCTAACTGTTATTTACAGAGGAGAGATTTGCTGTGCAGGTATGCAGTTTTTCAACAAAGCTCTACTACATTCTCACATTTATTCGTACCTCGGAGCAGCCCTGTTAACTTCAGCCCTATACTACATACCTTTTAAAGGTGGTGTTCATTTTAGGGTTCTGTTAATCTGATAATCAAACTGAATTTGCCATTTAGTTTTCACTTGAATATTCAGTGTTCATATTAGCCGCTCTGTCAGGGATGAGACTTAACTTGCTCTGATCAATCAGTAGTGACTAACTGATACCGTATGTATCCGTTCAGTCAACATCATTTTCAGGCAACACAGACGTTGTGGTAGCAGTTGCTCGGAGCAATTGATGTTTGTCATGTTGATAGAAGAGATATGTTGAATTAAGAGTTGTGAGCTTTGTAAGTCAGATGTGTCCATCTCATCCACACTTGTGCCTGTGGTACAGGAAGATCCCTCCTACAGTGCTCTGATTGGCTTGGTTGTTTGTCCAACTAGCAGCTGTTAATGAGCATACAAAATTACAAAATTATAATATAATGTTCGAGCTCAACATTATTTCAGTTGCTTAAAAAATCTGAGATTAGAGTGGCAATTCAGAGGTCTGAAACCCATCTAGGTTTCTCCCGCCTCTCTGCCCAACATAATTATTGTTTTCACACAACCGCTTTTTCCTTTTTTCTTTGCCATATCAGTGATCTGTCAGACGGTGCACTGCAGTGTCTCAGCCTGTCACTGGAATCACAAAAACACGACAAACTTGTTGAAGGAGCGGGTTTTGAACTTTTCACCTATGTCACCTTTCAGGATTCTGTGCTTTCTCATTTCATGAACCGGACCCGCCTCAGTCACACACAAGGTGGAATGAAAGGTTAATTCTGCTATTCAAAGCTTGCCAACTCTCTCTACAACTTTAATTTGTAACTACTGTGTCATCAACAATGAAGCCATCGTCAAACGTGCTGTCATTGCAAAAACAGACTACAAGACATTTATTAGTAATCTGATGCTTGACTGAAGGCCAGAGCAGAATTTCCCTTCATGTGTCTCACTTTAAGAAAGGACAGAGGCCACGCACAGCTGCAGAACAGCAGCCTTGCAGCCGTCTTGGTCAAGGACGCCTTAGCAGAAAAGAAAAAGAAGGTTTCAACAGGAAGCATTTCCCATCCTCGATTTACCTCAGCTTTCACTTTGAGGGTTTGCTGAGCTCCCTCATTTTGAGCAAAGCCCAATCATGCAGCTCTCCATTTTACAGTAAAGTTACAACTTCGTACCGTATTCTCACTTCCTTCCTAAATGCAGCTCCAAGCTTCCAGTCAGTGATTCTCCAAGGCCTTTTTTGTCATCTTGAGAAGGCCACTCGCAAGGAAAAACAAGAGTAGATTGAACCTTGGCAGGTTTGCGTGTTTAAACGGAGCAGTCACCTCCGCCTAGCTTCCTGTTGCAAACATTAAGCACCGACCTTATCGTTTCCTCACGGTGATTAGGCCGCTTCCTGGGGACTGCATCACAGGTTCAAGTGCATGTATGTTTGCTGTGCTCTAGACCAGCGTTTCTCAACCTTTTGGTGAGTTATGAAGTGAGACCTACTTTGAAGAAAAATATCAAAATGATTACCTTTTATAAAAGTAAACATGAATTTAATTGTCTCTCTTTCCCTCCAACAATTAGTAACCTGTTGCATCGGTCTGTAAGGCCTTAAGTAAGTGGACCTGTAGCTTGGACTTTCTCAGATAGATTATGTTTATTTTGCATGAGCATTGTATTTTCCGTGTATCTTCTCACTATTTCATACTTTTCTTTTACCCATGCTACATCTTTTCCAGCATCTTGTCTTATTGCTGTTGCTTACACAGCAACCAAATTCTTCTTGAAGCATCAAAGAAGTTTCATTCTATTACAAGGTTTAAAAATCTTGTGTTGAATCTTGGCAGGTACCACCCAGGTACCTACCTTTTACAGCAGTAATAATAACAATAATAATGATAATACATTTGTGTTTTTCATGTCAACCCAATCCATGCTGTGATTGATTTGTGAGAAACCAGTGTAGGATTTGATTGATTATGAATTAAGTTGTTTTAAAGTTTCAATTTGACACATCAGCACAGATGTATGTCTGAAGCAGTGTTGCTTATCCATAATTTATTCTATGTGATGGTTTTGGATACAGTTAGGAGGATGTATAGGTTTGTTGACTATCTATCTTTGTGGTGGTTAATAAGGGAGAGAAGAGTGTCCCATCCAGCGCAGGGATTTCAACCAGCAACCTTCCACTCACAGACCCGTGAGTCTAACCTCCCGTCCATCGTTGCCCCCTGAGCGAGCTGTTTTTCCTGTGCTGTCTCCCCGTCTCTGATGGGACGTCCTCTTGCCGGCTCAGAGCTGCGAGGGCCGTTTATCTCTGACCCGCAGGTTCGGCCGCGCTGTCTCAGCTGCCAAAACAGTCCCATTCAACATTGTGCTGAGTTCATCAATGCTCCGCTGACACACACATATACACACACACACACACACACACACACACGGGCACACACACAGGGAATGCAGACACACAGATGCACACTGCAAAAAATGTCCACCATGAAATGATAATTTGTCATTCCTTTTTTTTTTTTTTTTTTTTTTTTGCCGTTTACTGACTGCTTCCAAATCACTTGTCAATCAAACAGTATGGGCTGGACTGTGGCGTCTTTTCTGCTAAAAGTTTCTGTAGGTGGCACTCTTTTCTCTTTCTTTTCTATCTGTTCAGCTGGGTTGGCTGACATTGCTTGTGCCAAACAAATAAAATATTAGAAATAATTAATATTGTAGGTTGTATCAGTCTTGTATTATAGAACATAGTGACTGAAATGAGCAAAACTGATATTTATACATATTTAAATCCCACAGATGAAACTATAATTATAATTCACACTAACAAGATTACTGAACTGACTCTTTATTAAAAGAAAATACCTAAAGCATTTGGACTAGATATAGGGCTCTGACGATTCATCTTTTCTGTTGAATCGAGCAAAAATCAGAAATGTGTGAATATGTCCATCACAAGTTCTCAGTTCTCTCAACAATCCAAAACCCAAATATATTTAAAACAGAGAAATCCTAATAATTAAGAAGCTGTACCCAGCTATTTCTTTTCCATTTTAATTAATGATCATACTCGTCTTCTCTGCATTTTCTGTCGGTCCTAATGTGTGAATTTTTGTCACTCACTCACTGAGTTTTCTTTACTGTTTTCTGATGAAAATAAAATCTTGATATTGAAGATAAATGATTTGGTGAAGCAGATATTTTTTGTAGTGTACCCATAAAACACACAAACCCTGGGCAGGAAAGAGCAGGACAACCTCAGTCTTTTTTGGCTGGATATCTAGGGACCTCTATGACAACTCCCACCCCCTCCATCGCCTATAGTGCCTATCAACCTCCGACAGGTCAGGCCCTCACACACATATACAGAGGTCCCCAACCCGCGACCTCTCCCCTGTCACAACTGTCACTTGACTTCAGCGAGCAGAAACCCCTTTTTATCAGAAAACCTGAAGCGCTGCTCTGACAAAGCTGAGGAACTGCCAGAGACTGACCCCTGTGTATATTTAGCAGCAGCTTGGCAGTCGCCCATCCTAACTGTCGAGGCTGTCAGAGCCTCGCGTACACACCGACCTCCCTCCCCTCAGTTTGATTATGTAGAAAAGGAGTCACATGGGGCACTTTCAATGTTCAGTTAATTGTGTGCGTTCAGGTAAAGTCATGTTTTAGAAACAATTAACACCCCAGCCATGTTTTTCTCCTTTCAGCTGTAATGCCTCAAAGTACAATACTGTAATGTCTATAGTTCCCCTAATGTGACAAAGTTTCAGCTCAGTTTTATAGCCATGGTAGGATTTGGAAATCATGTAGCATCGGCTCTCAGATTGCATATTCAAGCAACCCTCAAAAGTAGATGATTAAAAGTGTTTCTCTTCCTGGTGCACATCTGCTTTGTCTCAGCTGTAACTCTTCTTTATCTGTACATCCTGATAGTTCATGGTCGCAGTTCTACCAGCTCCTCCCCCTCAGCTGTCCTCCAAACGTGCAACCCAAGCCAGGTTCAAGCTTTTCGTTTTAATAACTCCTTTAACTCCTCTCCTTTGTAGTTGATTGTATGATCAGAGTGGGCCCAGTCTTACACATTAACGTGGTGAACATTTGGTACCCATTGGTCAGCCGGACCAGAATTCTTCTCTGATTCTGTGGAGTGGCAAAACAATGGTAAATTATCCCAGAGATTGTATCTTGTATGGGTTATTATACAAGGCCTGTTTCCTAGCAACCCCGTCTCCTAGAAATTTGTTTATATACAACTAATTTGTGAAAGCAAATACATTTTGAAGGAAAGGTAATGCCGACCAAATTGTTTTTTCATTAGCGTAATAAGGGAATGTTGTTAATTAACATATCTGGCGAGTCTTAAAAATGTTGATAGTTTTTACAAATCAGTAAAATATTCATTGGCAACATATTTCATTTGTTTTGTGCCAATCTTGCGATACATTTTCAGCTCGTACGGGCACAAATGGGACACACAAAGTGGTGTCAAAGTCCTGCACTGTGAACGCCTTCCAACAAACATTATTCTTGATGGATTTCATTCCAACATGATGTAATTATTAGGTTCAGATCTATGTATCTGTCTGCCACAGGTAATTCAAAATGCCAGGAAGTTTTCTGCATTAGTCATTGTTTGAATATATAAATGTATCCTACCTGTTAAAAGACACTAAACCTTTAACATTTCAGTCTGGATTTTTGTGGAGAATATTAGTATCATATTTACTTAACTGTTGTTTCAGAGGTTGCTCTACTGTACAACAATACAATTTAGAGTAAGACTGCAGTCCTTACCGTGGAAAAGTTCAAACTGAAAGACACTATATCCTTTTATTATCCATTTTGTAAAACGTTGAAGCATCTTTAAAGCCTATGCAGTGTTTCTGAGCCCCAATGAAAAACGGCAAATGCTGTTTAAGATAAAGGAATTTCAGTGTCTGAACTTCTACACCAGTGAGCGCTGCAGATGTCATTTCTTTTCAAATGGTGATTGTCTGACCATTTCATCTTTTATAACCCTCATAACCCCCTTAACCCTGCAGTCTTTTGATGAAGTAGGTTAGAGCAAGTGTCTAAATTACATATTCAGGATCAATGCAAAATGAGCGAGGGACCCTGCGCACTCTAAAGCATCAACTGACTTATAAAGATGTGAAATCAAAAGGTTTGCTTGCACTCTGTACTACACTTATTTCTGCAGCAGAACATGGATCCATCCATGACCGTGGAGGAATCTTTTGTCTTTCTGATGTTTTAGACGGTTACCTCTTTTTTTTCTCTCTCTGTATTGTTATGGCCTTACGCACCTTAGGCCTTATGTTGTTTGAGTCAATGCAAAATGAGGAAGAAAAAGTTTTTAAACAAACTGTGAGACTAAATCCACTTCTGAAAGTGGAAACCTTTGATTTTCTAAAACCTTAATCAGTTCCCTTATCGCTCAAATTCAGCATTCTCCTCCAGCTCTGAAAACAACTCAGGAATGTGTGTCATCTGCAGAGCTGGTGAGTCAGAGTGCAGCTTGTTTTGTACAGAAGGGGTGAGAAAGGCTCCGGTGTATTAGCATAAGAGCCCACCTTTGTTTGCCCTCATGCATTTTTCTATGTCAAATCGATGCTATGTGACATGTGATTATTGTAGTGTAAGAAAACGCATGAGGTCTCCCTCGCTTACCTTCGTCTCTGTAACCTTAATGCAATGAGCAGCAGTGCAGTGGTGCAAACTTTGAGCTTTAGATGATGTTTGAACTCGTAGGCACACATCCGTCAGCAAGAGGGATGGTGTTAATTATTAAGCAGCACGAGATGTCGTCTTCTTCCACTTTTTTTCTTCCTCCTGTGCCATCTTTTCGTCTCCTGTCTTTTTTGTCCCTTCATCTTTTTATCATCATCTTCTTCTTCTCTGCAGTTTTAATCCTAAATAAAATATCATATCCATCTGTCTGTCAAAAAGCCAAGAAGAGCTCTATTTTGCTTTCATTACAATGTTGATTAATATACAAATGCGTGATTCTACTTGTAATAAGTATACTGGTAATCTGTCATGAAAAAAGATGGAGATGATGTATAAAATATAAAAGTTTTGAGACAAAACGATATCAACTTTATTTTCAAGGTAAGCCTTTTTTTGGTTTAAAATAAACTAAAGATACTACATTTCAGACTGAATCCTCCTTACCTGATATCTACGTGATGAGTTACCTTTCAGACCTGGGTTAAGTTCACACACACTGAATTTCCCTGTATCACAGCGCTCACTCTGGCTGAGTGCCATGCACTGCTTAGCGGGAATCTCAAATTGAACCTAATCGGTTCTCCAGTCACCGTGTTTAAATGGTCTTTTCGCCAGGTTAATGGGATTTCCACTGAAAGGTCTGCACTCTACGTCTAAAGTGTTTCAGACAATCGCAATGAGCTCTGAGTCAAGTGTGATTAACCCGCTGACCCGCCTGTAGCCATCGCGCCTCTGCTCCCTCTCAGCTCAACTGGAACTGTGTTCAAGTCAAGTCAGATTTACTTATTAGGATGTAAACAAGGACGTGGTGAAACAACGTGTGATGAGAACAACGGATAGGAAAAGTACATCTCAGATTTCAGGGAACAGGGCTTGTGTGCACGAGTGTGTGTGTGTGTAGTCAAATGTATGTCTCTAGTACATGGTTTATCAGAAACACGCTACTTCTCACACATTTGCTTTAACATTGAGCCTCTAAGTAAATGGTAAATGGACCTGTACTTGTATAGCGCCTTTCTAGTCTCTTCTACCACGCAAAGCGCTTTACACTACATGCCACATTCACCCTTTCACACACTTTCAATCAGTGATGGTAAAGCCCATCGAACAGAAACTAACACATTCACACGCCGATGCACGGCACCAGGAGCAATTCAGGGTTCAGTATCTTGCTCAAGGATACTTCGACATGTGGCACCAGGAGCCAGGGGTCGAACCAACAACCTTCCGATTAGGGGACGACCCGCTCTGCCTCTGCACCACAGCCTAAGTACAACAAAGGAATAATGCAGCTTTATTACAATAAAGTCTTATTTCATTGCCATCAATCATTGCACCAATATATTTAATTGCTGCTAAGTTAATTGGCGACATGCTGAAAAGGAGTTGAACATGATTAAAAAACAAGCAACAGGTTGACCAAACTTGTTTTGAGGAGAAAACAAAGGAAACCAAACTGACCGTTGCAAACATCCGTCACAGTTCACAGACCAACTTGCTCTGCTGTTGCATTTGATGCATTCTGCTATATTTAATCTAAATGTTATATCCACACATCCTTCTCCACCCTGCTAGAGAGATAAAGGCTGGCAGGGAAATATGTTTTGTTTTTTGACTGAAAGTATTAAATACCAGAGTCGGTCTAAAAATATAAAACCATGTGTTATTTTCTAAATATTTAATGAACAGAATACAAAGCCCTGACCATACTACTGTTTTACTGAGTAAACAATTAACATGCACTCTCCTTTTGGTTTTTCATGATCATCATGAAAAACACTAAAAATAACCAAGAATTATCCTTTAAATACTTTCCTCAAATGTTTGTGAGACCATTTTCTAAAAGTTTTTCCAAACAGACTCTGAACTCCACTCCAGCATCCCTCAAAGCTAAACTGTCACAAACTCCTCAACATTCAACTTTGTATTGAGTTTATTAATCTTTCTTTTTATCTCAGTGTTTGATATTTCCACACATGGCAGCTGCAGCTACAGTCTTGTTACTTAACACAGAGTATGTTGTCTAACTACCCAACCCTGATAATGGAGCAAATTGTTCCGCATCGATCCACGCAGCACCGTCGTGGTGGTAATCATCCGTTTGTGTGGGTCAGTGTCTGTAATGATTTCTCTCTTCTTCTGCCCTCTGACCTTCATGTATTGTATGAGTGTGGGTGTGTGCGTGCGTGTGCGTGCGTGCTCGTGTGTGTGTAGTTGTAGTGTTATTGTTGAGTATTAGCCAATGAACCGTCTTTTCACATGTCATGGAGGCAGAAATGAACGGTGTTATCACCTCTGATGGCTTCCTTTGCCTGTTCACTTCTTTCTGGTTCAGTCTGTCAGTGAAGCCACTTCCTCTTTTACATTTTTACCTTCCTGAATGTGACAGTGTTGTTTTCTGTTGGCTACATAGATGCCTTCAGTAGTCTAATGCAAGCCAAGTGTCAGGTTTAATAAATACTCTTGACACATCGTGCTCTGCTTGGGCCACTTAGTGTCTTAGGGTTACTGTAACAGGTACAAATCTGGTGAAATCAATAAAAGTAATAATTGTAATAGTAAAACTATTTAACTGAGGATACCTCTTGATACTGTTCCTTTAGGCACATAGTCTTGTTCAGTTATTCTGTGTGCATCATATGGTTAATTTTGCTGTTTTAGTGTTTTTCCACTGAGCATGAATCATCGTACTATTCTTTTAAGACTGACTATCATACAGTTATTATAAAGTGATTATAAAAGAGATTATGAAGTAACTTCATATCATTTTATGGTGCCACACCAATCTAGAATTCTGTACGGGTCTACAGCTGAGACCCAAACCCGGCATATATTCACGTTTTTAGGACCCATTTGACCTTGACCTGTCCAGGCTAATGCAGGGCTTTTGCTACACTTCATCTACTTGCAACACATGACACACATGGACTCAGACGATTAGCACAGTCAGAGACAAAAAGAGAACCTTTTTAAATTACCTTTGAAAATAACCAGACCCAACAGGAACAAATGTGTCAGGTCGGGTCTGTTGCGTAAAGCCTGGCAGCCTTTAAAACACACACATTACTTATGTTGAGGTGGTTGTATTGGACCAAAGTGTAGATATGCTCCGTACTTTTTTCTCTTATGGTCCATAACTGCAGAGGTTAAAGGGCCGATTAGGCTCTCTGCTAATGAGAGTTTGCATCTATACAGTCACTTCCAGTTCCAGGAACTAACTTTGAGTTTTATATAATAAGACTTTTAAATGAAAACCTGCTTTGTATGCCAGCAGTAGTGGAAGTTATCAGGTAATATCTCTAAAGCCCAAAGTATACAAAACATTTTGTTGGCCAAAGAGGTAAGACACACCTACTTTCCATGGAAACCTGCCATCATTTGTTTTAATTTAGTACTTTTTGATGTTGCTTCAGTTGTCAGTGGATATCTCGTTTGGGAGGAAATCTTCACATGTTCACTTCAAACGCTCCAGGCAAAGGATTTCTCCTCCCTTTTAGTCAAAAGTAGCTTGCTTTAAAAATTAAGGTTGATTCTGTGACAGCTACAGTACACGTGTGAGAACTAGGTCACATAGTATTTAGAATACTTACTTACCAGTGCTTAAAGAGGTTACTCATGCCCACCTAGTTAGGAGAGTGTTTTTAATGGCATCTGAGTCAGTCCATCAACTCCTGTCAGGCAGAAAAATAAAACCCGTCTTGGTTACACAACCTGATTTGATAAAGTGAAAGTAAAACATTGTGAATTTCTATTAACGTTCTCAACGATCTAAAGAACTTTGTTTAAAAAAAAAATTTGGGGGTGTGATAATGAACCACGTTTCCTGGAAGCTTTAGGGATGAAACCCCTCCAACCTATCCATCAACATCCTTTCCAAACTGATATTTAATTCAGTGAATTTTACATAAAATATCTCACACAAACTTGTTTTGGTGAAGGGGAATAATGAGCTTAAATTATATTAAAGGTGCAGACCTTCAGGTATTATAACACTGTTGGTGGCCGTGTTGGAGATCTTTTGCTCAATGAACCTCTAGTTATTGTTAAGATTGTCAACTTAATATTTGCTCAAATAATTGTCTAATTGTTAACATGTCTGTGCCAAAGCCCTATTGTAGAAGCTACTATTATCTTGTTAATGAGTGTTACTTGTCTTTGTAAATTAACCTGCTGAATGTCCAAAGTTATTACTGTGAGTAATACTTTCAGAAATGGTTTCCATAAGTCATTTTCAAAGAGGTGATTAGCAAAACTAGTTTTTTAAAGACTAGATCTCTTGAGAAAAATGTAACTATTAAAACTACTGAACTGAATTTGCATTTTCATATTTCTAACTGTGAGAAAGATACGTCCAAAAGATTCTCATATGCTGTGTTCAGGAGCTGGTGGGAAAGTCCTTATGCCCAGGACTTCCATATTGGGGCATTGGGGGAGGTTTGTGCTCCAGCTCTACTGTAGTCCTGGACTGAATGTGTTTTAATTCTCTACAGCTGAAGTCAGCCGAACAGCTTAAGTATAGAAAAAGGATTTCAAATATAACTCCTGAGCCAAGTCTGCTGTATTCAGTTACTAATGTTTGCAGCAACGATCCCTGCTCGGGAGCGGGTGACATAATATTTGACATGAGATGCCAAGTGTGGGAAACTCTGTAAGTGTGTGTGTGTGTGTGTTTTGTTCTCCTCAGGATGTGAAGGTATTAAACCAACTGGCAGGATCGGTTGAGAGCCCGCTGACTGATGGGCCAGAACAGATGTACAGGTATACACAAAGACACATTCACAGGAGTGTCCACATGCATATTATACATTATATTATTCTTTCATTTCGGTGCTTGATATCTAGATTTTGGAAGGATTTTGCGTGTCAATTTGACATTATTGTGTTGTTTTTCTAATATAACTTTATACAGGGGTTAGATTTCAAGGATAAGTTGTAAAGAAATATATTAAAAGTAACTGGTTTTGCTGCCAAGTTAGTTTAGGGTTCTTTCAAAATAGTTGTTTCCGCCTTTTGTGGACAATTTCTAGCCACGTCCTTCCTTACCTTTCAGATATGGGTATTTGGCTTAACACAAAATAACACAAGAGAAAAAAAAAAGCAGATTACATTAATTAAAATGTACTGGTAACATATGTAAATGCATTTGAAGTGCTATACTTGTGAAGACCTTAATTGATAACACTCATTCTGCAACTCAACCCTGAAGTCTTATCCTGAAGTGAGAATGAGCCAAAATGTCATCACTTACAATGATTGTCCTTAAAATTCCTGAGGGCATAAAACCAAGAACAGGCAAACACACACACACACACACACACACACACACACACACACACACACACACACACACACACAACACCACAAACACACGCAATCTTCCACACAACACACACCATTTCCCAACAGGTGCAGAAGGAGATCAAGTTGCAACACTTTTCTTCCACCCCCCTCCTCTTCTCCTTCCCGCCTCTCTCTTTCTCAAATTAATGCCAGTGAGAGCGGCTTTAGAGACATTTCTGACGTACGTGTGTGTGTGTGTGTGTGTGTGTGTGTGTGTGTGTGTGTGTGTGTGTGAGAGAGCAGGAAGGAGGGGGGGTCGCTAATAACTAGGCAAGGTACACTAATCTCCGATGGCAACATTTGGTTTACCTTAAGCTGGAGGGACAGCTGTATTAAAAGCAGGAATTATCCTAATCAGTTCAAACTCCATCCTCCTCCCTCCCCTCCTCCCTGCTTCACCTCTTTGCATATAAAACTTCCACATTAGGCTTAAGAGTACAACGGCTTAGCTGCTGTTCGCCCTACATCTGTCTTCTCTCTGTGACGACCAATCAGAAAGGTGCATGGAGGGATGAAGGGAGGGAAAAACGGAAAAGGTGGTTCAAGAAGGAAAATGATGGAGGACGGTGAAAGGAGTGTGAAGGAAGGGGAAAGGAGGACAGGAAAGGAATGTGACGGTGAAATTCAAAAGGAAGGAAAGGAGAGGAGAAGAACAAAGAGGGGGGGGAGAGGGGTGAGGTGACAAGAGAGGAAGAAAGAAGTGAAAAGAAGAAAAGATAAAGAGCGAGGGTTGAGAGTGATGGAGGTATTTTCATTTCAGCTCTAGGGGAGACATTTGTGAACAGTTTTTAATGGATAGTGGAGGAGGGTTACTAAGTACAGCACCCTGACTTTGACATGGTACACTACACTTCAGAGTGTAATGCTGTACTTTTACTCGCTGCACAGTAATGACAGCTATAGTTACAGCAGTTCAAATTAGCTCAAAACATGAAATATACTAATGACAACAATGCAATGATATCATAATTCTCACTTCTTCCACCACTCTTAATTGTACATACCATATATATAGTATATCTGACCCTGGCTCTGACCGTGTATCTACAAAGGAGCATGTTAGCTGTAGTTCCCAACTTCACACTAATGGAGGACACTGTTAAAGTGGCGCATATTCAGGTTTTGTCTTGGACAATATCAAAGTCATGAAATAATCATCACACCTATGCAACTACTGTCATTGCAGTTTGCCAAGCTGGGTGCATGTAATTTATTTACTCAATGTAGATATAGGCTTGTGCACATACCGTACAGTATGCATGCGAAGTAAGGTTCACATTTTGACATTAAGTAGTTTCCAGGTGTGACGAATTTCCAAGGTTGAAAGTTTTTTAATGTTTTTATTTTTTTTATTTCACCAAAGCAAGGCGAATGAGATCTTAAACCTGTTTTTCTGTGCATGAGGTATGTGTACTTCAGACCTGTTTTCAGCTGCACTGCAAACAGCTTCTATCTAGCTTTTTTTTTTTTTTTTTTTTGCCTCTCTCCGAGGCCCTCGGCACCATAAATCCGACTGATTACTCCGCACCCCTTTTGCTTGACTGAACCTTCACAATCACCCGTGGCCGCCAACAATGAGGCCCTGATGAATCAAACATCCATGGCATTAGTTTCACCTTGCTGCCCCTTTCCCATGCGCCGCCGCCTCTTTGTCAGGCCCCGGTTTGATGAGAAGGACTACTGACACTGGCTGCACCTATTGATAGACAATTCTGTAAAGACGGACCCCAACAACCCTACCAAACCCCAAACGCTCCTCCCTCTTCTTCCCCCCTTTGCCCCCAAAAATAGGCGACAAAATTTGATTGGAGCACCACACTAAAACCCCTGCTGTCTGTTTTGCACGAGGCTTTGTGTTGAGTTTTTGGCTGTAGGAGTGCTTTAATGCATTGTCTCAATATTTGCCAAAGAGACTGTACTTTTATGAAGTACCCCTTCAACACCCAGGCTTTTAAGGTACTGAACACATTCAGACCAGGTCTCATAAAATCATTCAGTAAGCACAATGTCGTAAAATAAAAACATGTGCGTTCTCATTAGACAGAGGACACGTGACAAGAAACAGGAAGTGGTGTGACAGTGAAATAAGGGGGTGGGAGGGACAAGTGTAGATAGATGAAAACATTTACTTCAAATACCAGCGGCTTAAGTTCATTTCTTAACTCATAACTCATTTCTACTAGAAAGTATTTCAATTATCCATCTCTAACCATGATCTTAGTTGTTTTACTTCCCTGATTAAACTTTAAGTCAAAAAGTACTGAGGTTGTTTTGCGTAAGTCTATAGCCTATATGATGCATTTATGTACGCAGCTGGCTCTTTTTTACCAGATGCAGTTGTTTTTCTTTAAACCCTCTCATTGTACGGCACATTTTATTGTGCGTTCAATGTTAAACATGTCTTTAAAAAATCCTTGGCAAAGAAACTACAACTCTCAGCACATTTTTGTTTACGTAGACAAAAGTAACACTTTTTCTTGGAATATGCGCATACTGGCAGATTGTTTGGTTATTGTTGTCATTTTTTAACAGAACGCCCTGTTCTAACAATAATCCAGGTACAATGCGTGGCAGAGAAACTAAAACCTCTCCCTACCGTCAAAGCAGTCAAGCAGACCTACAATGTAACACATCCTCAGAGACTTTAAATTTCTCACCAAGGTCTAATGTTCTGAAATGGTTCCTTTGTTATAATTTAGATGGACAGCCACCAAAAGGGGTGTTGGGGATAAGGGGTTAAACCTGCCGTTTAGCAATGTTAAATATGATCCTGTCTTGGCATAAATCTGATTTCAAACAGCAGTTCTTTATTGACCTCTGCAGCCAGCACAGAGGTGAGTTTCTGGGCTGCAAACAGAAGTGGTCTTCTGTAACTATGGTTTGCTTATACAGTGCGGAGCATGCAGCTTGGCCATGCTGCGCCATCATATCACTAGCAGAAGATCAAACCCTAAATGTACTGTGAAACTGTTTGGGGCCACTAACAACTAGCAGAGAGATTGGCAAACATGAGTGTGTGCGAGGAAGGAAAGAGAGAGAGAGCGAGAGAACTGCTATAATGCTCAAGGCTGCTTATAATGAGAGAGTGAGAGAGAGAGAGAGAGAGTGAGAGAGAGAGACCCAAAACACTGCACACTCTCAGCAGTGAAAGCTCATCCAACGTGCTACCCACGATGTTTTATTCATTGAGATATATTTGATTATATTTGAATTTAATTGACATTTGGAGATAAATGAAGAGTTTCATTCCAAAATGAGACATCCACTATTTAACAAAATTAACACCTCTTCTTAGAAAGTGATGACTGGCATTAAAGTAAAATTGCATTAAAGCTTCTTGTTGAAGTTGGATGTCTTCGTAGTATCGTTTACCACTAAAAATAAGTTTTTAAAGATAAAAGACGTGAATATTGGCACTGACTGAGGTGATTGTGGGAAGAGGTCAGCTTTTAAAACTAAAAATAAAATGTGTATTTGCTTCGAGGTAGTATTTCTATTTTATGCTACTTTATACTTCTACTCCATTACATTTTAGAGGCAAATATGGTACTCTTTACTCCATTACATTTATTTTAAAGCTTTAGAATTTCACAAATTTGGATTATTGATACAAAATATAGTCAACAAATTATGATGTGTTATTATAGATTAAAGTACCTAGTATATCAAATAAAAAAAATAGTTCTACTTTTAACAAATTAAAATTTAGTTCTACTTTTACCAAATAGAGCAGGTCTAGACCGAACCAACATTAATTACAGAGACCCAAATACCACCATTTTAAATTTATCAATATTTATTATCCAGTAATATAATATATATTTTAAATATGCCATTCTGCATAATGACTACTTGACCACTTTCAGTATATTATGATGCTAATACTGACTGATGTGTCATTTCCTGTCACCATATCAGGACCCATGAAAGAGAGACAGCTATTGAAGCTGGTATGTTATATGCAGAATGGAGGTCAGCAGTTATATTCTTAGGAGGTTGAATATTTTGTAACCACCTTTCAGCTGAACCGTGTCCAGCCTACATCATTATTCATTTGCCAGTATTCCTCATTTTATTCGCCACTTTATTTTTTATTATTATGCTGAACTTCAAAATTGCTTTTGCAATATTGCAGGAAATATTTTGTCAAAATTGTCACTTGCACCTATTCAGACTGTTTAACTGGAGGTGTGAAGGTTGGTCTCTGCAGAGGGTGTGTGTGTGTGTGTGTGTGTGTGTGTGTGTGTGTGTGTGTGTGTGTGTCAGATGTAGAGTGATCTCTTCGTGTACAGTATAAGGAAGTGTGTAGGTGGGTTAGTAATAGTAATGCTACTGCTACTTAATAATGATATTATAATAAAGAGCATTTACAAGAGAGATTTAGTGGCTTCACTAAACATGTAGTACAACTCTATGAATACAATAAACATTATTAATAAAGCTTCAGCTTTTCAAATAGGGTTTGTTACAAAATGACTTTTCAGGAGCTCAGCTTGGCAATGACAGGCAATGACATAATCCAAAGGTTTTATGGCATAAAACAAGAGAATTCTAGTTAATAGAAGTGAAAAGGGAGTCCTGTGGCACATCCTAGGGTCAGGTGGGCATGACAGTCTTCCAGTTGAACCATTAGTGAAAAACACTACCCTTCCCACAGATCATTTTGGTAAGAAACATCCAATCACAGAGCTTTAAATTCTGCTGTGTGCACTGAGCAGAGGCTAAAGATTACACTGTGTAGAAACCTTATAAAACATTCAGCAGGTTAAATTTCAAATTCTGGGTCATTGTTAGATGAATTCATGATGTTTTGTTCTCATTCACAACAAATAAGCATTCTGAATTTGCTATACTGGAGCTCTTCTGACCAGCAGCGAAGGGTCACTGACGCTCATGGATGTTGTATAGTTTTTATAACCAAACTGAGAAAACAAGATTCCTTAGTAATCAGTAAAAGTGGAAATTATCCAGGAGACTTAAGTGTTTGTTGTGTTTGGGAACTCTAAGTGTGGATTGTCCAAGCTTACATTCAAGCTTACATGGAGTAGAACTGTTATGTAGCACATACACAGACAATTGGGAGTATTTCCATGGAATAAAAAAATCCCTCTTTGTTCGGGATGATGGCTTCCACTCAGTCTCAACATGTGTCCGGCCCAGTGAGGTTTAAATCTGCCCACCTGTCCACACACTAATCCTCCCAGCCTTATTACAAAACTGTGCAATTAATTAAGGGCTCAATCGTTGGGATTAGTAACCTACATTCAATTTGATACTCATATCAGTAACTCTAAGTATCTACAAAATGTACGTTTTCCAGGGTTTAGGGAAAAAAACATTGACTGCAAATGCCTCAAATATTATAAAACTCTCAAAATGAGTGTCAACGTTGAATTGTGGCCAGGAAAATTGATACAGTAACAAAACAACTAGAGGTGGGTTCAGTGCAACAGCAGTGCTATTCTTGTTTACAGTGGCATTACAGAGATTAAGATTATCTCCGCTGTATGTTTACAGCATAATGAAACAGGCCTGATATAATGACCATCAAATCTGGATTAGGTCATTCACAGCAGAGGAGGGAATTTATTCCAATGATTATTGTGAGCAGGCTGTGCCGCAACACAATCCCTGCCTTGGCTGACGTATGCCTGAACACCTCTTACACACACGCACACACCTATTCACACACACACGTATGCACACACACACACACACACACACACAAATTTCCCACATTGCTTCTCTTCCTATTCAGTTATATTCAATTCTATTCTATTGCACACATAGAAACACACACACACACACACACACACACACAGACCACAATTGCTGCTGTAAAAATAAAATAGCAGGACAAAATAAAGGTGTATGTGTGTGTGTGTGTGTTATATGCATGTATCTGTATTTGTGTGTGTACAAGGCCGTTACAAAAGCAGGTTACGGCAGCAGAGAAATGACACGGTGCAACAGATGATGGGCATTATCCCATCAACCTGCTGTTTCTGTACACTCTCTGTCCCCTCTATGTTCTCTTTGAAAGGACAGCAGGAGTGTGTGTCTGTGTGTGTGTGTGTGTGTGTGTGTGTGTGAGATGGGTGAATGGGGGGGGGGACTCCTTTCACACACCCAAACACACACACTTTCATGCACGCACACACTCTGCACCTGTCACAAACAGCCTGTCAGACCAGGAGAAAAGAAACTTCAGCCATGAGGAAGAGCTGAGGGAAGGGGTGTCTGTCTGAGCTGAGATGAGATTTTTAAGGCCATAACTGACTAAACTGAACTGATTAAAGATATTTTGTGCCAAAATGTAAAGTGGCAATAGCCCACTTTAAACACTGAATTATCCAACATCCTCCTCCAACGTGACATAACTAAATTTGTAATAGCTCGTATAGTGGAATTATACTCCAAAACCTAGACACAATTTTGTGAGCTCCGTTTTCATTATGAGATTTTAGTTTGAGAGAGCGGTAAGTCAAACTAATCTCTGAGCTGTTTTGGTGATCAGCTATTAACTATTAAACTTTTAGCCCTCTGCTGTGGCACCCATCTGTGTTGCCAGACTTGCCCCATTGAAATGAATGAGGGGGGCTGCGCTTTGTCAGTAGAGGCAAACGTGGGCTGACAACAGTCTATGTCTTGCCATACAACAGTGACCAAAGGGTGGATGATGTTTTCACTCCACAGTTAAATCACTAAGACTTAACCACTATACAACAAAAATGCAAATGTCCAGTTTCTTCTCTGAACGTTTGTTTGAGGGTGGAAAAGCCTTTGAATTTAGATTATGTGACATTAAAAGAGAATTATTCCTCTGGCCTCTCAAGAAAATAGCAAAAATTCCAATAGCTAAAGCCAGCCTGATTATTGGACTGAATTGCCAGTTAATTTTAATCCATTATTTAGCATTGTTAGCCATTTTCTGGATGGGTTTTTTGCCCTAATCAACCAGTAGTTACTAATATATCTGTCCTGTTGACGTCATTTTATTTATCAAAGAAAAATGTCCAAACTGTGTTTCTTTCTATAATACAACTTCTGCAAACCTTCTGCATCAATCTGGTCCATATTTGTCGCCATCTTAATCCCGCTTCCAAATATCTCATTGGCTCGAGAGTGACCATGAATCAATGAAATCAAAACCAGACCCATTAGAATTAATAGAAAAAAACTGAAATGTGGGCAGGAATTCAGAAAGCAGGCTAATTTTCACGTCAGTTACAGTAACCAAACACCAACTTATTCAGCCTCTAAAAGTTGAGGATGAAAATATGAAGCATGTTTTATACAAACCGGGACGTCCCAGATGAGGATCCATAACAACCCTGCCCCATACTAACTGACAGATATCCAGGTTTTGATAGAAGAACAATAGTGTCAGTGTATCAGCAAACACAAGAAGATCTAAAAATACTGTATACAGGTGTAAACCTTGTGTGTAATGTACCTCACCAGAAGGTTAACTTCACTGCCTGTAAATTGCCGCCACCCCTCACCACCACCACCGGACAATAGGCTCAGCAGTGGCCTGGTGATTGCTTCTTTTCAAATGGAAATGCTGGTCGCCTCTCTTCTGCCAGGTTCCCCTAAGCAGTGTACAAATTACAGTTTACAAGGCATGGAGGAATAAAAAAAAGAGAGAGAGCAGATAGACAGAAAAAGAGAAGGTGGGAGGGAGGGTGAGTAAAAGCAGAATATCTTTTCTCTCGCCATTTTTTTTTTTTTTTTTTTAATTCGGCAAAGTGACATGTAAATTAGCCTTTAAGTGCTCCACTCGGGGACTGTGATCGTGCCCTAATTGTCACAGTCAATTGTGGCCAACAGTCTCTTCAATCCAGGCAGCTTTTGACAACAAGCACGCCAGGATCAAAAGACGAATCATCGACTCCCCTCCCAACCCACACACCAACACACACACACACACACACACACACACACGCACGCACGCACTCTTGTCTGTGTTTTTAGGCGGCTACAAAGAAAAATGGTCAAAAGCGAGAGGTGAGATTGATAGCTTTACCCGGTAAGGATAGAAAGATGGCAGGAAGTGGTGAGCACAACAGCAATTTGCTTCCTACACCAGCTTATATCAACATTCCCCAAAATCCTTTGAGTGTCAAGATAACAAACGCTGCGGATGACAATGCAGCAAAGGATGGTATGTCTAAAATGAGCAGTGGAGGTATACAGTGCAAGCAGCAGACCGTGAACTGACTTTCTCCAAGTCCTACAGGGCCATAAACTTTAGCAGAGGATGAAACAGATATGTTTGTCTGAGGCGGCACTGAAAAATAATGCAAACATTTGAAAGCGCAAACAAGCAAACTGGAAACTCTGAAGTCTTATCGAAGAGGCCAAGGGTTCAACGCTGACTTCTCTGCAGAGTTCTGCCACAGTAGGTGAAAAAACATCAGTTTGCTGCCGTCTAGTTTATAGTAAGTGATCTTCTGGTCAGACACACAATCACAATTCTTTTAACCGTGTTTGGAGGCAGCACATTGAGTGATAGTAAGTTTGGACCATCGTAGGCGAAGTCTTAGAACTCTTGGAAGTTTGTTTTACTGCACTGTGCGCTGATCATTTGTATGACATGTTGAGAGAAGTGGATGACATGTTAAAAAGCTCAGCTGCTGAATTTTAAGATAGGACATTACAGCTTTCAGCAACTGTGTCTCTTTCATTTTATTTATTTTTTGTTAAAACAACTAATTTCCTTCCGCAAGTACATAAGAAATAAAATGCTGCCTGGTTTATGTTTTTTTTCAAAGGATACATTTATAATTAGCATATCTACAAAATGCTCTCTGCTGCTGTGTGACCAATAATCCTACAATATCTGCCCTTGGCAACTAAAACATGATTCATATTTTTATGGCTTTGCTGAGGAAACTCAAAGCACTTAGTTGAATTTAGGAAAAGATTGTGGTTGTGGTAAAATATTGGAAAAAGTCAATGCATCTTGCCAGTGCTGACTTTTTCAATATTTAACCAAAACCACAATCTTTCCCTAAACTTAAGTGTTTAATTCATGTAGACCTGACAAAACATGGGCCGAAGTCACCAAACCTGGACTCCACTATCAAAGTCATTGTCCTTGTATGACCAACCTGACCGTCTTTCTATGTTTTCCTGAACTGGAAAAAGTTGCCGGTGAACATCCAAGCAGCATTTACATTCCTTCTCAAGATGTATTTGGCAAGGGAAATGGATTTTACAGAAATGTGACTTGTAGAATGCATCATTCACTTTGCTAATAACATTTGCAGACTAATCTTTGGATTGAACTTTGACCCACTCTGCTTTGTTTCCATGCCCAAATGAAGTGGTGTACATAATCTGGCTAAACCACTGGCTGCTATACAACCTGGCTGACCACTCTGTTGCTCTCTTAGTGAAATGTTGTCATTGCTGATAAGAATGATGGTTAAAACTACAAAAGTAAGGATAAAATAAATGTCTTCTGCAGCTAAATTAGCCTCAACCTTTCATGAGTCATGGTGTATATACACATTTGCATTCAGAAGTCCTTAAAGTGTCGAAATTTCAGCTACATTCGCTTCTTAAATGTGCATATATCAGAATTCATACTCCAAACAAATATGGAGCGTATCACCAGAGTAACCACTAACTGCTGGTAACTGTAGTTGCTGTTATCTAGTTAGTTCAGTAAGGTTGCAGTCCTATTAGCTGCCGCTGCTCGGACTGGGAACTAAGAGCAGAAGGGTGAGAGGGACGTCGGGCGTCAAAGAGGCAGCGACAGCATGTACATATACAGAATATTTTCTATCTAACTCAGTTAATATTTTATTTTGATTGTTGGCACAAAGTGGTTTTGCGAGACAGGCTGAAGCTAGCTGGTTAGCATGCTAACTTGAGTAGACACATATGTATAACACAAATATGGACTTTGACAATGTCAAAATTGTTATTTTGTCACATTCTGTTGGATTTTTGTTAATTTAAAAACTAAATTCACTATTACAAAATTCTTAAATTTTGCACATTTAAATATATCATGCTAACAAGTGAAAACATATCCCGACCCCCATATGTTCTATGGAGCACTTAAACTTTGTTCATTAAGTAATTTAGTCAGGGGGAGAATTTCCATTTAAATTTAAAAGAGTCTAGCTAAAAAACATGACATCAAATCATCATTCAGTTCTCAGTTCCTTGCTGTTTGTTCATGTGTCTGCATGTGTGCCTGTATGCATGTTGTAATTGCACTTTACATGTGATTGCGGATCTTGTTTTTCCAAAATACAGTAAGTTTATAAGCTCTTTTCCTCTCTTAGCAGTGTATTTCACCAGCTCATGTTGAGAGATCTGACTGAGAGGGAAATCTCTGAGAGCCGGACAAGGTTTCTGCAGATGTAAGTTAGATCTTTTAATTTAAATCTTTGTGTCCTGAGAGGATGTAAACTCATATACAGTGGCAGATATTAAGAGCATGCCGATATGCAAATGTCTGTCGAGATTAGAGCTACAACAATTATTCAAATGTTTGATTAATTATTCATTGGAGACGGCGTCAATTATTCATTTCAGCGAGCGATAAGTCGCTGTTTTTTTCTTCTCAGAGTAAAAAGTTTTCTTGTGGGATCTATCAGAATCCCAATCAAAACCATTTTATTTGTCAAGTACAGTAAATGTGCAGGATTTGTTTTGGTGGCGCTGGTACAGAGACTGCAACTGGATCAGGCATTAGACAGTTAGACCGCACATATCATATTACACATATGTGTATGTGTATATTGCTTTCTGTCTGTGTCCAAGATGCTTGGTACATTTCTGCTAATGATTAGTTGAACTACTGATCATTTTAAAGGCTTTAACTTCTGTTTAAAATAAATCAGTTAGTGTCCTCATTGCCTAGTCTCTCTCTTTACTGTCAACTGTCAAAAAAAGTTGACTTTTTTAAGAAGTTACTATTAAGAACAGAGACCTAAATGCATAAGCGCTTCAACTTTAACAAATTATTAAAGGTTGAAAGCCATCCTGTAGAAATAGTTGTAATATTAAGTCTATCTGCATTCATATCAATGGAGTGGACAAAATACCAGAAACACCTTTCAGTATAGTTCAATATGATTCAACACTATCACAAAATGTCCTCCTCCGAAATGTAAAAATAAAGTTGAATCAACACCTCTTTACATTCTTGATGGTAAGCTTTATTGCAGGAGTAGCTTTGGCTAGGTGTACTTAATAAACTGGCAACTGGGAAAAAAGACAGCTGAGGTAATATTTAAACCCTCAGAAGAAGGTCTGTGTTATAGGAAAATGTGTTGAGATGACTCCGAATGTTAAGACTAACACATAAGGAGCTTCACTTTCATGCCAGCAGTCAATACAGGAAAGAGAGAGGGAGGGAGGGAGGAGGGAGGGAGGGAGGGTGTCCTCTGAGCCTTTTCTCATAGTCTTTGAACATGCAGCAAGTGTGTGAACTGTGAATACCTAATTACATCTGTTCAAATGTAATTCACTACATTACATCTTATACATTCACATACATTCACATATATTAGGAGATAGTGATAATGGAAAAGTAACAACATACTAATTGAACATGAAAGTTAACTTTGAAAACAGCATAGTCATATTAATTGATAACTTTGACACCATTTCTACATTTCAAATATTGATTCATCGCACTGCTTGTTGCCGGGAAACACTGATGCCATAAACCCAAAAATCATAATCAAAAAAATAGGCCAGAAATCAAAAGCATAAAAAATGAGGTATTAGGTAGAATAAAAGTTTGACTGAGTTTGTCGTCTTTCCCAACTTGTTTTTTGGAAGCCACAAAGTATCTGACCTCTTTCCACAGGAAAAGCAGAAAAAAAAAATGCCTTACACATTATATGTCTTTTTCTTGTAAGTGTCTCAGTCGAATAAGTGTTCATTTGTAGAAGCCTCTGCACGGTTTTCAGCTAACAAGAACAACATAAAAAATCAATAGTTTTTTGGTGTAAGCATTTGTTTCTGCAGCAATCTGCTATGCAGCATCCTTGTTCTCTCTGCTAGGTTCCTTGTCCAACTGAGAGAGATCAGAAATACTTAGAAGAGAGGGTTTTTTTTCCCCCTCTCTCTTGCTCATGGCAAATGTAAACTAAATTCATTTTGCATGTTTGAGGAGCTCTCGCAGATCACACGCAGCAGCCTTCGCCTCTTGGTCTTTAATTGTCCGTCAATCTCTAGAGTTGTTGTGGCGTTGAGGCTCTTGTGGTGGCTATCACAGAGCCAAACCCCGTGGAGAGATGTTGAGTTTGATGTTGCAGCGCTGGAAGAGCCACAAACAAGCGCAGAGAGAAGCCAGAGAAGGAGATGTGATCTAGGATGCTACGGTTTCTCTGTCATGCATTCAAAACCTCTGAACGCCAGCAACAACCGTTATTTTAATTAAAAAGAGGCGAAACTTGCTTTCAGGGCTAAAGCACAAACTTTATGCTGAGGGTTTAACACTCGAGAGGCTGAGCTACAGTCACTTGACAGCTGTTTTGAATTGCAGCAGTGGATTTTCAAAAGGTCCCTCCTCTTTTTCTAGACCCACTTTCTGGTCAAGCCAGCTTTGTTTGATTTTCTACATCACATGAAGTGTTTACAATTGTATTTACACCAACTCCTTCAGCTGAGGGCTGATTGTAAAAACTAAATTTGTTTTTCTCTATACACTCTAATTAATAAAACATAAATATATCATTTTATGAACTTACTTCATCACTCAACATCTACTGGAGAAATCAATAGAGAATGTTGAAAAACAGCACAAAATGATCTGTGCTGTGGGCAACTCTGAATCATAATGATGACGCATTTTACCTAAAGGAAAAAAACAATCCCCTCTTACTTCACGTCTGAGGGATGTCATATGTCAAAAGCATGCATGATGCAACTGCTGAGAGAAGCCTCACCACCCAACACATGAGGACATGATGCTGTAGGAAGGGTGTGTGTTACTCTTCTGATGACTTATAGAAAATAGAGGAGTAATCTGAATTCTTCAAGGTTTCCAATGAGTTAATGTTGGCGAATGAGGCTGTGCATCCGCCCCTCCATGTCTCCATGTCCTTCAAACCAGATCTTTAGGGACTGATGCCTCTTAGTTTCTTTGATCAGGTCTGATATGATACAGTATACATTATATTTTACAACATATTGTAAAAATGCACAGAGTGGAGCTATAACTACAGCTGTTATCTATTAGAAAGTATCATCTGACTTTATATTGATGTCAGATTTTGATCAGATTCCATTTAAGAAAGAAGGCAAGGATACATTATATTTTATTGATATTAAATATGTGTTTTAATGAATGAAACACACTTCAAAGAGCTGCTAACCCATCCTGAATTATTTTATGCCTCAGTTTTTCAGAGAGTTTGTTTCCCATGTTGGAGAAAATTCTGTTTAAAGTTGTTTTTATCCTGATAAGAATGAAACTCTGGAAGAAAAGCTGAATCATTGTTTGGCTTGGAAAAGTGTCAGATTTGTTTGTGCCAACAATTAAAATATTAACTGTTGGCACAATATATAAGCTTTTGGCAGCCTCAAGGCAAAGACATCAGTGTTAGTATCATATAACTTGCAGCCACATCCGTCTAGCTCTGTGTTACTTTGACCTTTGACCTCCTCACTGCTGGTTATGTGTAATGTTTACAGGAGCTTAAACCTAATCTGCAGTTACACTTAAAATGAAGTAGTCTTGTTTAAAAAAATCTATCTGAATCTCTAAAATCAAAATGTTTATTTTTCCTAAAAACAGGACACTTCACCACCCTCGAAACAGCAAAACCTCATCCACATAATCCTTGAAAATCCTCGAGGAAGTGTATTCTACAGCCCTCTGATGACGACCTGTAGCAGGAAAAGGGCCGCTGGCATCCTGGTGACCAGATCTGGGAGACACAGGTATGTTAGAATAAATACCCCTACACCTGTGCTTCATGTGTGGAGGAAATAAACCTTTTTACCAGGAGTTGTTTTAAGCAAGCGAGGCCTTAAAAGTCTTGAATTTAATGTCACAAAGTCATTCAGCACAAATTATGAAGATGAATATTCTCCACATTGTCACAGGTTTTGTTTGAGCTGCTGGGTGCTTTTTATCGAGAGACTGGGCATAGATTCATCACTGGATGCACCACAATGTCATGTGACTCTCTCAGATCTAAATTAGGCCAATAATCAGGGACGCCTGGCGGCTGAGTTGTTGAATGCACAGCATATACTGTACATGCAACTGTGTTTCAGTCCTGAGGCTTGTTCTGCTGTGGCATCTCTCTCTCTCTCTCTCTCTCTCTCCTCCTCTCTCACTCTCGTTTTATTTGACTGTAAGGGCTCCAAAAACACAACACAATGATAAAAACATTTATTCTATATAATCATAGGATGTATTTCATATGGCAGTATCACAGGGCCAATGTTCTTTTTATTAAATATCAGCTATGAGACGGTCAGATGTTTGACTGTTGACCTGATTTAAGTGGGGATCTTATTTCACTCTGGAATGAAACCTGCTGCTATTCCAGGTTTCACTTGAGCCTTTTAACACGGTACAGTGATCTGAGGTCTGTTTTAGTTGATTTCACACATTTACAGGAAACGATGGAGAAAAAGAGAAACATTGTTGGCATTATCTTACCTGTAGATCAAATTTGACAAATTCACCCCAAATAAATTTGCAAAAATCCTTTAAGTGAAGCCTTCTCCAAAGGATACTGTTATGCTACAGTGACCTCTGACCTCCTTACTTTTGCTTCTTTGCTTCTGACGTAGATGTTGAATTTAAAGCTTGTGCATGAACAACAATATGATGAGCAGATTTTCATATTCTAAGATCCAGCGAGCTAAACTGGTGATCTTTGCTGTCGCATAAACTTTGAAGGACATTGAAAGACATTCAGTAACAGCAGCTGACACACTACACACAATTTAGTGGTGAGTGTATTTGCCTGCTCTGTAACTTGACTACAGTACGTACAAACAGAAGTCGTAATTAGACTGACATTCTCTAAATGCTACGAAACATTCCTACAACCCCGCCGCACCGCCGTGTTTGTGTTTATGCTGTCAAAAAACTAAAAGTGGGCCTTTCTTCCACACACACACACACACACACACACACACACACACACACACAACACATGAGGCAGAGAGGGAGAGAAAATTAGGATTATAATCTTGGTAATCAGCAGTCATGCCTGAGGCAGACAGCTGCAGAACTACAGAGCTCCAATTTAGGTGTTGGACATTAAAAACCATTAAACCCAAGTGAATTTCCACTTATTGATTTTTCTGGGGCAAACATTTCAACTGGAGAAAATAAGCCACGGAGGATAATGTGCTGCAAAAGCTTCCATTTTTTTATTTAGAGAAAAAATACAAACACAGAGGAGACATTGAGCCATACAGTTAAAAATAACCACAATTCATTAGGAATTATTTGTAACTAATTACAAACCTGTCAGCCTGCTTTAGTTGACAGTTCACCTCATAAATAACAATTTTCCCCAAAACATTACAAACAATCTTTTCCTCATAATTAATTTAATCACACTAACAACTGTGCGTCAACATCTTGTTCTTTTAATTAACAATCCAAAAAATGTAAAAGAAATATGAATATGAATCCATGCGCACATGTTGTTTTTGGTACCCCCTCCCCTCATTTAAATCGATATATTCATTAAACACAAGGTCCCCCTATAGGTCACACACCGACTGTAATCCGTTTTCACGGTGAACATGCGGCCCCACGTAGGAGAGCCTGTGTGCGTAAAAAAAAAAAAAAAAAAAGGCGAGAGGTGCCACTCCAGGCTCGCATGGATGAATGGGACGCAGAGCTACGGTTCAAGAGTGTGTGTGTGTGTGTGTGTGTGTGTGTGTGTGTGTGTGTGTGTGTGTGTGTGTGTGTGTGTGTGTGTGTGTGGGGAGAGAGAGAGAGAGGGAGAGAGAGAGAGAGAGAGAGAGTGTGTCTGTGTCTGTGTGTGTGTGTGTGTGTGTGTAAGTGAGAGACAGGGAGAGAGAGGGTTTGCTGGACTGCTTCGTTTACATGCAAGCACCGTGGCAGTAAATTACGCATGACAATAATTCACCCAGGACTGGATCCACTTTCGACCCGAGAAAAACGGGAGGCAGAGCAGCCTCACCCCGCTTCTGCCCTCCTCCTCCTCCTCCTCATTGTTGATCGATAAGAAGAAAAGAAAAAAATGACTAAATTTCGGGATGGAAAAAGATTCAAATACTAAAGAGAATAAGGTAAACTTACCAAAAAAAACTCAATTTGGAACTGAGTCCTTGGCTGAGTCCTCCGGTCCACAAGTTGGAGGGAAACAAAGTTGAAGATATTTAGATAATAATAATAATTATAATAGTAACAATAATACAATTATTGTTATCTGAATATTAATAATTAAACATTTTATGATTATTATTATTATTATTATAAAACCTCAAAAACCGAAGTCTAAAAAAACAGTTTATATAGAAAATCCCTATCAAAAGCTAAGACTCTGTTGGTCTGTGATTTCTTTTTGCTGCATCTGATTGTTTTTTTTGTTTTTTTGGAATAAGGATTGGAGGGGGTGTGTGAGGGGGGGCATAAACCAGTTCAGCCCCTTGATTGATGATTTAATTAGCCATACAGTGGCGAACTGCAGGAGGACAGGACACAAAATAATACTTTATTTACATAACCAATCACGGCGCTGCAAAGGTGGAGCTTTCTCTCTCTCTCTCTCTCTCTCTCTCTCTCTCTCTCTCTCTCTCTCTCTCTCTGTCTCAGACATGGCTGAAGATGGTTGACTTCTTTAATAAATGCGAGATTCATCCTGTTAAGTGGCGTCCAGAACGAAAAATGACTCTAATAATCCTGGAATATCCCTGTGATATTCCTCTAATATTCCTGCAGGGACTCGCAGTGTGTCTGCGGCTCTCTGTAGTGACTTTACAGTCACTTTATTGTACTTTATGGTATTTTTTTTTAACCTCCTTTAGTATCATCACAATATTCCTGCAGTCATATCTGTCACTGCTGGCTTGTAGTTTGTGCAGTCATATCTGTATAATGCCCCACATTTATTTAGGATTCATTTTGGTTGGTTTTCGTTAGGGGGTGCAATTGGAAAATTGACTTGTGCAAATAAGCAGAAGCAAAAATGCAAATGTATTTGTTCCCTCCGGAGTGTAATTGTATGTGGACTTTATGCACTTCTATTACACACACAGAGGCATTGATGTACCTGCAGCACGCGTTGATGCTGCAGGTACATCACAGGTAATAAAACAATTATTTACTATTACGCTGCAAAAAAGTCCATGTGAACTTGTTTTTTTTTTTTTTTTTATTTAAAATCAAATATTTCACAAAAAATCCAAACACGAATTCTGCTAAATGCGCCGAGGAACTCGTGTTAAAAACACTTCAAATGTTCTCCAATAAATTCCCTAAAAACAAGTGAAATTACAACAAATTAAATAAATCTTCCGACGGTAAGAAAATTAAGCTCAACACAAGAAAACGTTGATTTCTAGAGGAAACAAGAGGAACCATCCCCACACATGCAGATTTTTTTGCGAAAAAAACAATGTTTTACAGTAAATGACAGCGACCAGGCGGACATTTTTTGCAGCGTAGATAAAAGCCGAACATCCCCAAACCTTTTGCAGTCGCAGCCAATTACAATAATGAAGAATATGTGGAATTGCCTCCCCAGCCCCTCTCCTGCATCCCGCCGTATCAAGCCTGCCATTTCTGCAAATTAAACGGAGTGGAAATAGAAATAAAGCAAAAATCCTTACATGATTGCGGCCGGCGTGGACGCGCTCCAAGTTTCTCCCCCCTTTCTACACACTAACACACTCACACACACACACACACTGGAGAGAGACAGAAATGGAGAGAAAAAACACACACACACTGTCGCCTGTTCTTTGCTCCGCGTCGAAGCCCGACATAGTTGGTTTCACTCAAAAAGAGAAGAGATGGAGAAAGAGAGAGGAGACTGAGGGAAAGAAAAGAGGAGGAAGAGGAGGGGGGGAGAGAGAGAGAGACAGAGAGAGGGAGGAAGAGAAAAAAAAACTTCACGTTCAACCCAGAAGATGCTCACGTTTGGCTCTCCTCAATTATCCCCTCCCGTGAAGATAGGTGGCGTGCGTTTCAGGGGGCTTCTCCTCTGTGTTACACGGCAAAGAAAAGGAGGTGGAAAGAAAAAAAATGTCATTAGAAGAGGCGTAACACGTCAGTCCCTACCCAGGTTTGTTTCCTGGAGTGGGTGTAAGACATCAGTTGTAAACCTGCCCTAGCAGGAATAGCGGTCCCTCCCTCCTCCCAACTATTTCTAAGGCTTTATTTCTAAGGCTTTATTATCACCGGTGGAAAAGGATCCGCTCACCGACGCGCTCCGGTATCATCCTTCCTCGCAACTCCTATCCACAGGACACCTCTTTACACCCCCTAAAAACAGGTATGTGCCTCCTCCTCACTTTTTATTTCTCGCATTTTTTCGGAGAAAGGTTGGACATTAAACTTCCACTCGCCCGCGTCAGAGTTGGAGCTCAACTTCGCCTTACCTGCACAGGTGGAAATAGGTGCGTTTGTTTTCACTGTTTTTCCTTTTTTCACCTCCGCGGTGTCAGAGGCGTCCTGTAGGTTCCTGATAGCCGGGAAAATGGGCTTTTTGCGGGGCGTTTGACGCTGCACAGCACTGCTATCCTTGGGAGGAAAAAAAGACGATATGCATCCCGTTTTCTTTCTAAGTCTCTTCAGCTTGTCTTATATTAGTGTCTGTCTGTGTGCCCACAACAAACACAACCTATGTCAATATTCACTTATCCTAATAACGGTATTTGCGCTGATAAATTAGCTGGCGAACCGAACATCCCACACTGGCGATCTGAATCTTATCGCTTTTGTTTATGCGTGATTTGTTGCTTAAAGATTTTTTTTCTTCCATTCCGGAGTCATTTGGCACATTTTGACAATTATTCCCCATCTGGTATTTATTAGCTGTTGACAGGAGGGTTTGGATTCAGTTTATTAAACGTAGAAGTGCAATTTTCTCTGGCGAACCCAAGTGTTTATTGAAGTTCTATGACTTTTAATCAGACCACACAGTGAGGACTCAGTACAAGCTGAGGCTCATTCTCGCTTTCGCCGTCCATAACGTGTGAGCTCTTGGTTTGACCCTAAAATTTGACAGAAATTTGATTTATTAACCTGTTTCGCCTTCTGTGCCAAAGCAGGACTATACGCGCAAAATGTGAACAAACGCTGCCAGTTTAAATTAAAATAAGTAGGTGATTTATTTATCTTAAAAAGTGAAGAAAAATACCAACCGGATTGTGAAACTTTTCTGAATGAATTAACAGTAAGTATCATGTTTTCTCTGCGATCCTCACTGGAGAAATGAATTATGGTTTTTCTAATGAGAGAAATGACAATTCTCTTCCTCCTGCTGCTGTTTGCTTTGCTGTTAATGCCACAAAGCTGAGAGCCGATCAGTTGAAAATCCAAATTAGATGGACACGGATCCCCTCTCCGCTCCTTCTCATACTTTCACCAACGGCTCTTTTTTTATCTGTCCCTCCATCCAAGTTCCATTTGCAGTTTCTTGTCGCGCGTCCGGCGCAAGTGGATCTCTACGCTAATACCCACATTGTTGGTGCTTCTGTGTGTGTTGTGTGTGTGTGTGTTTCCCGTCAGATATCAAGCTGAAATCAAGGAATCGAGTCCATGCGAGCTGCCATCTGATCCCACACACACTTATCAATGAAGCAAGAGATCATGGCGGATGGCCCGAGGTGTAAGAGGCGAAAACAAGCCAACCCGAGACGGAAAAACGGTAAGAAAAGCACGGGGGAGACAAGCCTAGCAGTCGGGGAGGGGATATCTTTGGATGGAAGCCTGGTTTGAAGGTTTCCACTGCGGGTCGGGGGTGTGTGAGGCTCCGCGGCTGGTGCGCATTTCTGCCTTTCCCATTTACGCAGGGATAAAGGGACCGCTACCCGGGAGAGAAACTGTGCGTAAACGCATCAGTGTTGCAGCCCCACTTGAACCTTTGAAATCTCAAAAAAATACCGGTTTCATAATGTGTGTTTTCGGGGCTTTATTTTGGGACGGCTGCAAGGAGGTTAGTTGGAAACTTGTGGATGTAGGAAAGTTGGAGCGAAGCGGTGCCGGGCTCGTTTCTCGCCGGGACAATATCCGCCATGGGGCGACTGTGTAACGGTCACTCAGACCATCGCTGGCTGGGGCAGACTCATGCTGCTCGGTGTAAAAGTCCAATCTTGTGACTTGAGTTGGGATTTGCTTTAAACCACGCGCTGGCATGCGCCGGCCGTGATGTTTTTGTCTTTATATAGTCCTTTACATCACCTTCACAAGACACAATTTCAAGTGATTTACCCCCACATTGTGTCCGTTTTCCGGGACAAGCAGAGTGGTGATATAATTCTAAAGAGATGGCATTTGGTTGTTGCTGTATGTTTTTTTTAACCTATGCGTTTTGTTTACCTTTATCACTAAGTTTATTGCTGTGGGAGCACCATGTATAAATAGGATGACATGTCCGATAAATGCTGGACATTAATTGGGTCTGGACTGGAGCGCTGGAGGTGGAGATTTGTTGGTTTTCTTTCTCCATTTGACTGCACAGTTTCCCACAAGAGGCAAATCTGCAGTGACATTTCCTGGCCCCGTTATTCCTGATTATTCCATATAGGCTCCAAACACACTGGCGAGGTGAAGCAGTGTGTGTGTGTGTGTGTGTGTGTGTGTGTGTGTGTGTGTAGAATATAGAGGCTGTGATTCAGCTGCTCAGATGAGGCTTTTATTTGCTTTCTCCACAACAGTTTTTAAATCTCTGCCCCCACAGGTTATTTATCTAGATCAGATTTCATTTATTGATTTCACACAATCAATAGCAGACAAGCATTTTGTTCCACATTAAATAGCACAAGAGCATAACAGTGGAGCTGGAGATTTCCTATATATATATATATATATATATATATGTGTGTGTGTGTGTGTGTGTGTGTGTGTGTGTGTGTGTGTGTACATTTGCAGTATTTATACTTAAAAGAAAAATAGAATAATAACACACATTTAGAGATATGACAGCCTGTTTAGCTGTGGCCACCTGTTTAGTAAAGGGGGGAGCAAGAGGGAGAAAAGCAGTCTTGGCTTTTGTACCAAATGCAGCATTTTATAAAAAAAATATTAGCAAAGCAAATATAATTTTCACACCCTTAAACCTGACAAGAGACGGCAAGCTTTGGCAGTGTGTGTAAAGAATATTTTTATCTCTTATAAAAACGTAGTCACTCTCTCATCCAGGAGAGTGTACATTAAAAAATAGATTTCATTTTAGTTTTAAAATGTGAAATGTGAGTCGTCTTTTTCCTTTTTTCTTCCATAACAACTAGCTCTGTCTGATGATACCCCCCCCCCTACCCCCCCCTCTCCTCTTCCCCTCCCCTCCTCACCCCCTATCCTCCCCCCTGGGAATGCAGAGGCTTATTGAGGCTTGGCCACTCTCCTTTCTCTGTCTCTCTGCCTGTCTCTCTGTCCTCTTCCTGCCTGGCTCTGTGGAGGGATGGCAGGGCAGGGCAGGGCGAAGCGTGTGACGGCCGGCAGGACAGGCTCCTCTAAGCAGGAACTAACAAAACGCCTCGAATGCACCAAAAAATGCAGCGTGCACAGTCGCACACAGAGGGTGTTTTTCTAATTCTTTTACCAGATGGAGGGCGGATGCACCCAGACTCCCTCTCTCGTCCCTTAACTAACAAATCAGATGAACATACACAAATGTGAAATATGAACAATTACAGCTAATTTCGCTGAATGGCTTTTGGAGGTGGTGGTGTTTCAGCAAGCATGTTTTGATGTAAATTATAATTTGTGAGCCACCTGTAATTATTTTTGTTTAAAAAATTGCTAAATGTTTTACATCTGGTTCAGTTTTTATGTTTTATTTAAGCAGTCGAGGCTCGGTGTTCTAATATTTTGATCTGATAGAATTTTTCATTCAGTGCATCCTCACAGATAGAATAGCTGGAATTGTTAGGATACATTTTTTTTTCAAAATGGAAGGGGCATTTCTGCATTCTTGCCAATTAGTATTAATGAGGCATTTGCTCACTAAGTTGTCTAACCAATGACATTCTCATCCAGATGACTGTTGGCCTTCAGGGTTGGAGGTGCTACAGTAGCTTTACTCACTCACTGCCCAGCCTGTCATGTGGTATTTAACCACAGTTCATGACTTATCCCCTCCTCATCCAAACCTCCTGCACGCCGCTGTGAAGCCTCTGTCTTACAGCTGATGCACTCTGAAATGGCAGCAATATTGTAAAGCAACGAAACCTGAGAAATTACATTTTTTTTCTATCATCCTGCTCCCCACTGTTAAACCGCTATAAAAGCCCTTCTCCTCTCCTGGTGTGAAACTTGATCTCGGCAGCGTGAAGTGTTTGAGAGTTTGGCCCTCGCCAGGTGTTGCTTGTCACATCCAGCTGTGAGCGCCCAACAGAAAAGAGCTTGCACACCTGTCCTTATTTTCTTATTACTCAACCAGCACAAACATCAAAAACATGCCTTTTTTTTTTTTTTTTAGAAAAAAAAATCTTTAGGGCTTTGTAATCATGTTTTTAATTTGGATGTTGCTCAGAGTCTTTGCATCAAACTGTGGCTGTATTTGTTTGAGGGAAAAACAGATGTTTCATAATTTTTCTTAGAGTGTTTCCTGTAAGCGTTTAATTCAGCGTCACCCAGCGTTTTTGATTTTCCTGCGTACCCCAGATGACATTTCGGTGTCGGGACATACCCTCGGAAATGCACTGATTACATAATCTGAAGCAGCAGCAGCAAAAGAGAAAGCAGAAAGACGAGGCCAATCTCCCCCTCTCTCTCTCTGGCTGCTGGAGTTTGATATAATAGTCTGGATGTGTTATTAAGGCTATCACAGATTCACGCTTAAGGTGGATGAAAAATAGGGGAAAGGGTGTGTGTGTGTGTGTGTGTGTGTGTGTGTGGGAGGGGGGATAGCCTTGCTTTCAGACACAGACAATGCCAGATTTCTGCCAGTCTAAACAATTTGTCCATCTCCATTATTCCTCTGTCTTTTTAAAGTTGTGTTCGCAGCTCCCGCGGTAGAAAATAGGCAGGCTGGGGGGGGGGTAAGACAAGGTGCTCCCTTTCTTCTTCTTTTTCACCTTCTTCTCTTACCCCCCCTCCTCTTTGCCATGTCCCATCCAACCTCCCTCCATCCCTCCATCCCTCCCTCCCTCCTCTTTCTCCCAGATTTTCCCTCCTCAAGGTAGAGGCAGCTTTTTGCCATCGTCACTGAGCAAAGAGGGGGGTAAGAAGAAAAAAGAGAGGGGAGGAGGAGGGCAGGTTTCGCAGGGCGCTTGCGGACAATTGATTGTCAGTGGTAATGTGTTTCATTTACATGTTTATACCGTCAATAGTGGCGGGGGGTTGTCCACCGCGCCATTCACTGCTGCCATTCCCATACGGGTTGGCAATTGTGTGGAGCAGCCAAAGCAGACACCTTACACTACTGATGGCTTTTTCCTGTAGGAAGACGCAGAGAAAAGTGTTTTGCAGCGCATTCATGTTGAGAGAAATAAGGGATTATTTTGTTTAAGCAAGTGAAATAATTACTGTGAGATATTACAGGGGCCGGCAGGAGTCGGTCTGCAGCAAGGGGGGCCTGTTGTGCTCAGAGTGTCGTGGTGTACAGATAACCGGGGATGAATCTCACTGGAGTATTTTTATAACGCAGGCCTTGTGGTTGAATCAAAATAGACACATTCCAATTACCCCATGTAAAACGGCTAGCAGGTTTCCCTCAATGCAGGCTAATAAGGAGGCATATTTGTCCTGTCACAACTACACATTGCACTTTGGCGTGCTGCGTGAGGCCTTATTATTTTCCGGAGCGTACGGTAGCTGTTTGCATCACTTGATTTTTTTTTTTCTTTTTTCCCTCCCTCTCCCTCGCCTGCAGTCGTCACAAGCTAAATATATCCATCTGCTCAAAGTGTGTGAGTCAAGTGTATATAGCCAAGCACATAAAAATGAATGGACTTCCCTGACGAGATCATTGTGATTTCAAGCATAGCGTTGGTATATAGGAGCAAGAGGATGTTCCCTTTAGTGTCATTTTTGACAGGGAAGGGAAATATTTTTCCACAGGATCAGTTTGTCAGAGGGCCCGGAGTATTTGCAGTTATTGTAATTCACATGATTTTATTTTATTTTATTGTGCGCGTGTGTGTCACAGTGAGACAGAGATACAGTCGTCGCAGTGTGATATCTTCGGCTTTTCAAGCTGATATGTTATTCAACAAATCCTCTAATATGTGCTTTCCACAAGGAATTAAATCAGGAATGTAGCTCAGCAACAGCAGCTCCACACACACAACAGCAACACACATGCAGTTTTTTTCACGCTTTGATAAGGCAGATAAAAGCAAATAGCATGGCTTGTGGCTGTACACCCCCCACCCCCACACACACACACACACACACACATATATACAAAAAAAAAGAAGAAAACTAATGATCATCTCAACTCCATCCTGGACACTGGACAGAAAACTTTCATCCATCCCTCCTCCTCTTCCCCAAAAAATAGCCAAAAAACATTTTTGACACATTTTCTCCTTTTTTTATTATTATTCCTTTTTTTTCATTCTTCCTTCGTCGACCGCCCTGCTTGTGTGAAGATATTTTTTGCCTGGCGGCCAGAGAACACACACTTGCAGAGGCACCGCGAGCCCAGACCCCTGACACCGCGGGTCTTTGGAATGCCTTAGGTACGATTTCACTTTCGCTCACATCAATGCTGACCTGAATGCCTTTCATATCTGATCCGCCGTGTCTCTCCTGGTAAACATCCCCCGGGGGGAGAACAAAGAAAGGAGCTCCTCTTCTTCTTCTTCTTCTCCCTCTTAATCACAATTCAGCCCCTTTCGCCGCCAGCAGCAGGGCTACACATTTGCATTCAGCATCAGAAAAGGGCCTGAGATGAAAAGGGGGGCGGAAAAAAAAGGAGAGCAAGAGAGAAGAAGAAGAAGAGGAAGGGAAAAAATAGGAAGAGAGGCAGAAAGGGTGGGTGGGTGATGGGGAGAAATAACTAGGGTGTTTGTGGTTGTTTGTTGGTCGTCCCCTGGTTACAAGCCTTTTATAGCCTCCCTACTCTAGCAGAGACCCAGGCCCCTCCTGACAGACAGATAGTGTTACGAGATGGCATGCCCACACTATTCGTGGTAACTCACTCTTCAGAAGAAGAAGAAAAAAATCCTCGCTGCGACCGATTGGATTGTGCTTAAAGAAGGCGATAAGAGTCAGGAGCAGGTGTCTTCACGATGCGCTTTTTTTCCTTCCCTTGTCTGTCTGGCAGCAAGGTGCTTCCAAAACTTTTCTCTAGCTTTGAATTAAAAAATAAATACACTTACCAGCGCCTTTAGTGTTGCTCTTTTAGGGTTTTTTTTAGGAAGAGCAGGTGTTTTTGTGGTTGAATTTAGCCTTTTCCGAATTCTTTAATAGACTGCTGTCATTTTGAAAACCTATGGAATAAATAATGTTGCATCCTCTTATGTGAACATACACAATACAGTTTATCTGGTGCTTTATCAAAATCATTTGCAAGATATCTTTGTCATCCGATTCCCAGGCTAGATGTATGCAAATCTTAAGCAAAGATGGGGTGATGGAAGGGAGGGGCAAAGGGGGGTACCTCAGCCCTTTAAATGGCATCATGTGATATGGATTCCAGTTTTCTTTCTTCCCCTTCTCTTTCTTTTCCTCACCCAGAACTTTTTTTTTTCTTTTTGGTTAAGAAGAAGGATTATCGGTACACCTTCCCTCCCTCCTCCTCCTGGCCAAGCTGCGCAGGATTTAGGCAGATTTACTTCGGCAAACACCTTTGGACACTGGGGGAAAGTAGGAGTCTGTTTGCAAAAGGGGCCTTTTGTTCCGAGAGGTTCTGGATAATGCCTTACCAGGCAGCCATGATATTAACCCGTGCTTTGGAGAAATCGGGTGGAGGTGGTGGTGTTGGGGGCGCTTGGGGGGTTAACTCTTTGTATGACAACTCTGCTGTTTGTACATCCCCTCTGTGGCTATCCATCCTTCCCCTCCCTTTATATAAAAAGCTTTAAGCTGCATTGCTTGTGCTTGGTTCTGAGTGATGTTTTGGTAACTCAAAATTCCTGTGTTTTTCATGATGGGACACATTGGTTTGGAAAAGCAAAGCTGCAGAAGTTAGTGTATTTGGGGTGATGCTCACACACACAGAAAAACACACACGCACACACAGACAGAGCAACTGCCACTGCCAAGAACGATGAAAGCGAGAGCGGTGGCTGGGATCCGTTGCCTGACTAACACAGAGGCATGAATCAGCCAATAGTGAGCCAACTCTGCCCCTGTGACTTCCCTTTATGTTTAAACGGCAATAATTATGTATCGTCCAAAACAATGTGGTGACACAGGCAGCAACGTGGCATTCCCTGCATGCTTTTGGCCTTAATCTTTTGCATTTTGTGTATGCATCATGAAAAAGAAGGCCGTTTTACATGAAACCAGTGCAAAAGTCAGTTTTTACTGCACGGCAGCTGAACTGTTGCTGAACTTCTGCTTCTTCCCCAGAAGGAATTGCCTCAGAAAAATCTGGTTTTTGCTCGCCTTTTAGCCACTTGAAACTATAGCGTGTGCTCTGCTGTATCCACTTGAGATATTAAAGTTGTGAGTTAAATTATGCTAATTTGGCTCTGCTGTGTAACAGTCAGGGATGAGCATAGTTTGCTGGATCACGTGACCACGTTGAAAACCAGCCGAGAGCCGTCTCAGTGACACGGCGATTGTCAGAAGTTCAGGCCGCTCGGACATCGACGAGTCAGGACGGTGTGAAAGAGGCAGAGATTGAGAGTGATGGAGCAAAGGTGACAGACTTAAAGGTGTTTCTGGCTGCAGCGTTCTGCCTGTCAAGCTCTGACCCACCTCCCTCCATCCTTTCCTTTCTCTCTCTCAGGGCTTGACAGGTCGTATCAACTCCCCCCTTCACTGTGATGTACGCCTGTTCTGCGACACGCTAGTCTAAAGTTGCATTGCAGTCAGATGTCTTTCTCCTGCTTCCCTGACTTTATTTCATGCCTTCTTGCTTGTTTCCTTTTTTTTCTTTCTGAGTCTTCCTCTCATTCCCTTTTGTTTTCTCTGTTTTCTCCTTTCGCTCCATGCGATTTTGACAAAAAGCAAACACACAAATTGAAACTTCAGTGGTCCGGCAAATAATTGCATGCATTTGGACTTTTCATTTACGTGTGTACACTCTTTACCCTAAGCCGACATGTTTTATGCATTGCGTAGGAGGAAAATGCATTTTGAAATATCATGCCTCATTTGAGTCTTTCTCAAGTGAAAATACAAAGTCTTTATTTGGCCCATCCGTTCCATCTCGTCCTGCTGTTTGCACTTATTCAGTTGTTGCACCGCGTCTCGCCTGTGATTTTCGACATTTTCCACGCGTCGACTTTTCCCATTTGCGAGGGAGTCTGGGCGCGACAGACGACAGGTTGCTGAGCAGGTGTAAACTAACATTCGGATTTCATAATCAAATGGCAGGGGGGCGAAAAACAACTTTAAAAACACCTTTTTCCTAACAATGGTATATGTGTGCATGTGCATCCTCGTCTGGATGCACAAGAGGAGTTTGGATGGCAACTGTTCCACCAAATTAAATGTAGTTTATGCTGTTGTTTGAATCCAAGCATACTTTGCAGATTTGCCTTTTGCAGTGTGCAGATTTACACGTTTAGGAAGAATATTTTCATGGTTTTACTGTGTTTAGTTTGGGTTAGTAGACATTTATGTTTTTTGGAAGAATTAATGTAAAATGTCCCCTGCATGTTTTTTGTTCTCTGCTGTTGAGAAAATACAACTTGTCAGGCCAATTCCGTTTTGAAAGTGCTTTTAATAAACAGGATTGTGTCTTAATAGAGCAACAAAGGAGCAGATATAGATTAAATCAAAATAAGAAAAACATCACAGCTGGTTCGAGCTTGTGTGTGAATGCAGACCTGCTCTGTGTGTGTGTGTATGTGTGTGACTTATCACTGCTGTCAACCGTAAAACAGGGCACAGCTTCATGACGTTTCTGAGGAAAAGAAGAAAAAAAGTAATCACCTCAATTGCCCATTAAAATCATTTTTTCCCCATTTTTTTTTCTTTTTGCGGCAGCTGCTTCAGAGATGACACCTTTGTGCAAACAAGTGTTGAAAGCAGCCTCCAGTTTTCTGCTCTGATGTCGGCACCGCTGATCTGCAAGCGCCGCTTGCTGCCACATGTGCACACACACACACACACACACACACACACACACACACACACACACACACACACACACACACACACACACACATTTAGGGAAACACACACACTCTTTGATGTATGTTTGATTGTCGGGTGGAAGAGCTCTTCTGGCAAGGTCATGGCCGCGTGGAACAATCAATAACAGATCACCAGATTAAGGCATGGTGACATCTGGAAATCTAGGCCTTTTCCACATACGACTCAACACATTTTGCAGCACACCGTCCTACCTTTAATTCAACATAATAGAACATGCTATTTGATCAGGGCTCACTTTCTTACTTTGGTTCATTATTCAGAAGGTGTCCCGCTTCTCTGCCACCTAAGTGCACCCCTCTCTTTCTTTTTTTTTTTTAACGAGGACTTGTCTGCTTTCGTTTGTGCTCTGGTTTCCCCGTCTCGCGTGGAAGTAAATTCAGATGTGTTATCTCAATTTAATTGCAGCCGATTGCCAAGCGAGATTAGGACAAAATTAGGTCATTTTGCGGTTGCACAAATTTCGCTCACTTCCACGCTTTCATCTCGGCGTTGATCAAGCACCTTCTTAACCGGAGGTTGCAGGGAAAAGAGGAAATGGTCAGAAATTACACCCTGGCCTCCTTGTTATTCAAACATACATTTAACCTTTGGCAAGAGTGAGTCAAGGAGAACTGCAACATGGAGGGGGGGAGAGCACATCTTCCCCTTTAAATGTCATCTGTGGTGCAGTCAGTGGACATGTGTAGCAAAGTCGACCCTGTTAAAAACTCTGAGAGGTGAATTCACGTGTTAATGAGTTCTGACTGGAGAGGGAGCCCCCTCTCCTGAACGCCTCGTGTCCCGCCGCTGTCAAATGCGAATGTCAAACAAACACCTCCTCAGGTAGCGGGGGGATAATCACACCGACAGGCCTGTCCTCAGCCTTTCTGACATGCAGGACAAACAGGGGCTGAGGCTGCAGCTGAGAGGAGCTTTCCATGGTTTCAGGCTGCAGTTCGGGTTTGGATTTTGGGGCAAGGTGGTCAAGCAGGAGGTCAAGGATTTATGGGGAGCGTGTTTAATATGTGACAATGAATCCAACATTGAGAGGACTGGGGGTTGAAGTTTGACAGGGCCGAGCTCTTTGCGGTTGTGGTTGTAGTTTTGGTTCGGTTGACAAAGCAAGAATTCAGAATTTGGTTTTGGTTTGGACCAGGCACTGAGGCAGAATTTCATAGATAGATGCAATGTGATTATTGTCATTATCTACTTTTTAATGTCATGATGAAGTGATAAAACTGAGGTTTGGGTGGTTGTGGTTGTAATTTGCTATTGACGCCTCATTTTTTTAGCCTAAAGACGACCTACTAAATTTGGTTACAGCTCTTATTGAAGCAGGCTAGCTGGAGCAAAAAACTGCAAGAGAATTGGATGGGTATTTCCTGACCTAGAAACCTTGTGGGAGATTGGGTCAGATATGGAGACTCAGGCTCAGATTAGGCCTTGTGACTCAGCCTGAAACACAGCCTGGTCTTTAGTTTAGGTCAAGGCTTTATGACTCGTGGGCCTGAGGTTGTTTTCTACATCCCTGAGGTTTAAATGTGTATATTCTTAGTGATTTTGGTTGCGGCCTTACAAACTTTTGTGGGGATTGGTTTTAAAGTCAGGGATGTAACTTTTTTACCTTCTTGCATTTCTGTATTGTAAAACTTGCAGAATTTGTCCTGTTGCGCCATCAAGCTATTAGTTAGATGCTTCAAATGTAAACGTGAATAACCAGAGGGAGAGCTATTCTTGTTTAGTCAGAAGCCAATACTGATGCTTTTTAAAATTTTATTTATCTTGCTGAATTCAGCTTATTACAGTCAAGTTCATTTTTGGATGTCTCTGTCTTTAAACTTTGCCTTTCATGTGGCCCTTCAGCCCATTTCCCCCCACCTCTACTTCCATCCATCCCACCAGCCAGCCAGTCAGTCATCTAACCAGTCAGCCCACTCTAATTACTTCTCCCCCACCCAAGGGAAGCTACTTCCTTATCGCCCGGCCGTCTTGCTCCGGCATTCCTGAGATAAATTCTCCACCACTTTGTTATTCTTACTACTTAGGGGTATTGGAATTAGCATGTCCATCAAAGCAGACCTTGTACTCTGCCTTTTTTCTCACCCCCCCTTACGACCTTATCAGTGGTCATACATTACAGCTGGGCATGGGACGTGCCCACGGGCTGCAGAGGTGAATAACGGACAAAGGTATTGAGCTGTGTGTCTGACATCAAAGACTGAGGGATGATGAAGCGATGCAAATGTGCAGCTTGTGGCGCTTTACTGTAGCCTGGCCTTTCGGAAGCACAGGTACTTCAGGGCTGCGTGGTAAAGGATTCAAATTGCACTTTGCGGTCCAGGTAGCTGTACCACATGTGTCCTTTCATATTCTGTGTTTGTATTCATCGAAAACGGTGAATTAAAGAGCTCACCGTGTTGGCAGAAAGCTGTCATTTACACACCAAGTGAGTTTCACAACCTTTTAGCCCCTTCATACCTGTTAAAACCTCCACTTGGCAATTTCAAACACGCACAAGCATCCCTGGGTAAATAATCAAAGCTCCATTCATCCCTGCAAACCCCACTTTTTTTCAAATGTGTGGGTTAGATCGAGACCGAGCTCTCGCTTCCTTCCTTCCTTCCGCTGCTCGCCGTATGTTTCCCAACATGGTTTATACCTCAACAGCAAGCAGACGCCGCCTTATAAACTGGCAATCACAGTATCCCTAATGTTATTACTTTTCATAATTAGTTACAGCAACACTCATTCCACGACTGGCGGAAAGGAGTATTCCTTAGTAATTAAGGTAATGAAATATTCATTTATGCTACCTTTTCAGCAGTCTCACAAATGAGCCAGCCATGCTTAATGTCCGCCCTGCCTCTGATTTTATTATGATGGCAGACTGGCACATCTGCAATTAGTACTCGCACTGACAGTTAGCGTTTTGTGCGGGGTGGTAAGCAGAGGGAGGTGAGGTGAAGCGGAGGAGTGTGGGTGCACCCTGGTGCGATTACACGCCCCCTTTTCCACCCCACCTTCCTCCTCCAGTACCCTCCACTCCACTAACCTTGTCTTCTTTTGACGTTTTTTTTGTGTGTGTGTGTTACCTTTATCTCCTCCTCCCCCACCGTCTCCTCCCCGACGGAGAGGTTACCTTTTCCCAACGGTGCAAAATCGACTTGACATAACTGTTCATCAGTTTCAGTCCCCCTTCTACCCCCCCTCCCCTTTTCCTGCGACTCCCCACCTCACCCCGAGGTAGTTTGCATCAAATCAGGCCCAGTCAAGCTTCAAGTGGAAATTGGCAGGCCAGAACCTGACAGTGGAGGAGAGAAAGAGGGAGGGAGAAGGCAACTAAGAGCGAATCACATCACTAAAAGCCTGAACTACATCCAAGATGGTGATCATAAGGTCAAGTTCTAGGGTTAAGTGCTAATAAGTCAGTTTAAAACCTAATCAGCCCTAATTGAACTGGAGATGTTACTGTTTGCTTCTTCTTTTTTTTGTCCGAATCCTATGAGGGGCAATACCTTGACAATGTTTGTGATTTATTTCATCGTAATCACTATGACGTAAGCAGTTTTCCCCCCAGTGTGAGTTTGAAAGACTGACCATGCAGCATTTGTGAGGAGCTATAACGTCTCTGCTTACCAAAAAATGTTTAAGACTTTAGGAAAAAGAATACATGAGGCATTCTTAAGATTAAGGCTTGCCAAAGTGAGTTTTGTTTTCAAAATTGCCATTAATACCATTTACCAGCTGGGGGAAAAAAGTGATTTAAGGGAGCTGCTTTTATTTTGAAGTTTGTGTCATATTTTTGCAAGCCTTTAATTTTTGAAGTGGGCACTGGACGTTGGAAGGGGCGTCCTGTTGATTTGAAAATGGCTGACGCTCGCAAACAGCCACACATGTTCACCAGGCAAATGCACATCTGCACACATGGACACGGACACGGACACACACAACGTCACACACACACACACACACACACACACACACACACACACACACTTGCATCCACATTTGGATATTTGGACAGAAATACTTACACATTTGCACACATGCAGAAACCCTATATATAAATCCCACACAGATGTACACAGGCAGCACACACACTTCACACACACTCACACACATGCTAATTGGCAGACAGACAGGTCACAGCAGACGCAGATGTGCCGTTTCTTTCTTTTTTCTTCCTCCTGAACCTTCCTCGGAGGGAAGCAGATAAGGACTTTGTGATGAAACTTTTAGTGAATCTCGCTGCTCCAGTTCTGTCGCCGCCACGTCACGAAGCTCGAAACGCTGCGTCCCCCCACCCCTCCTCACAGCTGCCATATATTCTTATTAAGGTTGAGTGGGAGAGGTGAGTATTATTGCGTTATTATTCATTTCTTTCTCCCTTCTGACTGTCCACAAGCGCATATAGTTTTTGCCCCTTTAACGGAGTAGGATTTGACGCTCGTCTCTTTTTCTTCACTTCTTTATATCTTTTTTCTCTCCTTCACACCTTTTCTCTTTTATCTTTTCTTTCTCTGCTTCCATTGTCTGCATTCCCTCTTTTTACTTTTTCCTTCTTGGCACTTTCTTTGCCACCCTCTTCTTTTTCCCTCCTTCTGTCTTAATCTTTCTTTTCCCTCCTACCTCTCCCCACCCTCATATTTTTCTCCCTTTCCTCTCTTCTCCTCCCTCCCTGCCTGTCCTGAGCTTTGCATGTGCTCTGATGGGCTGATGGCCGTTTCGACAGGGCAGCATTGAGGTAAAACGGTGTGACGGCAGAGTTTTGTTAAGCCGAGAACAAAGGCTCAGAGATGCCGGGCCAAACCATTGTCCCGCGCCCATATTGGCCTTGCCACAGTTTTGCAGGATTTAATGCTCTGTTTACCTCCAGCCAATCGCCACTAATATTCAAAGAGGAGCTTCTTCCTTTTAGACGCACCTCAGGATGATTTAAGATAGATCCATAAAAAACTGCAGCTTTGCTCGTAGGGGAGTGATTCAGAGAGAGTGAGAGTGACAAAGCTGTACTCTGAAAACACACTGGCTCTTTTCTCTCTGTGGCATTTATCTATTTTGAGTAAAGTAAAAAAAAAAATCATAATTCTAACTTTGTCGTTCAGTATCTTTGAAATAAAATGTGGACCAAGGTCTTAAAGCTGTGTTAATTGCTATAAATTATGCACAATCCATTAGTCTGCAACAGCAATGTATCCATCCACCTACTGACGCCACTTTTAATATTTTCTTTTTAACACAATCTGGATCAGAATCACTGGATTCAAAACAGACTTTGATAAAAGCTCTTTCCCCCTCACTTATGTTAAAGATGACCAGACCAATTTTAGACTGCAAAGCCCCCTCAGTAAGTGTCTGTCACTATGACTGGGAGAAAGATATGAAGCGTGTGTGTATGTGGTGTGTGTGTCTGGTCCGTTGGAGTTCCCCTGCATGGTCTTTGGGCAAACTGAAAGCAGCGCTCAGTGGGATTAGAGAATGAGTGTTGCTGGGGCTTGCTGAGGGCGGAGGACAGAACACAAGAGGATTCTGGGAGTTTTTTCTTCCCTATAGCAGGCCCTTTGCAGTGGTCTCTGTAGGTCTTCCATAGAGGAAGGCCATTCAAAACAACACTGTTTCACTGTTTCCAACAGGATGCATATGTGCATCTGAAAATCCTCGAACCTGATCGAGAAATTCTTGAAGACAAACTTAATTTCACTACATTTTAACCTCAACTTGGGTTTGTCAGCAAAATTCAGAGTAAATCCAACATGTTTGAAGCCCTCAAAAAATTACCTTTATTTAAATGAAATTCTGCTGATGACAAAGACGTCTCAATCTCAATCTCCAAATGAACAGGCTTACCCTCTGCGTAAAAGTTGCGTCTCAAAGCTAACGTAAGCTTTTTACGGAAAAACATCTCCCATTAACAGCTGAAGAAGACAGCAGCATTTTAAGGAAATGCGCCATAGCGGTGTGTTTTTGTTTTTACTACAACAGTCACTCTGACATTAACATAAAAGCGAAGTTTCAGAGAACAAGGGGCAATAAACACAGTCGAAAGCGCCGTCATCGAACCCAATGATATTTTCACGAGCACATAAAGATTATGAGTCCATTCCAGTAGCACCCATCTGTGCTTTCATTTGCGACTATATGCTCAGTAGTTAAAGGAGAGGCTGAGGAAAGAGAGGGGATGACTTTCATTTGGTTAAATAGTTTGTTAAGGTCAAAAGAGAGGAGCCTAATCCCCACCCCCCCACCCCCAGCAACAAGCCCTTAAACCTCAGGATGATTGACAGGCGAGGAGGTTGACGACAGTTGTTTTGGGGGAAAGAAAGCAAATAAGACACTTCCTGACAAATCCTCTCCATGCTGCTCTGGTGATTAACGGGTTAACTAAATGAAACAATTTGTCAACAGACAAACTCAGTCTTTCCAAACCCTTTCTGCTGCTGGTTCTCCCTTTTTTTTTTTTTTGCAAAACAATTACAAAATTACAGTAGATAAAAATTGAACAGCGCCAGTATTTATGCAATCAACATAACGAAGAAACAAAACAATTTAATGTGGAAAAATCATCATTCATCTGCATTATAATTGCTTCTCTTTCACATCTACGGGGATGGTTAATTAAAATTGTGATTAAATGCGCCTGCACTGCCTAAGATGTCTTCCCCCTAAACAGGTGCTACAGAATTTAAAAGTAAAGAGAAAAAGCTAATTAGCATTGGAAATTGAGAAATTGCCTGCAAGAATCAGTGTTAATTTCAGTCACTGATGAGGTAATTTATAAAGGGGGAGCGCCGAGGAGTCTGTGCAACACAAGAGATTGCAACACCGACTCCCCACTCTCTGCCTCCCCCCCCTCCACATCCATGCTTTCCCAGCGTGCAGGTGAAGCTGTTTGGAAAATATTGAAGCTATTTGGTATTCCGTCTTCGTTAGCGTCGCTTTCGGAGTTCATTTGTGCCCCTACAACAGCTAGAATAAACACATAAGGCGAAATAATGATGTATAAGGGCATCACACACACACACACACCAAAACACACACACCTTTCACAGAGATAAAAACCATCAGGAAAAGTACTTGCAAGCGCCAAGACAAGGAATAAGGAAATGCATGTAAGTCGTTAGGAAGCGGAGGTTTATCCAGGTGTAAAAACATGCGTTTGACTTTGCCACTGTCCGTGCATCTTCTGCTGTTGTTGGAGAGAAGCCACACATCTGTGAAAAAGAAAAGAATAATAAAAAAGGACTTACTTCCTTATAGACAGCCTTGTAGTTTTGGTTGTCACAGCTTTCAGGGTCAAGCAGCTCGCTGGGCACCCAAATGGCAGTTGTAAACTTTTCAATTCAAGTTAGGGAAAACACAACATCAAAATTGCGGTGCCGTGGTTTTTTCCTATTGGACCTGGATCGGAGCGGAACCCGCCGCTCAGGATGTTGGCTGCCATCCTCCGTCCCGCTCAGAGTTTCCAGAAATTCCACAGATACTGCTGATCTCCAGCTCTCATGTACGCTCCCCTTAGTAATTACCTGTCATTGTCCATCATTATAGTTGGCCTTGGAGAAATGTCAGGCCTGGAACAAGATGGGGCCAAACTGTTCCATCGTGTTCTGAGCTTGGCCACAACTGGGTCACAACGCTCTCTGAATTCCCTCAGTGACCCATCTATCTAATATATCTTGTTTATCGGTCTATCTTGAAATATGTCAAAGTTTGCATGCTTCTGATAGTGGTTCTTTGGTGGAAGTGGTCAGCAGGGACAAAAATGAGAGAAAAAAGGCCCAAAAAGTTGGTTTAATGGTTGGCTCGATTTGTCACCGGCGTTGATTTTTAGAAAAACTTTAGTGGAGATGACACAGACAGTTTTCACAGAAATTGGTCTTCTTGAACCATATGGGGGGTTGGACAGGTGGGAGAAAGGGTTGAGCTGGCAGGCCGGAGGTCATTAGGCTTCCATGGCGGTGGAGCTGCACAGCCAGCACAAGGTTAAAAAAAATAAAAAGGAAAGCCAATTTGCTGAGACATACTCTGTCGACCTTTCATCATAACTGGGCCCTTTTTCTTTTAGATTAAGTCCAGTGAGCAGAACTCAGCTGCCTGTCAGCCCCTTAAGCCCAACCCCCCTCCTCCTCCTCCTCCTCCTCTTCACTTTTTAACAATCGCTCTCACTCAGCCTCAAAGCTCCCCAACTTTCTGCGGCTGCTATGTGACAAATCATGTACTTTACACCCCTCCCGCCCCCCTGCTTTCGACATCCAAGCTGCTTGTTGCAATCCTGCATTCATCAGAGTTCTCTCATCGCAAGAAGTGTGATGGTTTGGTTTCTTTGTCAAAGTGGAGCATGGGTTACATGCACCGCTTTAGCCAGTTCAAGGTTTGAAAGGGATATCACAACCCATCCCACTTCCTCCGTGGATTTGGTTAAAAACAAGCGTCTAAAGAAATCAGGTTGCATTTGATGCTAACTGTGCTAGACTTCCTTCAACATATTATAACCTCATAAACTCCAATGACCTGCCAGCGGGTCAGCCATGACGTACTCGTGCTGCACAGCCAAACATTGTTCAAACCCACAGAACTTTGTTTTAAGTTCTAGTTGTGATCCCAAAGTGTCCAATGATACCAAATGTGTCAGGATAAATTTTGAGGAAATATGTAGAAAATTATGCACAAGACGTGTACAGTGAACTCTTGGATTTGTAAGTGTAAACATCATATAATGTTTTGAAGAGTTCAAACAAGATGACACAGAATATATATGATTTTTCCAACTTTTAAAGCTACTTGAGGGGAAATGAAAAAAGGAAAAACCGGAGTAAATGTCTTCACATATGTCACTCATTTATGGCAACAAACAAGAATGAGAACATAAAGGAATTCGTCTGAACTCTTTCATGCATGTCACCCACAGCAGAGCTCCTTCATGATTATTTTATTTTATGATTTTTTCCCCCTCTCCTCTACATCCTTTTCCTTCTTCCTCCTCTTCTTTTTCCTCCTCCGAGTCACTCCGCTGAACAGGTCAGGCAGTAAGTGACAAGGTATTTCGTCGTTTTGTGAACCTTTGCCAGACTGATTGTTCGGTGCAAGTGTAGTGTAACTGAGCCGCTTGTAGCTCGCCGGAGTGTGGAAAATAAGATCGAGGACTGATTTTTTTTCCCTCTTCCACCTCCCTCCCTCCCTCTTCCCTCCCTCTCTGTCTCTCACTTGGTTTTACAACAATGTGAGATAGTAAAATAGATATCTAGTGGCTCAGCGAGAGCACCCGTGCGCCGGTGTTGCTGTCGCTCTTCATACATTTCCGTTCCACCTGACAGCCCGCTGCATTGCTCCAACATTTACACTTGCACCAGTTTGACCCGTGACCACTTGTATGCTATTACCGCTCAGGCACTAGCCATACTGACTCCTCTGTTTTCACCCAGGTTATGAATGTGAGCAATCCATGCACTGCCAGCGCCGGTCAGAAACTGTTTAAGTTGTCGACACGTTTCTGCACCAGTGAAACCAAGACAAATTCTAGTTCTGTTTTTGGTTATTCCTTGAAATTGACTGGTGATTCTGGACATTTTATAGACTGCTGCATGCTGAGGAACTCTCTGTAGATGCAGAGGAGTTGACTCTCCAAGGAAAGCAAACAAAGTAAAAATATTTCTGACTGTTTTGATTAAAAATCTACTTGTTTCAAGTGTTTTCTAAAGTTAAATGTTTCTTGAGCCAAGTGCACTGAAATACAGATGCGCATTTTGGGAAAAAATTTCTTCTGGAATCACTTTAAAGGTTTAATGTAGTGGCAACGTGTATTCATCATTTAAAAAAAATCTTTTTTACTTTCTTTCAGTATTTTTGACTAAAAATATGTTTTCCAGTTGCCGTATTAAAGATTTGAACCTGATTTCAATAAATAATAAACTTCTAATTTATAGTCCAATTAGCTGCATTATTCTTTTATGTTTACAGACAAGATACAGGCTTAAACTTGTAGACTTTCTGGTGTTTTTTATGCAATTTCTTAACATATGTGACGTTTTGGGAGGTGAACCCCAAACCACTATTAGTGTCCTGCTTCTCTAATCAAAACCACAAAACAGTATTTATCTTGTGACAGACAGATGAAGGAAACCTCTGTGTATAGTCCACCAAAGTCTGCATTGTTTATTACTTAAGGCACAGTTTGGGGACGAGTGTGAATTTATCAAAGAAATTGATCCTGTAGCTTGTAACTGTCTTTCTTTGTGATTTAGGAGGTAAATATTGTCCTTTTTCTGCTGGATTCTTATCAGGCTTTTAACAGGGATCTAATATGATGTTTGTGTTCATGTAGTGGTGGCAGACTTGAAGTTTATAAGGGGTAAAAAGGATTTCTACAAGTTCAAAAACAAGCCACAGAGAAACAGAGGAAAGACCTCCCTAAAACCCTCCGGGAGAGACTCTTACGACGACACCGGGGGGGAGAAAACAATCGCTAATATTAGGAGGAGAAGAGGGGGGGAGAAGACACTCACACAAACAAAAAAAAAACCCTCCAGTTTGTTTATGTGCACATAATGCGAGTCTGTGCGCCCGGTGAAGCGCCGCAAATGGGAGAAGTATGCGTGGGTTTCTCAGGTAACAGGATTACGTGGGCACATAATTGATCCATTTGGGGGAAAAATGACAGGGCTCTAAAGAGGCCTCGGCTTTGGAAATGGAGTTTATGAAACAGGCATTCGTAAATTCAAAGGAATCAATATGTCAATTTTATTACATCTCCGGGCCAGATGGGCATTAAAGGCACAGCTCATCCCTCTGCTTCTCAACCTCTCTCTCTCTGTGCTGTCATCTCGTTCTCAGTGTCTCTCTATCACTGTCTTTCGGTTTTTTTCTGTTCTCTATTCTTCTCACTATTGTTCTTCCTTTTCTCTCACTCTCTGCAAATGCTTGTACCTCCCTCTCTGTTTTATCCTTTCCTTCTCTCTCTCTCTCTCTCTCTCTCTACCGCTGTCATAGACACTAAGCCAGCTGAATTTCTTAAATATGACACAATAGGTGCATCCGCATGAGGATTTTAAGCTCATTTTACGTGAAGATTTCTGTTCACAGTGCAGGTTAATTATATAACCTGTATTTAAAATGAAACGGTACAGATACAGGTTAGAGACTTCCTAACTTCACTGCCACCCAGCCCCTAACCAGGCTTACGTCATTATTGTCCAGATGCTCAGTTTGCCCTCTCCACACTGAAACATGTGGTCAGCGTTTTCAAGATTCATCCCGTCTGGACATATAAAGCTCAAAAAAGCACATCTTTTAGTGCCAAAGTGGAGCGAAAATTGTCTTTATAAATGTGTCGACATAGTCTTTCTTACTTTTCTTCTCTGTATTTGTCATTCATTTTCTCTCTCTCTCTCTCTCTCTCTCTCTATCTATCGAACCTTCACTTACTCTCTCTTACTCACTCAGTACCACCTCCTCTCAGTCATCTTTCCCTCTTATCTTTCTGTCTCTTCCTCCCTAATTCCTTGTCTCTCCTCCTTCCTCTCTCTCCTTTTACTATAATGTGTACATTATCAAGGTCTGTGTGTGTTGTGTGTGTGTGTGTGTGTGTGTGTGTGTGTGTGTGTGTGTGTGTGTGTGTGTGTGTGCATGTGTGGGGTTGTGAGGCAAAGGTCCTCAGTGGCCATTTTGTCTGCAAGATTTTGCCTTGTGTGTGCTTGCATTCATACATGTGCATGTCCACACACATTTACGTCTATATCTGTGTGTAGAAGAGGAAGCTGTGTGTGTGTGTGTGTGTGTGTGTGTGGGTCTCAGAGGTATCAAATATCCCTGTCCAGGCAAATGCATCAGCTGAAATATGTTTGTCAATGCGGCTGTTGACTCAACAGTATTATTCTTAAGAAGAAGCCGTTTAGAATGAGCAGTGAGCACAATGTACTGTTTCAAAGCTCGGCCAATAGTCGAGCTTTTAAAAGGCAAAAACAGGGAGAGAGAGTGGTTGGGGGGGCAGATTAAGCATTCTGCATTTCCCTCGCTAAAATATTCACGTTTCATTTAAATACAACGGCATCCCAGGCAAGATTTAATTACCATCCAGTGCTATAATGCAAATGAATAATGCAGCAAAGACTGATGCAAACGGATAGAAATATAAGACTCCAGCGCACGATACGTCCAGGGGAATGAGAGAGAAAAGTGGGGGAAAAGGAAGGGGAAAAGGTTAAAAAAATACTTCTTGATTCTCACTACTCAGTTGGGTTTCTTAAAGAGAGAGAGATGGACAGGAGGGAGGAGAGAGGAAGAAGAGGAGGAGGAAGTAAAGGGGGGGAGGCAGCAGCACAATTACGAGGCCCAGCTTCCCCGGCGTTTGCCAGGATTTTCCGTCTCCCATTCCAGTAGTTCATTTTTGGAGTAAGTAAATAATAAGAAGTTGGTGATGCTTGCATTTTTAATTCCACCCCCTCCCCTCCCTGCACTTTTTTTTTTGTTCAGTTCACTGACTGACATCTGCTATCAATGCTAAGCAGGTGTTCCCGTGCAAACAGACGTGCCCCTGTTTGTGTTTCGCCATCCCCGCCACCGTGCACCCAAATGAGCAACGTGATTAAGAATCCTGTAAATTTTTGAAAGGAAACGGATGGCTGCCCGGCTAGAACGTAATTACACCGCCGCCGACATCCGCAGCTCACCGCTGCAGCAGCCAGAGCCAAAGCAACAGCAGAGAATTAATAATATATAATGGCATCTTTCCTTGTAATTCATAAATGAAATAAAATGAAGGAGGAGTAACCGCTGATAAGTTTTTTTTTTCCTTTTCTTTCTTTTCCCTCTCTCTCTGGGTTGCAGCAGCAGTGGCAATTTTCAGAAATTGAGTCGAGACGATCATCTTCCGTGATGCGTTAACTCAACTCAGGGTGTGTGTTAGTGGAGCAGGGAAGACCGATTTCTTTCTTTCTTTCTTTTACTTTCCTCTGGTTCTTTTTCTTCCTTTTTAGCTCATTTATTTACTAAATGAGGCCTCTGCGTATGTTCCCTCACTCTTTCACTCTCCCTGTTTTGTCATTATCCGCTTTCACTTTACTGTATGATCATACATGCCTTCGCAATGGACAATTAGTTATGATATCTCAAGTGGCAGCTAACTTCCTTCCCTTGAACTTCAAAGGCAGTCGGCACATTAAGTTTGCAGTTTCTTCCTTTTTTTTTTTTTTGCTTTGGAGAATGGGCACAGTATGTGTCTTTTACCTCCACTGATATTTTTTTTAAATGTAGGTCTGAAGAAAAAAAGTTGGAAGATGGTACATTTCATCAAAAAAGGATTATAAAATGAGTCAAGAAATGTCAAAAGATGCAGTGGATGAAAACAGGAGAGTACAAAATATGAGTTGAGGCTGAAATGTGCTGAGGAGGAGGAGGTAGAGGAGGGTGGGTAACCTCTGGGGAGGAGAAATGAGGTGAAGGGAGTGAAGCAGGAGGAGGAAAGAGGAAGGTAGCGTGACACACAGGCCAACTAAAAACCTCTGACAAGACCTATTTTGACAGAAGCTGTTTCCTTCCACATGTGAGAGAAAGATGATTATTTTTCTGTTACATCCGTCCAAAGATTATAATCACTAGAGCTGCCAGGTACAACATAATCTTGCTTTATACAGTCTGACATGCGGGTACATGATAGAAACCTGCTGTAAGTGCAAAGGGACGTTGTAAGACATGTTCTGGGACAATGGCTGCTACGGTCCACCTCCACACAGGGATTTGTGGAGTTACCAGAGCCTTGTAATGCACTTTTCACCCAATTTATATCCATTTCTCAGTCTGTATCGCTGTCCAGGCACCTTGGCTACTGTTTCCTCCCACGGCAGCTATTGATAGCGGCTGACAGACATTGTTTGGACAGTGAAAGGTGCGCCTCCCTGTAAACGCTGGCTTGCAGAAGGGAGGCGACACTCCTCTCCTGTCCCCTCTAATCAGAGCCAGAGATGGTTGCATCCTCCCTTTCGGATACACGATAATTACCCTTCTCTGTGAACGCTGGGGCTTCACTCTGAGACGGGGAGGGACAGACTCTGACAATTATATTAGGGATGTGTGTGTTTGTTTCTGCGTGTGTGTGTGTGTGTGTGTGTAAATCCCTGTACACTGCCTTGTAGCTATGCTTCCCCTTGCCACAGCTGAAAGAGTTAGTCCCAAGCTCATGATATGAAATAATAAGGTGTAGTTATGTGTGCGGCTCCCGATTGTAGCAGGCATTGTTTTTGTCTGTTTGCTATCTCTATAAAGAACTGCTGTGGCAGAGATCAGTGGGTTTACTGTATGTGTTGCTCAGTGGGAAGAACAAGGCGCTGACACAGCCGGGGTGAGAGGGTTCAGGTCTATTTGGGAGAACAATGCTGAAGATGTGAACATTTTTACATAAATTTATTGCAGAAAGTGACGATATCTGTCCTTCAGAAGTTAAGCTCTCTGCACTCTAATCGTGTAGGAGCAGCATGAACTGAGACACAATGGACTCGGAGTGTATTATCACACTTTGACCCACACAAAGAAAGTTAGTCTGTAACCAGTAACCCTGTGGTTAGGACAGCTTCAACAGTGAGTGTTAACTGGTAACATTACATGAACATGGAAAGGATTGTTGTCATGGTTACCTGCAGGGTACATATATATATATCTTGTACATTGATTCAGAATTTATTATGTGACCATCATCTAATCTAGTCTAGTTTGTCAACTTGCTAGCTATTTCCAGAGCTTTCAATCACATATCACCATCTTTATCAGCATCTAGTATATTGTGTAGGATAGGTTAGCATATATAATGCTATAGCTTTAATAACCAATTTATTATCCTGACGTGTAGTATAGTTGTAACTTTATAGATCTTGTAGTATCATAGTTACTGTGTTGTAGCCTGTAGTGTTGATATGTAGCTGCTGACTGGTGAATCTGGTTAATATGTGTAACAGCAGTGTTAATGGGGGAACAGTAGTTCTTCAGAGTTCTGTTGTAACCTATAGAAAGCCTGTATAATAGTAGTGACAGTGTGTGCAGTGTTACTGGAGGAGAAAAACAGCACAACTCTGTCTCAACTATCTCCCTCTGTGGTCGTCACTGTGTGCAGACGATGTTTTCCTCCTCCAGCTGCTGGGAGATGATTCGGGTCACCGCGGGCTGCTGGGAGTGGGGGGGGGGCAAACTGACGAATCAAGGGGGCAATTGTGTCTGGTGCCAGTCAGTCGTAATTAAGAGCAGGCTCAGGGGGTGGACGTACACATACACACCGAGACACATGCACACTGATGGACCTCGGGACATAAAATCACAAACACACACAGACGTAGAGATATACATGGACGTTCACACACATACTTAAGCCAGACCCTCTATACAGAGCAGCTCACCTGAAAATAATCGCTACGAGGGGCAGCAGGGGATGCAAATGAGGCCGGAGGTTAGCGTGGGAAAAGTGGAGCAGCGTAGCCTGGGACTAGGTGATCCTCCGGGCAGGGGGGCCGGCCTCAGGAGGGGCCTTTGTTTCCAGACTCCGTTTAAAAATGCCCAGCGTGCACCTCCTCCTTCTGCTCCTCATCATCCCCCACTCCTCTATCACCTCCCCGGCCCTCCCAGTCCGGGGCAAGCAGATAGAGAAAAGCAGTGATATATGGTTTGTTTAACAAAGGGAGGTGTGTGTGTGTGTGTGTGTGTGTGTGTCTGTGTGGGTGTGTGTGTATATATGTGTGTGTGTGTGTGTGTGTGTGTGTGTGTGTGTGTGGTGATTTGACTCAAGATTCATTCAGGTTATTTTCATCTGAAATGACAGATTTGTTTTATCAGTTAGTTGTGAATTTATGGAGACACACTCACATTTTTTGCCTCAAACTGCAGATGGATGATATATTGTGCACATTATTATATATTGTATTTCAACAAAGTCAGAAATGGCAATGATTCTGTGTTTTATCAGGATGTTTTGGCCTGTGAAAAAACCTAGCATTGGACATCAAAAGTGTCTACTGATGGGTAATTTTGGTTCATTTATTTGTTGCGTTTGTTTGCCTTTTTCTTTAAATCTTTTGCATCTAAAAACTATTCAAATGAAAAATAAGTGTCTGGTTAGAATGGCTAATAGATGCATCAGAGTGAGCAGGTGCTGGCTGTAAGGGGTCAAAAGTTTGTTCCTGTCATTGTTCATTTATTAATTGATTTCCCTTTTCTCTTTCTCTTCTCGGTACCAATCCATCTCCACCTGTTCCTCTTCACTCCAAAGCAGGTAAGCACTTAAACTCCAGCTCCTCATGCATGCCACATTATGTAAACAACACCTGTATTACCTCCTTACACGCACCAATCATAGCAAAACCCATCATTTCACATAATACTCACGCGGATGGCGGCGTACATTCGAGCCTGGCCATCTAGCCCGAGCCCCGATGAATTCCTAAGCTATAACGAAGAGGGAAATATTGCTTTGTGAAGAACACGTTCTCATAAATATTCAAACAGTTGAATACGAGTGGAGCTGTAAAAACGTGTGTATGAGGGGGAAAAAAACTCTCCAAACAAGATGCTCAGCAGTGGCGTAAATGTAAGAGCGCGGTTGCAACCTGTTTGACAGCGCCGCAGTGGATGCTGTTCACACCGTCCTCCAGACACCCGGCCGCTGTAATACCTCTCTCTCTTAATTATTATTTATTGGCAGTACCTCTGGCTCTCCTCGCCTCTCCTCTCGCCTCCTCTGTCCCCTTTATCGCCTTTCTAAATAATTTCTACAAATGAGAAGGTTTTCTCTGCTGCATGCATGTATGCGCGCCCGCACGCATGCATGTACGCAGCGCTCAGCTTTCACTCATCAAAGTTTAATCGAAGCCCGCGTTTTAGTTTTTTCGAATAAAGCACACTTAAAAAATTTAGATGCAAATTATTTTGCATTATTCATGCATTCTCCCAGTCCTTGTAGATTTAAACATTTCCGAGGCCACCTTGATTCAAGTAATTACCTATGCCTCGGCAGGCTCCGTCATGAATAAGGTATTTCCTACAAGCAGAGTATGCGCCTGATGAGCTTTTAAAGTGGCTGTACACCGAACTTGTGTATTGCTTCTCCTGCATGAGTGACTAGAACATGCATCGCAATCGCTCTCAGGTGGGGTGGGGTGATGAGGGGGCAGGGCTGGCTGAGAGTGACAGCACTCTCACTTTCATGCACTGGGGGCCTTTAAGTCTCTATCTGACGTCTCCTTTGTCTCTGAGTCCTCCTCGATCCCTGCCTTTGCTTTCCCTTGTGTCACTGCCCTCATGGCCTCTGGTTGCATTCTCACAATGCAGAACATCTACATCTTAAAGAGTTATTTCTTTTGGCAAATGAGTTTTAAGCCAAGCCAAGACTCTTTTTTTTATTTTATTTTTATTTCCTCAACATTTTTTTTGGCAGTGCACCAACTCCAAATTGATGCTTACATGTTACACTTTAGGAAACATGTTCATATCAAATGTAGGATGAAAATTAAATTTAAAACCAGAAAAGACACCTAAATTAAAATGCATCACACCTACAGGCTGCGATCTGTTTATTTCACCTCGTATATACATGTTCGTACCTATCGCACCTTTGTGCTGTTCACACTGAAGACACCAGGGAAACAATCAGATTTGCAACACATCAGCTGCAGTGTGAAAGCAGCCTCTTGTCTTCGCCTCTCTCTCCGTCCCTTTCTCTTTCCTCTCTCCACCCTTTTGCGCCCCTTCTCCCCTCCCTTTCCTCCCTGCCCTCGGCTCTTTGTATCTTTATCCATTTCAGTCTGAAGGATCCCAAAGTGTTTCAGATCTGAGCAGCCTAATACCCACCTTTAAGCCGACAGCTTTGAAATCTCTTTTCGACATAACAAGGGAACTTAGCTTTTCCCCACTTTACCTGAGTGCCGGTGAAGATCCTCCTAAATCACACCTGGCTTTGTTGGGCAAACACTCCCGCTCCTTTCTCCTCAGTAACACCCTGTAAGCACTTATTGATGTATGAGGAGTTTCATTTCAGAATGAGATCCCTTTTATTGCAAATTGCTGCATGGAAGTTAACAGCAATCTTGAACCATTTACATAAGTCATATTAACATTTTACAGAATGTTATCTCAAGAACTAAAAATGTAGAAATGAGCATCAGGTGATAATTACTTTCTGAAATGTATTCATGCTGTTTTTCGAGTGAAACCTCTTCATGTCCGCTCTTAGAAATGACATTCACCTTGTCAGAAAACACTTTTTAGCCACCCTTAAGTTGCTGTTTTTGACTGCATCTCAATAGGAGGCTTTTACTTCAAGTGCATGTTGTTATACCTTTAACTGTCAGCTGCTCAGAGCGCTTGAAATCTGACCTCACCTTCAGTCAAGACAAAGACAAAGAGTATTGATTCTCAGATCAAAGCTGGTCAGATGACACATTATACACTGTGGATCCTTCCTGTAATATCGCATGCGGTACGACATTCTGTTTAAACATAAAAAATGAACGTGTTAAACTGTAATCAGAATCTAAAGAGCAACCCTACAAGTGAAGAGGAAAGTGTGTTTTTCTGCAGGAATAGGGAACAAAGCGAGGTTAGATGGGAAAAATAATGCAGCTGTGGCCTACAAGCGGGGGGAGGAAAAACAAAGTAGTTGACTCCGCGACTCCATCATCTTTACTACCCAGCAGAAGAATTAATATTTAAACATTCTAATAATGTAGCTCGCCTTGCATGCACTTTTAAGCAAAGCAACAATATTTTTCACCTGGGGTAACACAATGATTTTTCTTCCCGCTGTGCACAATTTCCCTTTCTGATGATCTCCTCCAAGCCTCCCACCTCCACGCTGCAGCCGGGTGCACATCCCCCAAACCCGTTTTGTGATATTTTTTATTTTCACCCCACAAAAACAAGAAGAAAATATTCATGGAGATAAATATTGAAATGAATTTTCCCCGTATATGAGCAGAGACGGTCGAGGCCGTGGCTCTAGGAATGCACAATGCGTTCCCTTGAGGAGCAAGCAGTGATTCATAAAATCGAACCTGTTTGAAGGAGGAACTCGGTGTGAGGAGAGAATAGAAACAGCAGCATAATGGAGGACAAATGTGTGGTTTCCAAATGTTTTGTTTGTTTTTTACACCTGCTGTTGAGCTTGCAGTTGAGTATGCCCTTTCATATGAGGAACTTAAGCTTTTTTACTACTCACATTTATCTGCCATAAACTGGAGATGTTTCTCCTCATTCTTCTTCTAGTCAGAAGAATTTAAACTTCTTTAAAAGGTGTGTTTAGGCCATTATTGAGCACTGAACATCACCAAGACACATGAAGATCAGTGGCAGTGGTAGTGGAATTAATTAAGTTAGTAAAGCAAAACTCCAAGGAGCTGAATCAGATCAGTGGTGGATGACACTGACTACTTGATATTTGATATTTAATACATTTAATAAAATGTCGTTGTGGGCCTAATATATCAGCTTGAGTGCCAGATCAAACAAAAAGCGTCCAAGTGAGGTCAAAAGGTGAAAGGTCAGGATTTGGAAAAACCATTAAATCTGACACCCACAGAGAAAAACGTTTACTCTTTTCATCCAAGCTATAATTTTGTCATTTATTATTGGGTTTATTCATTGTTAGGGTTATTTTTTCCATCTGTTATATTGGCTTTTACCATTTCATTCCCCAGTGTTGGTTATCTGGCAATTATTTTTAACTGTTTTAACCACTACCTGTAGTGAAACTGCAAATTTTATTTATCTCTTTGAGTTAAAGTAAAAAAAAAAACCCCTCTAGAAACTGATTGTTATGACATAATAGCCAACCCTTTGCTCAGCATCTTTCCAGGTTGCATCTCCAGCCCTCCGCCACACAAATTACCTCTTTGCAGCCTGTTTCTCATCTTGTTTAACATCAGCGCAGTCAGCTGCAGACACACCTCACACCACTGTGCAAGCTCAACACAACACAAAGCCTGCTATTAGCATCAAAGGTGTAGGTAACTGTTGACTCCCGGGGGATAAATATAAACAAATACACGTTGAAAAGGAGGAAAATTAGCCAATTCACTGTATTCTCAAAGGCGCTGGAGTTGAATATTTTACAGCGATGTGTTTGAGCGAGCGTCTGTGAAGGCACCCTGTCAAGCCAAATGCATTACAGATGCCTTAAGGTTTTGTAATTGATCATGAAAATGAATTGCCAAGCGGCCGGGGCTAAATTGAATGACATAAATAAGAGTTATGCATTAAGCCTCTCTCCCTGGATTTGTTTATGTGCATCTGAGTGCTGACGGCTTGTGATCAGGAGGTGAGGAGGATGTTCATCTTTCATAGATCACAATGGCATTTCTTTCTATTCTTGCACATCTCACAGTGCACACACCTTGTCTGAAACCTGCACACAAGAGCAAGCTTTCTTAAAAGATCATGTCGTAAGCTGATTTCCACATCTTATGCAAGGTGCCTCGCCGAGGAAAGAATAGTTTGTCTGGCGCCTCGGGGCGGAGATTAAAGTCGATGCTAAGGTGTAGAAGCACCTTTGTGTTGGTAAAGACTCTTTCCCTTTGATACATGGTGTAACCGAGTGAAATCCAACAAGCTTGCCGCTAAACGGTGCAGAACGAGGCTAAAACCCTTCCCACCCTTTCCCACAAGTTTGGAAGTTTTGGTGGCAAGTGATAGAGTGATATCAGATGCGAGTTTTAATGAACGCAATGCAGTCGGAAAAGACCAGAGGGCGATTTGGAAAGCGGCTAGTGGTTTTAAATGGAGGGTGACAGGGTGAACCAGAGTTCATCAGGAATCCGAGTGGAAGAACTGAGGAGAAAGTAGTCGTTTTAGCACCAGAAAAGGCCAAGCCAAATCAACTCAGCTGTTTTGAATTTTAGTTTTGAATTATCTCTGCTTTCAAAATGGGTGCATGTCTTTTCCTCGAGCCACTTTCTGTTCAGAGTAGCAGTTTCAGAAGTTCAGAATCACGCAGGAAAGTAGTCGTCATATTTTTAGGAACCATGTTTTACTCACATGTTTGGCAAATACACAAAAATCCCCCAAACTAGTCTACAGAGAACACACAAAGGAAACAATGTTGAAGGAGGTAGGAGAGGGAAAAAAAGAACAGAAAGATGAGATGGAGCAGAAATGGGAGGTGGAAGGAGAGAAATTATACTTTCAACAGGTTCCACGGGTCCAAGAGTCAATCGACACTAAAACAACCATGTAAACTTTCAAATCAGGCAAGACGGCACCGCCAAATCTGCAGTTATGTGGTTTGCTTACGACAATGGTGCCATTGAGGTGTGTGATTATGTGTGTGTGTGTGGGTGTGCGGTTTCTATTTAACCCCCATGGGATCTCCCCTCCCCAACCTCCTTCCCTCCCTCCACCTCCAGTCTCCCCCTTCCCCTCTTCCCTCCCAGGAATAAAGCCAGACACGGCATCCAGGAATCACCTTTTTAAACCTTAATTGATTCCCTTAAAAAGAGGCCTGTGCTGCCACCCCGCATTAAAGCCCGAGAGACAGGCCTCATGTCAGATTGGCCTGCCGCTCTGAATTTGTCCCACTGCCACTGCTGCCGCGGCCGGCCCGGGACATTAGCGCAGGACCGTCAAGAATTCAGTCTAGACTTGAGAGCAGGGGGATTTAGCACGGTGAAGGTTGGAGCAGATGACTTTCACCAATTAGATTAAATCCCTGGCTAATTTAAGGTACCTCTCTCTGGCCATCTCAACTCCCACAGTGTTAAGTCATTTGTTATTTTGGTGCACACGCTCCGTGAAACTTGCTTGAAACAGAGTTTTTCATGCTGGGTTTCATATACATCGCTGTCAGCACAATGATCAATGTTAATCTATCTCTGAAAAGTGTAATAAAAAATCACTTTATGACAGTTATGATTTTTGGAGCTATTGAGCCAGATTTGCTCTGTTAATGATCGAAACAACACTACAAGAAGAAATGATGTTGTCTAAAATCATATACACAGAACTACGCTGCTGTTTTTGGCGACTGTGAAGCCAACAAGTGTTTACTGGAGTGTTGTTTGTCCGATCATACAGCTGGCATGGCTGTGGGCAGGTGATAAATGACTTCTGATGGGTGTGGACTGAAAGATTGCTGATCTTTACTATCTGGAATGAAACCTCCTCCTCTTATATCTGTTGATCTGAGCGTCTGACTTTTCCAGCAACGTGAATATTAAACTAGATTTAAGGTTCTCCTCATAGGGAACTCGTAGATCTTCCGTCTCTGCCATGAAGTGCACAATGTGTTCCCGAGGAATGCAGCGAGACGGCGTGGAGCTATTTCGGTCGCAGTGCAACGTGTTGGGACGCCCATCTGGTCTGAATCAATCAGACTCGTCCCCACGCCAGAGTCTCCCCGGGTCTCCCAGCTGTAATAATATGTCCTGGCTTCATCAAGAGCCCACCTCGGACATGGGTCAGTCCCGCGCAGATGACCCGACACCTGAAGAGTCCGTTTTCTGTCTTTCGTGGTCAGAATCGAAAACTTGTTTTGCGAGGAACCACACTCTCTCAAAGAAAGTAATCAAAATTTTGACCAAATGTAATCTGCTTTTAACTTCAGCTACACCCTTTGGTGAACACTATACTCATGACTTCACAGTCAGTCAAAATAGCAAACCGTGACAGTGATTTGAGAATGAAATGAGAGCATGCAGTCTCACCCAGTTTACCAACAAGCTAAAAATAAGACCCGTTTGATGTTGAAACTAGATCAATGCATCAGCTGGCCTCCACCAGCCTTAAGGAGCTGCTAACTTCTCTTTAGTCTGGCTTTCAGTCGAGAGTCTTAATGGGTTTTTCGTCCTGACAAAGATCCCAGAACTTTGGGGTTTATTTGGCAAAGGGTCCTCACACCAAAATCCGTCAAACTTTTATGAAACTGGCTTCACCTCTGTGTTTCTCAATAAACCCAGCCCGCCACAGTTGAGCCGCAGCGACGGGAACAGAGAGTCGACCTGTTCGCTGACCGTCACGGGCCGACTCCAAGTTTCAGCGGCGACAGCGACTCGAGGGCAGTGACTTTCTTTTTCAGAGGTGTTGGAGGCAGAGGCACAGGGGCAGGTTGTTTTCTCTCCTCGCTGGGTGAAGGAGGGGGAGGAGAGGAGGAGAAGGAGGGAGGGAACACTCTGCATGACAATACCTACATCTGTCTGCCGTTTTGTTCTTTGTCATATCAGGGGCTGTCTTTGTGGCAGAGCGCTGTCGTGGTAACAGGAGGTTAGAGGTACGGGGTGGCGGGGGAAGAGGTGGGTGGCGGAGGAGGGGTTGTCGAAGGGAGACTTGTGACTCAAACGCCCCTGTGACACAGCTTTTGTTGTGCTTCGATATTTGATCCTCTTAGCAGTTTGCCATGCCTCCGCCCCCTTACTACCCTCCACCACCACTATTACTACTACTATTAACACACACACACACACACACACTTTGATTTGCCGTTTGTCCACCTCTGTCCCCCCACTGTAATCTCTTTTGTTGAGCTTTTTTTTTTACTTTCTCTTTCTCGTCAACTGTTTAACTGTTAGCTAAATATTCAGGGTGCTTGTTTTAAGCGTTGTTAGCTGCCAGATGGGTGGGGTTTCCCACATTAGAGCAATAATGTAATTCAAATATAAAACCTCTCATCCAGTTTTTCAACAAAATCAGCTGTTTTCTTCGCTATCATTTATCTCGTAAATCATACTTTTCCCTTCTGAGGTGGCACCCTTATTGCCATCAATTTGCACAGTCGGTTAAAGAGCAGGAAAAGTTTATAACCTGAGCCTTTTTCTGCCTTCTTCCCCTCTTCTCACACATTCAGGAGAAACAAAGTTGAGGCAGCAGGCCTCTGGAGAGACCATTACAGGCCCTTTATTGTTTCAAAGCTGAGGTCATCCTTCTGCTCAGTGTAGTCGAAACAAAGGCCAAGGGTTTATTGCAGGCTCAACTGTGTGAAAGGAAACGCACTCCAACATTGTTTGATTCTCAGAGATAGTAGACAGACATCCCTGCTGTTTCCTTTGGAGGGTATATAACCGTATTATTACTATCAAGCAGGTTGGTGTGCATCTGAACTAAAGGACGGAGGTTTGTTTTTTCTTTACGTGTTCACATATTTTGCTAGAATTTTGTCCATGCCCGCGAGTGCTCCAGCCGAGGTGTCGAGCGTGACAGTTTGCTCGTGTTGGGATGTCATCCCCGTTTTCTCTGACACTTTGACGGGCATCAGTGGCAGGGAGGGAAAAAAAGGGGTGGGTGAAGGGCAGCCGAAGTCAAAATCATACATGAGTAAGTGTCATGTGGTCTTTTTTGTACTTTTCTTCCCCAAATGAAGCCAGGATTTTGAGCTCTGTTAATCCGTCAGTTTATTTGTAGTATTTGATGTCTGACATGGAAATTAGTGACCTCCATCAAATCAGTTAAGCATCCTCTGTTTAACTGACTGATTTTTATGAAATCTGCAGTTTGGCTGATGATAAATTCATGACATTTCAGCAAACACAAAGCCCCCCAAATTCCTTTGAGTGGCATATTTGTCACTAAAAAGTGTAGCATGTGCTATTCAGACAAGTGACACACAAATTACTAACATGTCAAACACCAAAGACTCCTAAATCATACAAAACTTGACCTTTTATCTGTATTTTTCACTATAAATTTTAACAATATCACCACACTGTAATCAGGCTAAATAATAAAGGCTCATCAGGCTCCATTGCTGTGGTCACAATGTCAGCCCCTTTGTTTTTGATGCGGTGACCTTGATAATTGTGATGGTAATTACAATAAGTGGCCATTATATTTCAAGGTGCAGCGACCTTCATTATCCAAATCAATTTGAGTCACTATCAATTTGATAATACCCTAAATGCGTGGCTGCATGGAAGATGCACACTCGGCACGGCTGTCGTCTGCCATATAATGGAATGCTGTTATTGAGATTGAGCCGCCCCTCTCTCATCCGTGGTGGCAATCAATATTAACAGCTTGTAAAAAGTACGGCAAAGGATTAGCCTCCCCAACAAATGGAAAGAGATACTTAAACAAAGTGCAGCGGATTGGGCCCTCAGATAGAAACTCACAATTTCAGTCCGCAATGTTTGTCTCCCATGAAAGTTGCCCGGGTGATTTGTGGTTGTTTCAGGAAGCAGTGCTGAAACTGATATGTTTGCATTGAGGTTGCAGATGGATATTTCTGCATGAAAAGGGCCAGATATCGTCATATATCCAAGTATGCAGTGTCACAAGCAGAATTATATTCTTATCTGGTTGGGAATTCCTATAAACTGCCTCATCTGCCCAATTTTAGTGTATATATTACTGTACACACATCTCCATCTTAACAAGGAATAACTGAGTCCTGAGGTTTTTGCAGTGTGAACCTAACCACCGACTTATATATTCGATTGGTATTGCTAGTGGTATTTAGCAAATAAATCTCGCTTTGATTAAGTAATACGTGTCTTGATCCTTTTCAAATCTTAGTTTCTTAAAACAAGTGAAATAATCTGGAAAAACAATCAAAGAAATCAACCTATTTTCTAAAGCCTTCTATTGTTTTACTTGACCTAACCCTTCATTCATTCTTTTTTCCAAGATAAAGGCACTTATTTCTAGAAAAGTCTCTTTGAAGACTTATTACGTTATTATAGGAGTTTTAGACAGAACTGACTTGCTAAGATGGAGATCCTTGCAAAGACCTATCCCCTGTCTGAATAGATCGGTGCCTCACTGTAGCCTGACAGATTAGGACATTTTACAAGCCTCTTTATGCTACAGGAAAATACACCCCACCGAGTACAGGGCTGTTAAATTCTGCACCTGTATTGTGTTGCAGAAAAAAGTGCAAGCCAGGCACTTCTCCTGGCCTTGTCCAGCAGCAATATTCAGAGCTTATTAATAAAAAACAGACAATTGTTTGGCAGTTCTTTTGATGTATGTGCCTATTCGCCGGGTAACCCCCCTTGTCTGACAATGCAGGAGAGAGATTGTTTTCCTGAAACGGACCTCCCCCGCCATCTTCCAGCTGAAGCAACTCAGCCGGCCCTAGGCATGATTTGCGAGGTACCTGACATAATTTACTGTCCGGGTGACTCATATTTCAAAAAATGAGGACAAACAGTATTGAATGAACTGCCAATATAATTAATGGCAATCATGATCATGCGGAAATTGTTTGCCCCCGTACCCCGTTCATACACTTAACAGATGTAAAATAGAGCTCTGGCTTTGTGTTCAGGGTGACAAAACAGGGTAAATGGCAAGCTTGCAGAATTACACTGCAAAAAAGGAATTCTTGTCTTTAATTAAGTCCTTGTAGTCCCATTTTCTTAAAAAAAAAAGTGAAGTAATCTGGAGTAAATGGAGATTGACTTAAAATACGTCTTTTAGGTCTCATAAAAGCATGATGGAGATTGTTTCCAGAGCAAAACTGACCAAAGAGATGTAAACAGCCCTGCTACTCTGTGAGAACAGTTAACAAAACTTTTAAAAAAAGCATGGAAATCCCTGCTGTCACAGTCATGATATTGAAGGACATAGCAGCTAAAATGTGTTGTTCTTTAACAGTGAACCTTTATTAATTTGTAGATGTTACATTATTTTAAATAAACTGCAGGTTAGGAGAGACACAGCAGCACAGCAGCATTCATAAGCCTGTCATTCTCACTTAGAGTACAGTGTGGAGTCAAAAAAAAAAAAAAAACAGCAATTATTTCAGTGACCTCATTGTCATCCGCTGGAAAATGTGTAATTAGCGCGTGTTTACAAGTCTGGCACACCTGCAGCTCATCTTTCGCTGTAATGTTTGCCTTCAAGAAGCGAGGCGGCTGCCAGCCACTGTCACTGGCTGTCACCGAGACGAGAAAAAAAGAGAGGGAAAGAGAGAAAAGAAAGGCAGAGAGAGGGGTGAAGTAGAAAAAAGAGCACCACTGTGTGTGCCATTCTTCCAGAAATCTCTGACTGGCTTAATGCCGTCGTTGCTGTGCATGTGAAGAAATGGGCATTTACATGGGTATACAATAGAGACTACATTACTTACACAGTAGCCTCATTATATCCCCGACGCCTACCTTCTGCCCCGCACTGGTTTACTCACTACTAGCTCTTATTGTTGGGGTATAATGGCGCTTGGGCATTTCTGAAATTCCCTCATTATTCAGCTTATTAAGGCTGCACCAACTCGATAATCGTGCCGCATTTCGTGTCAAAGGGGGCGACTGTGCTGATTTGCCACATTTGAAGGCTAGACAAGGCTCCCAGCTCAATCCTCCACGCATTGCAGGCGGGATGAAATTGCTCTGTAAATACAGGCGACGTGTAATGCTTTTTGCCCTGGCTGACACAATGCACGCTCCTCCCGGGAGTCAAACCCAAGGCGAAGTGCACCTGACAGATAACCCTGCCGATTTGGATGTCATTACAACAGGCCGGGAACACACGGTACAATCCATCAGTCCTTGGGAAAAAAAACACATACACGAATACAACAGGCAGCTGTTAGGGAATGCAACAGAAAACCAACAGCGTCTGATGAGAAATGGGGGGAAAGTGACACTGCCTTGCTATTTGCCTCCCTTTTCTGACACCAAATGCTCCATAGCTTCCTGGCTCGAACCTGAGGGTTTGAGAGGCAGCCTGACAGAAAGAGATTTGAGTGGACGTCTGTCGAGCTGTCACTGTAATGTTGCCGTTTTTTTTTTACCGGAGATTCACTTTTTTTTGCGATCAGGGGGCGATTGTCCTACATTTACTTTGAGGCAAAATAGGTGTGTCACTTCTGCTAATGGCACTGACAGTGACTGTGAGCAGCGAACAGGCCCGTTGGAAAAAATATACAGATTTTAAGAAAGGACAAAACTGTCACCATGGCTAGTCACCTTGTACATTAAAATCAACATACACTCAGAGCTTTGTGGCCTCTGAAACAGAAAATGGGTCACAAAGAAACAATTGCCAGTCGTCGCACAAAGACTGTTTTTTTTTCTCCTCTTCTTTCCGTCTTCACATGTATTGAGTTTAATTATTGTGTGAGGCGCTTAAGCTCTCTTTGGGTTGAAGCATCCTGTCTCTTTTTGAAGAATATTCAGAGGCGGTTCAGGATGCCAAGAATATGTGGCCGCCTAGGGCTGGTCGAGGCTGCATTTTGCTATGTGACATGTTGTCATATACAGGGGGGAGAAAAATCAATTGGCAATTAAATGATACACCTTGTGAAGATGACAAGAGGCATTTGGTTGCACAGGAAGAAGTGGGTAGTGAGGGGCTTTGTAATGAAGGCCTAATGACTATTCATAAGCGATTTTCAGTCCGTTGATCCACTCGACTGGGAAGCTCTGCCCTGGAGAGTCGGTGCTGTCACTTTCCCTCACCTCAAAAAGGCGCCGCAATCGACGGTGTGGGATGTGAGCGAGAAATTACCCAGAATTCTGCCCCGGGCCTGTCTCAGGTCACATGCAGGAGGATGGGAGTTGGGGGAGAAAATACACATCTGGCACACTATAGGTGGCACCGGGGGACAAAAAACTCAGAATCAGGAAGCTGCGAATACACAGGATTGACAGCGGCGGATACCTTTTCACACGAGAGCGAGTTCAGGGCTTTGTTCTTCTTCTTTGCCCGTATCCTGTTCATATTATCGAGCCGACGGAGCTTTGAGGTGGCCATCTGCGGGGGCTAGAGCATGGATTTATGACCTTGCCATGAACTCTGGTCAATAGGTGATAAATTTGAGAGGCCCTCTTTGCAATAGAGCGACGCTTTAAATTTGAGATCTCCAGGGAAGGATGCAGCAGACCAGCTGAAGTAAAAGGACTCATTGATGACCTTTTACCCCCAGCGTCAGATCATCAGGTCACTTCCTGCAAAAGTGCCTGATCGCCACCCTGCCCCCAGCCTGTTTGCTGCATTGCCTTCTCTGGAAATATCATTTGGCAATAAGAGTGGAGGCATTTCAAAACTCTGCCTACTGACCCTTTCTCTGATTACCGACGCTTCGTTTAGTCCAGTTTTATTTCACAGTTTCTCTGATTTGTGGTTGAAACTGTAAGCATCCCAATCGGATCCATTGGTATCACATTCCTCGTTCAACCAGCTGCCATGTTTTGATACAACTGACAAATACCAAAAGACTCACTGAATGTATACATCTACTGTTCAAACATGGCGTTATCTGGCTCTTATCGCCTCTTGCAGCTCACCTTATCTAAGGTAAATACAATAATGTGCTCATTAGGCTCTGCTTCATGGCTACTTGGCAGGCATGTTTGCTCAGTAATAAGAGCTTGTAGGCCAGGTCAGCCGAGTGGGGGAGTGTGTGTGTAAATGGAGGAGGCTAAAACCCAGAAATTATGCTTCCAGTGCAGCTCTGCGGCGTAGTAATTGAATAAGTCCCGAGTACCTGAGCAAGTCCGTGGCCCTCGTGGCTTTTACCCCCATCTTCAAGCCAAGAGTCTATAGCTTCTTTTCTTTCTTTTTTTTTTTCTCCTCTGCTGCACATGGCGCACCGCCAAAACGACTATTACATAATTAATCTGCATTGATCATCTGGTTAGCACATGAATCAAATGGCGGAATAATTGAGTCATGAAGTTTTGAGGTCCCGGCTCGCTCTCTGTTCCTCTCTCCATGGTTAAATGTGGAGCAGTTGCAACACAAGTTCACCAGACAATGGTTTAACATTTTGAACTCGAGGTGAGAAGTCAGTCTCGGGCCTTAAAAAGGTTACAAGTCGACTCTTTAAATTAAGGGAAGCTCAGAAGAATCACTTTGGTCCAGAATAGACTGCTCCCTGGAGCATCGTAAAGATTTAACTTTTCTGCATCTATTTTCTTCTTGTAAATTCTCAAGACCATGTGTGCCAAAACTAGGCCAGGTTTCCTTTCTTTATTTATATTGTTAGGAGCTTTCACCATGCACAATAAAAGTCATGCATGTCAGTTTAAAAATGGTAACATATATTGTCTCATTACCCTACTTTATCACCCTTTTATTAGAATAACTTACTGGTGGAACATTAGGTCAAAAGTGAGAAATTTCCTCCTTGTGTCACCCGGGTTGAAACAGGGACCTGGATAGCATGTTACTGAGTGAATCACAGCTCAAATAGTGCTTGGCAAAGCAAGTCCTGCGTGGCGAATGGACCTCATCAGCAGAAAAACTGGAGCTGCGTTCACTGCTGCAAAATTTAGCAGGAAATTTACCAATAGGTGCAGTAGACTACAGGCGTTCACGACAGGAAAAAGGTAGTTCACTCTAATCGAGGGGAGGGAGGAGGGAGTGAAACTGAGACGTGTAAATCAATGCCTCATCCAGATAGTGTGTGTGTGTGTGTGTGTGTGTGTGTGTGTGTGTGTGTGTGGGGTGTGTGTGTTTGTGTAGTGGTGTGTGTGTAAAGCAGAGAGGCAGAAACAGAAAAACAGAGAGGGAGGGAGAGAGCACTGCATACAATGTCCATCTAATCTAGTAAATTCTGCCTGTACCTGATTTCAACCTGTATTGGAGTCTGGATCCTGACTCTAGAAATATTGAAAAAAGACTGAATGAGGCACAGTCCAATCTTACTCAGGAGAGCAATACACTCTTAACAGAATATTCTGAAGAGTTGACTTGTAACCCTATATTGTAATTAGCGCTTGCCCTAACTATAAAAAAGTAAAAGAAAAGTAAAAAAATCTTTCCTGTTTTAAAAATGAAATATTCTTTTAGACCCCTTAAACTCAACTAGAGGGAAAAACCTGTTTTAAATTCAAATCAATGATCAAATTACATGTCTACTATATTCTAGTGCCTTATACTCTCATCTTTCAAAAGCAGCACTTTAACCCATACCCAAAAAACATCAGCATCTTGAAAGTAGACCAGGCCAAACACAGACTAGAATCATGATTATTGGCACCTGATTCAGGAAAACTCTTGAAACAAAAGATGATTTATATTGGAATCAGGACTATTGTGTCACTTGTTTTAAGAAAATGACAATTAATAATTGACAGAAATGAGCAGATAAAAGTAGGATTTTTACCGTTGAAAGAGGGAGTCGGAGCACTTAGCTTACATCTCCACTCTCAGCAGCTCAGCCGGGGTCAGTGCAGTGGCAGCAGCTGTAGTAGCTAAGTAGTTTTAATTGAAGTAGCAGTGCCATCATTAACATTGCTATCATTATTACAAAGCGAGCGGTTCGGATGATACTTCTGTCCCCAGCCGCCGCTGCTGCCGCCGCCGCCGCCGCCGACGCCACCGCTCCTCCTGCCTCCCATCCCCACCCCCAGACACCCGCACATCATTATGCAGTGGCATCTATCAGATACTGGCTTAATTAGGGCCTGTACAGCACATTAAGCAAGGGGAGTAGCCAAGCTCAAATATTTATAAGGTTGAGTATATTTATGATCTGTGTCATAATCCCTTATTGGAAGATTTCAGTGGAGGTTTTACAAAGCAGACCCTTCGCCCTCCCCCTCCCACTCCCTCCTCTCCCTCCTCCAGTCTCTTCTCTCTCCTCTGCTTCTGCATTACTGTTTTACATTTAATGTAATTAACTGATGCTTTTATCCATAGCAACTTAGAGCAAATCCAAGATTGGCTTGATTTCCTGAACCAGCAACTCCATAAGCTGCTGATCATAGGGACCAGCGTTTAGAAAAGTATTTTAGGTATTTGAGTGTCCTGTGTCAGTGAGTCAGAGGCCAACAGATGCAACAAATGTCCCTGAAAACAAGATTAGAGTGCTAAACTAATCAGCAAAGTTTTGGCTCTAACTTTTACCTGTTGAACTGTGATAGTTATTTTGTCTACACTCTATCTGCAGGCAACACTATGAGCAGCTAAACACATGCAGCAAAATATTCATGATATAGTGTAAGGCTTTTATTTTCTTAAATTCTCATCTGCTGAGCATCACAAGGTTAACTTCCTGCTATTTTTAGTCCATGCAGAGAGTGCAGGTCTAAGTGAATGGCACTTCTGCCTCACCGAGAGCCCCCACCACCAGCCCTCCAACCTCCTCTGCGATAACTCCTCTTGTCTGTTTTTGTTCAAGCAAAAGGTATCGCCGTTGTTAAGAGCCCTTCCCTTTCTCTCTCATTCAGGCAACTCTTTTTTCTTATGCCTCGCCTTGGGAGAAACCACAAGGGTCATGTTTATTTAAAAATACAAAAACACACGTCTGTCCTTGTCCCTCTTCCCTCTCTCTCTCTTTGTGTGTGTGGGGGGTGGGGGGGTGGGGGGCAGGTAGGAGTGGAGAGGGGCTGCAATTAGGCATCGTGCTTGACTTTTTTTTTCTCTCTTCAGTGGTTGCTGGTGTAAGGTGCAGAGGGTGTAATGAGTACAAATTTCCCAAATTGTGGTTACACTGCAAGTGACTTCATAATACATGATCACAGTCACACAAACATACCTCAGTCCAAAAAGCTGTTTTGTCACTTTTTCAATGCACCAGTCAACAACTTATGTACATAACATGATGAAAAGGACACAACAGTTTATAGAAATTGCAACAAAAAAGTGCACATCTAGTCAATGAGAGCTAAACATTCTCAAATTAGAGGTTAGCGAAGCAGATTGTTGACTTCAGACTTGAAAGTTGCCAGTTTGAAACCCAGCTGAGCTCGATTTTATTTTTTAATGTGAGCTTGTATCTTTGAACAATAAAGAGTGTGGTAGGTCGCTGCACTACAGTGGCCAACATGAGGTAGAGAAACGGTTAAACCCACACCACTAAAAACCCAAATACACCAATTTTTCTCGGCCTTTCTCTCTGCTCACAAAAAAGTATCACAGAGAGGTCTCCAGCGTAACCTCCACCTACACCATTACAACTACCCCCCAATGCAGCAGCGAGGTCCAGGGCAGCAGTTGTGACCCCTATACCAGACAGTCGTGATGAGGTCTCTGCGTGGGCGGGCATCTGCTGTAACACGCCAGTATCTGAGGCATTCTCTCATTGCTGGCATGGCTTATCCAGAGCCAAAACCTGTGGGGGGGGGAGGAAAATACTCCCCGGTCACTAAAGCCCTTCCTTTAAGACGCTCTAATACAGATTGCGAGGAAGGAATGAACTGCAAGGCTTCAGCCGCAGTTTCTGCTGACCTCAACCACAATACTCTTTCCTCTCCCCGGGTAAGTGGAGTCGAGGAGTGCAGAATAGCGCTGCTCTTAAGAGTTCAGCTCGCTGTTGTTCGCCAATCACTCAGGTGGGGAAGTGAAACGTTGTTCACCTCTGGGTGTAATTGAGATTAAGTCGCCCTCATATTGTGTGGGAGGAAACAAGTGCTCTCTTTACAGGGTGCAGCAGCATTTTAAGGCGAGCCACAGTCGGAGTGCATTTGGGGTTTTATGTTGTTTTGCCATATGTTGCCAGAACAGTGTGTCAGAGAGAGAGAGAGAGAGAGAGAGAGAGAGAGAGAGAGAGAGGGGAGCGTTGAGTCATATTTTCATTTTAGCCATTCTGCTGATGTTGTTATCCAGAGAACCTCGTAAATGATGCCAGAGAGGAATACACTCAAATGGCTAGTGAAACAGGATTTCTAAGTAAAATTCCTGTTTTCCTGGAAGGTCCATGCGCGATGTGAGCATACTTTAACTTGGAAATAAGAGCCAGAGGTAGAAAAATGCAATGAAACAAGAAAGAAAGGAAAGGAAAGAACTGCATTGCAATGGCAAAGAGAACGCAAAAAAGTAGTTAAAGTTTGATAATAGATTTTTTTAGTGAAATTCAGAAAATAAAAACTGAGGTCAGTCTGTGTTGACTAATATTATCACTCAAAAAGTTTGTTGTAGCCATGCTCAAGTACAGTAAAAATATAGATATTCGGTTTTGATATTTGAGTAAACCCTCCTCAACTTCATTCGCTTCACCCACCTTTAATATGCAGAATGGAGTTCACACAGTACCACCCACACGATTGGATTGCCAAGTGATCTCAGGGAAATGTAGAATTGCTGAAAATACCTCGGCGATGACCGCTTACCACCGAAGAAGGAAACAAAATTTAAAACAGAAGGATTTTGACTTCACAAGCACCGCTTTAAATATCTTCAATCTAACTGTAGGTAGTAGCGGTGGTGGTAATAGTGGTCAATTGGCCTCTTTGCCCTCCCGCCCCAACACCTGAGCAACGCAGCCGGCCCACGGGTAACATTGTGGGAGGAGCCCAGCTGCTCCTCAGGCCTCCTGTGTGCCCCCCCCCAGCCTCCTCCTCCCTGCCTTGCTCTTCTCAGGCTAGCGTAGGAAGGAAAAACCTAGGAGGGAAAGAAGCTCTAACGGCGTGTATGAGAACCGCAAGCCTTTGGCCAGGTGGTTGGTGGTGGGGTCTCGCTTTTATTGATTTTAGTTACTTTTCTGACAAACATCCTCCTCTCTGTTTGGCCACTGAGGGCAGCAAGAGGAGCGAGCAGCGTGGGGTGTTTGGAGTTTGAGAGAAAGACGAGGAACCGACAGCGTTGCCTGGCCTGGGAAACCTTTGCCTCTTTATCCTGCTCTCTCCGTTTTCTGCTTTCCCACCGGAGAGCTAACACATTATTATGCATTTTGCTTTATTTTACTGCATCGATTTAAAGTAATTTGAAGGTTCTGCAGGGACTAGTACCTGGGTTTTTCTCAGATAGCTCAGTGTGTGCTTGTGTGTTAACACAGCAGGGCCTCTGCTAGATACAGGGTCTATTTATCCCAGAGGGAAATTTAAGTGTCAGCAAGAAGCAGCAAGAAGGTGGGACACAATAAATACATGTTATATCTCTGAAATACAGAGGACCCAGGCAGTTAAAGTGTTACTTACTACCTTCATTTTTTATTAATTCCTCATTTTCTTAGGTGTTAACTTTTTAAATCATGGACATCCTATTACAGAATAAAACTCTTCAGTTAGGGTTTTTTTGGTAGAGGGCACATTGTGATCTTATTTCTGTAAATTCTGCACATCCTGTGTTGAACCCAATGTTCCAATATCATACATTCTTCTTTCATATATGCTCCGGAGCCGCCACTTCAGGAAACCCACCAAGGTGTCCGTTTGCTCACGGTTCCAGCCCTTCAACCTGTCAGACACACTTTTGTGACGGCAAATCCCTCTATTCATTTTTCTCTTCTTCGGCACAAATATATTTTCCTTTTTTTCCCCTCTTTTATCAAGGGCAAACCTGAACTCCATGGAAAGCACACACACACACACACACACACACACACACACACACACACACACACACACACACACACACACACACATCCAGGGCAGGGAGATCTCCAGGGCCTGTCATTTTACATTTACATTTTAGCCATTTAGCTGACGCTCTTATCCAGAGTGACTTGCAAAGAGTGCAACGGCAGACTGAACCTGAATGTTCAGATGTAGGTGAAAAAAATTCAAGCTGAAGAGAAAAGGTCATGTTTTGTATGTATTTATTAGCATTTTGGGAGTGGGTTTAGTGACCTTTTGATCCCAGATATCTTTTAAAAAATGTATATTTGGTATGGGTGTCAGTAAGGATGCATCACTTTGGACAACCCAGGTTTTGTTTATGCAGTCTCTCCTGCCGTTTGGCCCCCTATCTTAACACCTATTTTAATTTTTCATGAAGCCATTTTGAATAAGAACCCAGCTCTTTTACGTTCCGGAAAAAAGATATCAAGTATTTCGAGACTCTCCACCTGGCTGTCTGAATTATTCAAACGTGCAGGAAGTGAAGCCCACCCCTGCTCTTGCAGGTTGTAAAGGCCAAAATTGCTTCATCATGCCCAAGTGAAGGTATGCATACATTATTCAGTTAAACCTGAGAAAAATCAGACGTCTCCCTTGGTATTTGTGCCGGCGAGAAAGAAAATGCCTGCTCTTGAATTTCTCAGTGGTGGACATTTTTTCCCCCACCCCTGTTCTTCTTCCATGATTGCTACATCCATTTATTGATAGAGCATTTTCCAAATACTACCTTAAAATTGAAATAAAAAGTAAGTTTGTAGGCTTAAAACGATCAATTTTTCACGTTTCTTCTTCAAAGTCAAAGCGTAGGCAATCATCCACAGCTCGTCTCCTTGATATAACCTGTTACCAGGTTTTATGGCAAACACTTTTTATGGCCATTTTCCCCACCTCTCCATATCTATTCCACATGCACACACACCTAAAACTGCACCTCAACAATCTATACTCAGTCCTGGATGCTTTTCTCTAATTGTTTCTCCCTTCTATCGACCGCCTTATTCATCCACTCTTCCCCATAATGAGAGATAAGTCGCTTCACACCGTCAAGCACCTTTCTCATTTGTCTTGTATGCTAACCCACACATACACTCATATATATCAGTGTACAAACACACATCCCCCCCCCTCTGACACATAAGACACATCCATAGACACACACAGCATTGGGCCTAGGGCCTACTGTATGGCACTCTTATCTTCAACACACAGACTTAGCATTAAGCCATCAACAAGCTAGTGTCTCCCAGTCGTCACCGTTGCGCTGATCTCCTCTCAGGTTGGACTTCTTCTCCTCTTTCTAAATTGTCGCTAATTTAGCATTGCTAATCTAATAGGACGGTGCCTTTTCTAAATACATCACCAAATTCGTTCAATGTCAGAGGTCCTTTTCCACACTGGCAATATTGTCTCTCTTTCCTTTTTAATTCGCTATTCATGTATGTTATGAATATCCCCACGCCGTGCATAATGTAATTAAGTATGGCCAATGCAGTGTGGGCAGCCGTCCCAGAGCCAGTCAGTTCACTAACTCAGAATATGAAACCTTATGAACTGCCACTGCTTTGCGTTGCCATCATTCAGCTCTTGTGGCAGTAATGCACCAAGCAATATTTTGCTGAAAGGCTGTGTTGCTTGCATTCTATCTTTTGGTTTGAAAAGACGTTTAATGCTTTTAAAACCAGATTTGTGTGGACTTGAACTTGAATCCTACCTTTGTATGTTTTTCACCTGAATATTCAAATTGAATTGGGCCAAAAGCCTCAACCTGATGAATGTAATGTAATGGTTTTTTTGTGCACATTCAAGAAGTGCTGTGACTTAAGTTTGTCTAGTTTTTATTTCACAAAAAACTAATGTACATAGGTTTCTGTTGCATTTGTTCAAAGCATACAATGCAGAGATCAACATTTTTGCTGTTGAAATAATTCTTCTTGCTCAAGAACAAGAGAATGAGTACACTTTTCAAAACGAAGGACAAAGTTCACTAGGAAAGTGTGAGAGACTGTAGGGAAAGCTGAAGTTGAGACATGTTCAACTGCTTGCTGAGCCAAAATAAAGGTGTAGATAAACATGATCTTCATTTTAATTGGTGGTTTCCAGTTCAGTGTAGCCCACAAAGTGTCTTGTGTAGTTCATTTATTTAAGCTGTGTTGGACAAGAGCATTTCCTTTTTGTCTTGGACATTACATTTGCAAATTATTCCCATCATCAAGGAACTTTCAGTTGGGAACATGTTGAGGCCTCCACAGAAGTTGTAACTTTTTAGCTTTGGGGCTCGGCTGTTGGACGTTGTTTCATCCAAATGATTGTCTAACTGAGAGAGCAGAGAGAGTGTCACAGTGTAACAACTCAAGGAATCCCAAAAGGAAACAGCTGCATGGACAGGCTGCAGCATTGGTGTGTGTGTGTGTGTGTGTGTGTGTGTGTGTGTGTGTGTGTGTGTGTGTGTGTGTGTGTGTGTGTGTTTTATACAGGCCTGCATGCATGTATCTGCCAGCATGTGTTTTCCCAGAGTTTCCCAAAGCTCCTGTGTGATTATGCACTCTGTATTTCTGGACCAAATGTTCTCATAAGATTCTGCCATACATTTTAGCTGAGAAAGGGTCAGGTTTTGGGTCAAAGCTGACATTAAGGTTGGTTTTGGATTAGAGTTGAAGAAAAATACATCTTTTTAAGGAGAATCCTTGCAGGTATAGCACTAGAAACATATGTAGCTACATGTGTATGTCTGTGTTTGGAAAGACAGTCATTTCCGACCTTGTCAGCTGTTGTTCTATCGTTCCAAACGGGGCTCAGGAGAGATTTGGGGGTGGGGAGTTGAGGGAGAAAAGCATGGCCGAATGTAATTTCTTGCCAACCTGACAGCGCTGTGGAATAAAGTGGCGCTTTCTTCCCGGGTGATTGGAGGGAATTGCTTCTCGGGGTGACAAATGATTAGCTGTTATCTTGGACAGGATTTGATTCCCACAAGCACCCGGCAAGTCAGCCGACCGACCGGCCAGTCAGCCACCCGGCCAACTAACTGCGCTGAGTCAGGTAACTCCATGGAAGGATACAAGGGTGTATTCACATGAAATTAAGTCGCCAGCCATGGTTAACCACCTCCTTCCTCCTCCTCCTCCTCCTTCGTACCCCTATGAGGCCCCCACCAGGACAAAGCCTAATCCGCTCTGTCAGGGGCAGATTACGACTTTGTTTAATTGGAGATGGGCTTCGCTGACAATCGGGCCTGTTGTTGCCCAGTGGTGCAGGTGTTTTGTTGATGCCTTTCATCATGATGATGCATCCTCTAGCATAGTGGTGGCACAGAATAGGCAATGTATGAGTTTCTGTTTAAAGCTATAGAAATGTTGATGTAGAACCTCACACTTAGAGAAAGGATCAGGTAAATTGGAACCCACAGTAAAAAGGGTGCAATTTATTTTTACAAGAAGAGGAGCAAAGTGCACGCTGAGATGAACTGATGTGGGAAGAGTAAAAATCTGTCTCATTCCTCAGCAAGCCCTAATGAAGAGGGTTGATTCCTGTGTATCACACAAGGATTTCGACACATTAATCCCTGGGTAGACTTCAAGCCTTTGTCCGTCTAATGGCTCTTTGGCACCTTGGATTTCTGTTGGAAGCCAATTTGTAGCACTGACATTGAGGTGGTTGAAGCAGCTCAGCAGCAGCGGCCACATTCGGAGAGAAGAGTCAAGGTGTTAAAGCCTGATTGGTTCTTCTCTGCGGTGCAACGGGTGGCTTGTTGTCACCCCACGAACACACGCTTCTCAAATGAGAAAATATGTAGACATTGGCCCCCTTTGCACCTTACCATGCCCTGTACAGATAAGAGAATTTGAGAGTTAAAGTCACATTAGAGGAAGGCTTCGTAGGAGGGAAAAAAAATGTCTGGGTGGAAATACCCCTCTGTCGCAAGAGTAAATAAGTTCTCCCCATGCCAGCGAAACCCCATGGGATCAATTAGCTGCCCATTACCATAGATACAGAGAGCTTCTTACGCAACAGCTTGCTTCAAATTTTGAGTGGAGGGGGGTAGAAGACGTGAGGGAGAGAATGTTTAAGGATCTTGTCAAACTTCACCTCTGGCTTGAACAAGCGTTGCGGGGCGCTCTGGCATGTCGTACGGGTCACGAAAACAACATGAAAACGTCTCTGTCAGCCACTCTGTTTTCATTACCTGAAACAACAAACAGCGGAGAGAAAAAAGGAGACGAGGAAGGAAAGAGTGAGTGCTCCCCTGGGGCACCATTTACTTCCTGTGCAGATGAGAAGATAGGTGAAAAGGGACTACTTGGCTCCTGAGATTGAGCTAAGATTTTCTCTCTTCTCCGTCCTTTACCTTTCTCTCTTTTTCCTCGTCATCTGTTATGTGACATTTTGGGTCCCTTTACCTCAGTGTTAATTGTTACTTTGCTTTATTTGCTACTTTACACAGAAACTGCCAGGGTTAGGAGCTCTGCATTGGAGCTCAAGTGCTAACTCTGCCAGGGTTAAAGATTCAATTCCCCATGAGCAAGTCTGCCAGGCTAGTAGTCCGACTCCCACTGGGATCACCCATGCTAAAAATGTATGCAGCAAAGGCGCTTTGGATGAAAATGTCCACCAACTGGCTCAGGCTATGTTAACTACACTTGAGGGAATTGTCCCGCAATAACAACCACCCACCAGAGGTTCTGCATGAATCCTTCTCTTCTTCTACCACAGGGAAGAGGCCATTGTTTGCCAGTCCCGCCCTCGCTGGCCTGAGGTTGCTGATATTTTAACTAAGGTGATGATAGCCTCAGTTGTTTTGCTCTAAAGGGGCGTTTCTCCCCTGTCTGCTACCTCTCTCCCTCCGTGGGAGCTAGACTTTTTCAACTTCTTCTCAGTGATTTATGACCCCTCCATCACATACATCCCATGGGTCCTCCCCCCGGTGCAAACACAGCCCTGCCACAGCGACTCCTGACTAAAATGGATTAGGTGCAGTTATCCACAAATGGATCCTTGAATACCTCTGTCCTGTTAACTCGCTAGCTTAGATGTGGCCTGGTTTGATTGCAAAGGTGGAGTGGGCCTGAGCGGCTCACTCTGATCCTTGGCGTCTCTGTTTGCCCGCCGTAATTACCTGTTGTGAATGAGTTAATAGCCATAGGAAACCAGCTTGCCGGGGATAAAAGGGACAGTATCTGGCGTTCAAAGCGATGAGAGGGTTTTAGCTGCACTGGGTTGTGTGTATATGTGTGTGGGAGGGGGATACTTTTCCTTTATGCACTCTCGAAAGGGAAGAAAAAAAGTTTCCTTATCAGGTACTGTATGTACTTAAAAGGATCCCACTGCTGGAAGCGCACTGTCTTGGGGGAAAGCGGAGAGAAAGATGAAAGGCTTTTGTTAAAAGTGACGCTTGGCCCAGGTTTCCTGTGCCTTGCCTAGACTCCCCTGTCCCTCCCCGCCTGAGTGCTCGGCTCTCTTCCTCCCACTTTTGCCTTCTCTGCCTTGCAAAGCTGTCTTTGAGGGGGGAAAAGTAAACCCTTCTTGCCGCCTGCCGGTGTTAGATTAAATACCGAGATGGCGACAGGAAAAAGGCAGGGAGGAAAAACAAAAAAAAGTGCCTGCCTGCCTAGCTGGCTGGTTGGCTGGCTTGCTGGCTGGGCTGGGGTGAGGGATGTTGGAGGAGAGTTATCAGGTTGGCGACGGAAACTGCCAGTTAGTCAGCAAGACTCCCAATCTGGTGTAGTCCAAACATGCCGCCCCGGGTTTTCGATGACACGGTAATCTGTCCCAGGGAGTTCAGGGTTGATCTAAAAAAGAGAACTCATCTTTTTTCCCTCTTATCATACCGACATAGCAAACTCGAGGTGCCTAAGGCCACTAACACAATAACAAGAGAATAAAATGATCTTCTTGAGGGAGGTTGTATTGAGTGCATTTTTCATGGCTGAACTATGTCCTGGTGGGCTTAAATTCATTGGTAAACACAGAGTTAAGAGCATTATTGGACATCTTGCTGAACACATTTCCTTTCATTTACACTGTGCAAATGATTTGCCCCTTACACAGGAAAATAGCAATGATATGACTTCCGGGAGCTATGAAAATTAGAGACCCGTGAAGCCATATGGAGGCTTCTTGAGCCGCTGAGACAAGGTTTCTGAGGGATGTGAAGGAAGTATCAAGAAACAATGAGTGTAGGACTTTATGTCTTGGCTTAGTTCCCCATATCTCTCTCTTTTTCTGCTCTCTCTCTGCCCTGCCTGCCTGATTAATAAGAACTGCTAAGAAAAATGGTAATAGCTTGCATGCAGTGACAGTGCCCTGGCAGGTTTGTAAGCGCTCCACCAGGGAGAGAAAAAAAGCAGCCAGCGCTATGCATCCTAGAAATGAGACTCAATAAGCACAATAATGTGTTTAACTTGTAAACTAGTGTGGGTGACAGATTACGGGCGGTCCAGCAGTGTGGCAAGGAGCCGACGTCTCAGCCGTTCACCTTTTGCCTCTACATCTGTCCTGCTAATGGGCTCCACTTCCACTTCTCTGCCAGCGCGATAGAAACCCAGCTCCGAAAATCCTCAGGCGAAGCTCTCATTCCTCCCCTCATTCTATTTCCCAATTAGACGAGAGGGCATGATTAGTTTATTAGCAGTAGCAAAAGCTCCGGCGAATGTGTTTGCGGATTCTTAGCCGTTAATGAGCAAATTCAAACCCTATTGAACGGACACGGGTGGGAGGGGGAGGTTATTCGCGTGCGCACTCGGCTAATAATAGCGTCCCAAAGACAAAAGATGGAGGAAATAGCATTATAGGAGGGGGGGGGCAGAACAATGGAAGCCTACCGGCGCTCTTAATGGCATGCTCTTTCATTTTTTAAATTGTTTCCCTTTTGGAATTATGTATGCTCGCCATCCTCTCCTTCAGGGTTTGGCAAAGCGTATACACACATACTCTTCTTCCACAGCCAGCCTTGCTAACACCAGGGAATAGAAGCAGGTCTTGAAGCACAGGAGACAGTAGTTCCACCTGTGGGAAATGAACTCCAGTGCAACCCACTCTTTGTTTTCCTTCTGCCTTGGCAGGCTTAACCACCTCCTTTACAAGCCAGGTAAATTGTTCATTAGGGCTGAGGTAAAAGGGGGGTGGGAGGTGCTGCGGAGAAGGATTTTTTTTCCTCGCATGAGGCTGAGAAGTGCGAAGAACAAACAAGTCAGAGCATTTGTTCAACGGTGTAATCTACACATCAATTATCCTGCCGAGCTAATTAGCACCTCGGCATACCCCAGGTACCTGAGCACTCACACATGCTCGACTCTTTCAAGCCACTGATCAAAAACAGGAGAGGATTGACAGAAACATGGGGAGGCAGAACCCAAGGGTAGGTGGGGGGAAAAGCCTTAGATCAAAATTTCCTTTTTACTTACAGTATATGGAGACTGCAGAGTGTGTGAATGTGTGTGTGTGCGTGTGTGTGTGTGTGTGTGTGTGTGTGTGTGCGTGTGTTGCAGCTATTCACGTCATGCCAATGGAGTTACTCAATTATGTAAGCCGTGTATATATACATACACATATGCCTGAGTACATGCCATCTATGCTGAGAATAAGAAATTATCTAGAAGTAACCGTTGTCTTTACTTTTCTCTGTTTGGACAACGTATTACAATACTGGTGTGACAAATTACTACAAAGTACATTATGCTCAAATAAACAAGGCATCAAGAGGTAGCGTGAGTATTCGCTCTTCATTCCATCGTAGTGGTTGCTTGTAATTTTTGCGATCTATACATTTATGGTTAACGTTACAGTTTAACGCCTGAAACACAATAGAAACTGACCAAAAGCAGTTATAGTTTTTTATTCCTTAATTTAATCTCTTTAAACGTCCTCATTGGTGTGTGTTTTACACCTAGTTCGTACAGCTCTGGCCCTTTTTAGCCTATTACTTTTTTATATGTTGTCATTCTGGGAAATTAAGTTAATTATCTTATACTTGCTCTCATTGTTCACTGAGATGAACCTTATGCATCTAAAATGGAAAACATAATGTTGGGAGGTGATTTAAGTGATTTCATTTTGCTGTTGAAAATAAATAAATAAAGCTAATCAAATAAATTGATATAATAAAGGTTGGATCTGTAAACATGGAAGTGGTTGCTGTTTTGAACTTTCCGCTTAAGCCTTTAGCTTTCTTATTAAGGTGTAGCACAGTATGTGAAAGAGCCCTAGGTATCCACGTCCCCCACTGCTCCCCCTCCTGCTTCCACCCTCAACTCCCACCATGTAATTAAAAGTGTAGTTTTTGCCCTCCTACGGCTAGATAAGAAAGACAGGTACAACATGAAAAAAATGCAACTGGCAAGAGGGAAAAAAGGAAACAAAATGCCTCGGTTTGCTCCTGTTTACTCCCACCCACGTCATGTATAAGTCATGGGCTCTGGGGCCTCTGACTGCAGCGCTGCCTGTTTGTGCCGTTTACCGAGATGGAGAGAAAGGTTAAGTTGTGTCATCTCGCTGCTGTCTTACACCTGGCGTACCTTGCCGCTAGCACTGTCTAATACACGCATTCACACGCAGATGTTGTGGTAAATAGGAAGGTGTGCAAAGTCTCACATCCAGTGGTGATCACAAAAAGGCCACGGATGTGAGCTGAAATCGATTCAGAAAAATGAATGCATGAATATACGTTTACATCTTTAAAATGCACTCTCTATGTGTCTGAATGTATTTACCACATAAAAAGATGCTTTACCTGAAAACTGTTTGCTCTAGGGTTGATTTCTGATGTGAAATATTCAAACACAAACTAATACTATAACATGGTTTGTCCTAAACTGTGCATTTAATATAAAGAATAGAAATGTCAGTTTACCTACCAATACATCCATGTTCACGTATAAAACCTGCTTTTTTTTAAGATATGAACGCCCATATTTACCATATTTTATGCATTTACCTAGGCAGCATGCTCAAGTGTATCATGTCCACTTAAAATTGTTAATGAACACATATAGGCTGCTGTGGGGGTTGGACCGTGTGAGTTTGGGGTTTATCAGCCGTAAGACACTGACACCACGCAGGCTCTACAAGCTGTCGAGATTTGACGGAAAAATCCTGTCCAATGTATAAAAGGAGCTCTTCCAGGAGATGGTCTTGGACACTCAGGTTGTTGCCGTGACAATAAGCTGTGCCCCTTACAGGCGCCTCCCTCCCCTCCACGCTACCCCCACCCTCTGGCTGGCTGGTAGCTAATTGGGAACTTGGTAACAGTGTCAGAGAGAGTCTCCTTTCTCCAGAGGGCTCTCCCTCTCTGCGAGGGCCCAGGCCACCTCTCCAGCGTGTGTTTGTGTGTGTGTGTGTGTGTGAGTGATATACTGATTGGAGAGCTCAGTTTGCCGGTTTCCTGCTGGGGACAAGGCACACACACACACACACACACACACACACACACACACACCCACACACTCACGCGCGCACACACACACACACACTCCCCATTTCCTGGTGCTTCTTTGATACCTGGTGGGGATGCTATTCAGGTGACAAAGATCTGCTCTGTGCATATGTGTGTGTGTGTGTGTGTGTGTGTGTGTGTGTGTGTGTGCGTGTCTGCGTGTGTGTTGGTGGGGGGGTAACAGATGTGATTTTACACTCTCATTACCATGTGAATGAGGCCCTGGGCCCCCAGCTTGGCTCGGACCAGAGAGGAAGAAGAGGATTCAACCCTCCTCATCCCCCATCCTCACCCTCCTGTGGCCCCTCACCTGGACCCCCCCACCCCCCAGTTCATCCTGTCTGATCTCTTTAGTCCATCTGAGGTCCCCGCTTGACCCCCCCTCCTTCATTCCCCCTAAACACACACACACACACACACACACACACACACTGATCGACCTTTAAACAGCTGGTGACTGGCAGAGTTTTATGACAGCAAGAGGTTTCACTCTCCCCTGTTTTTTCTTATCATTGTCAGTCTCAGTTCAAGACTTTTTACTACTCATATGTTATAGACACACAATAAACATACATTTCAGTAGGAATATTTCCTAAAGTCACACAAACTCTCCTTTGTTGCTTTTGAGGAGTATTGAGGCCGAGGTGGCGGCAGTGAGAAATGGTTGTTTTAGCTCTCAGGTGCTGTTTTTCTGAGATAAACACAGCCGTGGCCTTGTCGCTGTGGACAAGAATGCAAAACAACCTTGGCCAGATCAAACTGGTTGTGTTCACTGCTATCTGGCATCCCGCTCGACAGTTTGGTGTCTGAAGTAAAAGGTGAAGGAGTCTGGGATAAATGCCTGTAACCTCTTTGACGTCTCTATAGCAGCTGCAAGGTGGTTTGCTTTGAAAAAAGATGATTTCAGCTACTTTTAGGAAAGAACATGGAGCCAGGCATTGCTCTTATATTGTTTTGGGGAGTCCCTAGTGTTGCTTAAGTGGAAATTTAACCCGTAACCCTGGCACTGTCGATGCCTTGCTCAATATACAGAACCAAATGAGATGTCCTCAGTTCCCTAAATGAAATCTTCCAGCCTGGATGAAAGATGAACTTCAAGCAGTGATTAATTCTTTTTTTTTCTTTCTTTTTTTTTTCAAAATAGATGCATAGCATTTGAGAAAAGAAGCTTTCATTTGTTTCTTTTTACCGGCTGGATCTCATTCTCTCCCCTCCTGGTGTAGGAAATCAGCATCAAAAGCTTCTGTTAGCCGGTAATTACAGCTCAGGTTCTGCTTAACTGTTATTAACAAAAAAGTACAGTAATCTGGCCTGGCAGTGCAATATGTTACCGTAGCTTTCTAATTAATCTTACAGGGAGTGTAATAAATTTACAATATCAGATTGGCGCAATACTGTATATAGATTTATTAAAGCTTTTAATCAGTTCTGGCAAAATTAATTTTGCAATGATTGCTTACATTTGAATTTGCATATACTTAGTGCAAGTAATTTATTTTTATAGATTCTTTTTTATTAAAACGAGGCACGTGGGGGCCGTCAGGGATGAAGAATTGCTGGATTTTGCCTCTCTGTGCTGCGAGGGAAAGAGTTTCCTCATAGGTGCGAAGTGAAGTTGACACACCACCTGTCCCGATTGCATGTGTGATCTGTCAGATATTGTCAGAAAATAGCTGTCTTTTAACATTTCTCTGTCGTATACCACAGGATGGTTTTGTTAGATGTAAACTCTGAACTTTGTGACTCTTTCATCCCCATTTCTCTGTGTTTGTGATCGAAGAGTCTTTTTGAAAGTCACTCTGAATTAGAGCAGGATATAATTTTACATTTTTTAGATCCAGCCCCACTTTTGATCCTCTAAATATGGATTCAAGCTTTGAAAAGTTGTTCCATGCTTGACCAGATCATTTGGACTAAGTTCCCTCAAAGGTTTCAGTTTAATGACCCAAGACGAACAACTTTAATCCAGTATTATCCTGGCCTTATTCATCATATTGACCAGATGTTACGTCTTTAAAGCAATCTGTTGTAGCTTCACACGTTACTTTTAGTTGAGATTTTTGGTTACGTTAAAAATATATTCTGAATGTTAGCTCTGAACTGTTTTGTATTGGAGCTACTTAAAACATGGAAAAAACTAAAGTCAGGTATGTGTTCTGATTTGTTTTCGTCTTCATCCATAATCAAAGTAGATCTTCCCCTCCCTTCTCGTCTCCCTGTTTTCCTCTCTTGTAAATACTCACAATGACACAAGCCAACAGAGAAACACACACTGAGGTACACAGGAACACAGATGCACACTCCCACACACTCGCACTTACACACATAAACACATAGACTCGCACACACAGGAGTGGTGTAGCACTTCCAGGGCAGATAAGAGTGATTCATAAACAGATGAACCCAAAGCAGATGTGTTATCATGGTGGCGCTGCGCACAAAGTACTGCAAGGCCACACCGGCTCTCATGGGGCTTTCACACACACACACACACACACACACACACACACACACACACACACACACACACACACACACAGTAAGCCAGGTTCCAGTATTAAACAGACAGACCTGATAACAAAAGGCAGTGACTATCAATTTGGCGCCCCGTCCTCGCTCCTCCTCAAAATCTAACCTGATACGAGGCCATGTCAGCAGTTTCCACCACCTGAGTGTGTGTGTGTGTGTGTCTCTCTCTATTTATATGTCAGTGTGTTCTTTACATGTGTGAAAGCGTGTTTCTATTTATAAAAATGTTCTGTGTGTCGCTTCATCATGTGTGTTTACACATCTATTTCCATGAATCCATTTTGCTGCTGTGTCCTACGTGTGTGTGTGTGTGTGTGTGTGTGTGTGTGTGTGTGTGTGTGTGTGTGTGTGTGTGTGTGTGTGTGTAGGCCGGGGCGTGGACTTGTGGCATTGAGCCACGGTGTCCCTTTGAGACTGGGCAGGAGGAGGAGGAGGAGGAGGAGTGGAAACGAAGAGAGAGAAAGAGAGAGGCCGTAGAGAAAGAACGATTTAGATAACAGTCTCAGCTTTTGGCACGCACGCATACACTCACACACACGCACTCACACACATACACACACACTCGCTGCTATCGGAAACACATTATTATTGGAGAGAGCTGACCACAGGAGAACCCTGGCAAGCACCCTGAGATAGGCTCTTATATTTTTCTCCCTCCCCAGGGAAGAATTCATGAATTAAATCTTTCTATTAAAGGTAACCCTTCCCGCCTCCCTCAAGAATACAAACCAGAAGACAGAAATTCTTCATCTTATGGCTGCAACTAGTGATTATCTTCATTATTGATGGATCCCTTTATTATTTTTGATTAACTGATCAATTATTTCCTCTGTAATATGTCAGAAAATAGTGAGAATGCCCATTGTAAGCTCCCGGAGCTCGGGGTGACATTTCGTGAGAGATATAAACTTGTGAATATTTGATCTGTTTGCTCAAAAATGTCTTACGGTCGGTCAAATTTGTTAGTTTCTGTTGATCAACTGATCGATTAATTGTGAAATTATGAAACAGAATTGTACAAATTATGTCTGGTTGCAGATGCAGTTTGCGTCATGTCCGTATTTGTGGAAAAAAATCATTTTTATTATTTATGAGTGATCTTATCCAAAAAGAAACGATTACAACAAAAGTGACGAAAGACTTAACTACTAAAATGTTTATTATCATCTTTTTTTTTTACAAAATTCCCAATGTCTTATTTGGGAGTTTGTTTTCAATTTTTCTTCAAGTATTGCTTTTGTATTAATATATGCATGTTTATGGCATTAGTATTCAGCTGCAGACACGCGTGTATGTGTGATGTGTCTGACCCTTTATTATTGCAAGACAGACTCCACACATCTGCGTTATTAGCTGTGTTTTCTACTCGGTTTTAACGTGCAGGTGCTCTTGTCACAACAGTCGCTGCTCACACTGCTGCGTCTTCTTCTTTACAATTTACATTTATACATCGGCACACACACACAAAGCCCCGCAAATTTCCAATACTTTAAACTACTTGCTGCATTCATTCAGCTCGGAGCATAAAAAGGGTCTTTATAGTGAAGGGGAAATTAGCGATGGTCTCTCTTATGTGTGTGAGAAGCACCGCTTTGCCTGCGACGACTCCAAAACTGGAAGCAGTTCACCCAGCAAACGGTTTCTTTTTTTTCCTTCAGTGTGTGTGTGTCTGTGTCTGTGTGTGTGTGTGTGTGTGTGTGTGTGTGTGTGTGTGTGTGTGTGTGTGTGTGTGTGTGTGTGTGTGTGTGTATTTGGTTAGTTACAGTAATTACGGCCCAATAACTGACAGCCAAAACCAGGCAGGAGAAAGTAGAAGGGGGCTGTTTTTCCTCAGCCGCGCGCAGCCTTGCTGCCGAACATCTGCTGAGAGATTTGCATATTAATTAACCCATATTAACTCTAATTATTCTGGGAAATTATCAAATAAATTAAATTTTCTAATTTTAACCGTTTTTTTCCCCCCTCTTCCCGTTGCTTGACGTGTGTCAGGGTAACATCAGGAGGCGAGGGGAAGCTCACCTGAGCTAGAATAAAAAATATATCTTCTCTAAACCCCCCCTCCACACACACACACACACACAGAGTTCCTCCCCCTTTCCCTACCAACATTTCCCTCCTCTGTTCTTCTTCTCTGAATTCTCCCTCCCACTCCCCTGGCCTGGGAGTCCTGAGGGCAGCCAGGGGAAGCTTTTGTGTGTCTTTTTTATTCTTCTTCTTTGGCTTGTGTGACGAGGAGGGGGGGGGGGGGTTACTTCGAACATTTGTTGGAGGCAGGAACATGTGTGAACTGGGGGAGGAGGAATAGGAGTGGAGGGGGGAGGGCACAGATGGTGAATCCATGCAGGACCCGGCAAAGGTGGGACCTCTGAGCTGTTGAGCAAACCTTGAAGCTTTCTCTGCCTCCCTCTCCCTCCCCAGCCTGTTGCTCAGGCCTCCTCGGCAAATAAATGGGACTTTAATTGAATTAGAGTCAGTGCTGCTGCGAGGGTCTCCTCACGGACAAAACCCAGCAGCGATTTGACAGATGCGTGGCGATGTGCTGGAAGTTTCAACCCAAACGATCACAAAATGTTTCTCCATCTGATACTGGTTTTTGTCATTCACACGGCTTTAAACATTTAAAGATATTTAGGCACCGGTTTCAGAAAATGATGCAATTAATGCAATGGGCGAGCATAAATATGATCTCATGACTTTTCAACAGTCAAATAAATCTGTTTGCTGTATGCGAAGCCAAAAGTTGTGTGTTGTGGAGGTTTTTATATCTGGTTGGATTTTTGGAGTTTTTCTCCAGTTTCACTATATTTAGGACCAGTTACAAGGTTTTGATTGTTTTCCCTGTAGATGAAGGTAGAAACACTATAAATTTGCAGGTTCTGACTACTTGTTTGAGAGGTTTTTACACCCTGACATAAGAACAGTTCCTGTTTATTGTGCTTGAAAAGTCAGGTTTTGTTTTCCCTATTACAAAGTACTTGTTCATGTTAATTGTCTGGCTGCTCACCATATTGATGGTTGCAGAAGGATTTGTTTTACTTCTATTTACTATTTTACCTTCTGTTATTTCTACTTCATTCTTAAAAAAAAAAAAAAGTTTAAAGCATTTCTAAACACGTAAATAGTAAAACAGTGTTGTCCTCAACAACTCATATCGGTCAAACGCACACTCACTCACTCCACTTGTCAGCGACACACCCCTCCCCCTCTTTATACAAATGCACACACACACACACACACACACACACACTGCCCAGACAGACACACATACACTCCCTGGTTGCGTTTACACTTCACTGAGTTTTCACCATTCATCGTCTCTCCCAAGTCGCCCCCTCCCCTCCCTGGCCCTCACCCTCACTCTCTCTCTGTCTCTTTTCAGAGCTTTTGTTTGCCCTCTGCCACCGTCCTTTCACCGACTTGGCCCTGATTTGCCCCTTGTGCTCGATCGCAGCTCTCTCCTTGTGCTTGCACCATTATACTGAGACAAGATAGCACAAAATATCCAAACATGTCTGCTATTCTTTTGTCTGGCGTGACTTTGGTTTGAGTTTGCTCCTGAGCGGCACTAATATACCCCATTTGAAGGAAAATCATTACCTGAAGATATATTATTTTGAAAATGAAACATAGCACTTTGGTCAAACACTTAACTGCAAGCCTTTAAAATGAACTTAATCTGTTTAAATTTAGTGATTTTCAATGGTCAGACCTTTTTAGCTTAATCTTAAATTTATTTTGTCTCATAAAAAAAGCAAAATAAAGAATAGATAGAGAGGATAAACTCTCTATCAATGCCTCCAGTTACTAGTAAGTGTTTTATAAAAGGGTTCACTTCTTAATGGTAATGTTTTAGATTTATTTTGGATGCAAATACAAGAATATATCAAGAAAAAGGAAGTTAAATTAAAAGAAAATGGTTTCAAATGCCAAACAAAATTCAAGACTCCTTCAAAACATGTAAAAGAATTAGTAGTTAATGTAAAAATGAGTCAACTGTGCTGAAAAACTCTGGTGTGAGGTTTCCATCAGACTGTAGTATGACTTACCCGGGGAAGTGCTTAAACTGTTGCAGACAGGAACAATGGCAGACAAAAGGTCATCATGAAAATCCGCTACCGCTGGCTTTAGCCACAAGGCAGCGACCTCGCTTCCACCTTAATGCCCTCCTACACACACACAAACACACACACACACTGACTAACAGAGCACTCCTGCTTCCCCATCTCCCTCGCAGCCATCCAGGTGATCCGCTTGGCTCACATTCATGAGACAGGGAGCGAGCGTGAGCAGTTATCGTCCAATAGGGAGAATGTCCCGGCTCATTATCGGCGTAGGAGGCCGAGCGTGTCACCTGGAGCTAAGCCTCGACACTCGACTAAAAAGTCAGCCGGGGTTAGCGTGAGAGCGCGAATGTGGGTGTTAGTCATTCTCCCCGCAGCGATCACCTCTACCGTTGGCCTGCTGAACAGAAAGAGCTCTCTTTCTCTCTGGCTCTGAGACTCGAGCAGGAAGGCTTTCAGTGCAGCCGCCTCAGGGCACTGGACGACTACTTTGGGATCGTTAAATAAATGTGATTATACTTGTTAGCACTGTGAAATGTTTTTTCTCAACGGAGTGCAGGTGTAGCACCTCTCAACTTTGCTGTAGAAGGAAAGATTTTTAAGATGAAATTTAGATGAGAGATTCACCCTAATTGCTCTTTTCTATGTTATAGAGAAATCTTGCTAAATACCTGAAACTCTACTGTACCTCCCCCTATGGCTGCTAAGAATGTTACATTTGGTTTAATGAGGTTGCATTAGTATTGAAGCCCTTGAAACTTTGACAAAAGTCGGTCAAAAATCAGCTATCCATTGCTGACTGGTTGCAAGTCTGTGCAACCTTGCAGCTTTATTTCACTTAAAATAAAGTGAATTACGGATGTTGTCCAACACGTATGTCCTGGTTTTTGCTTGGTTATGATGTTTTTAAAAAAAGGATGAATGTGGGTTTGCATGACATTGAACTTTTAACCAGGCACGTTTGACCAATTAAGGCTGTCATCACCTCTCCAAGATCTAAAAGAAATCAAAGACTCAATACAATCGTGAAGAAAAGCAGATTTTCTGACATTTTATTTTGTGTGATGCTCTTTCAGCTTGACAGAAGTATCATGAATACATACCGTACATGCAAAGTTTTTCTGACAAACAGTTGCATGGGGTCAACATCAAAGGCACAATTTGGTGGCCGTGTATTCCTCCGAGTGACTTTGGGTGTCTTTGAATGCAGCATGTGGTCAGACAACTGTTGTCAAAAGCGCACACCAAGTGAGTTATCTCTGGGTTTTGCAAGAGTCGATTATGACTCCAACATTAAAGGCGTTTTTGATCACTGGAGCCATTTGTTCACTGTCAAACCTGACGCTTTGTAAATATAATCATTTTAGATTTGGAGTTTGTTTCCCGGCACTAAATTAATTCCACTGGCTTCTCAGTATCTGCAGAATACAACTGTCACAGCTGAAGTATTGCCTGTGCCATTGTTTTTTTCCTTCTTTATTTATCTTCATCAAAGAAATGATGAGATTTTAATAAGACTTTTTCCCTTGCTCTCTGGTTCTCTCTGAGGCTGTCACTGCTTGATGCTTGTAGCCACCCTAATCAATATACAATATTCCTCTCCTCTCTGTACTTTTTTGTGAGTGACAGAATAATGCCAGGCCCGTGAAAGGGTTATGTCAGATAGTTTAAAACCCGATATTAAACAAGAATTGCGCTGTTACATGTGTCATTTTAATTATCTGAAAAACTCAAGCCAAAGAGGCTCCCTTTATTTACCTTAAATGGTGGGAGAAATAAAAAAGAGAGGGGAGAAGAAAGCAATATCAAACAGGTAGCAAGAGTTTGTAAAACGTCAGCCGTAATTGCTTTTGTCGAGGATGACACTTAAGGTAAGAAAAGGAGAGAAGAGAAGAGGCATTTGAGAAGTAAACATTATCTTTTCTTTGTCTTTCTCTCTCCTCAGCGACACAAAAGACTGATTAAGAGTGAGGTTCGGCTGGAGGGGGGGCGAAATAACTGCCTGCAAAATATTAGTAGGTTAGAATTACTTTGTTGCGTGACACAATACCAATAGATGCTTCATGCTCGGAGAGGGAGAGGCTCTTGTCAGCAGTGGCACCTAAACAATGGCGGCTTTCTTGACGTTAATACTACGCGTTTGACTTGACGAGCACCCCACTGTCATTTTGCCTTCTTGGAGGTATACGTTGAATGCGGAGGAGACAGCTGACGTTTGGAGAAGATTGCGTCTACTGTAGCTTTCAGAGACAGTTCAACGCCCCCACGCAGAAATGTGTTCAGAAACTTGAGAACAAGACGTCACGAGAGATAAGAGAAAACAGCAGGAGACAGAAAATGGTTCAAACTGGTGACAAAAATAAAAATGAAAGGCCCACTTTGCTGCTTTAGGATTTACTTTGAAGACCTAAATTTTCAATCTTGCCCTGAAAAGTTTTTGCGCAGAAGGTCCACAATGCTGCATTCCCTATGTGGGAGTAAGTCAGAACGGTGTGCCTTGCTGCGGTGGATGTGTTGCTAAACAAAAAGAAGCTCCCTCGCTCCTTTTATTGGGGAAGAATAGGCCCTTTAAAACCTGTCCAGCCTTAGATAATTTCATTCAGCCGGCCCCTGCTCCGCCGTCATTGAATCTGCATCCAGAGATCAGGTTCACAGCGACGGGTTGATAGCTTCCCAAGCCTCTTGGCCTTTTGTTCTACCAGGCCCGTGCGGCTGCCCCCTCCTCTGGAAGTTGGGGGACACAGAGCTGATGGGACATTGCTGAGAAAGGTTCAAAACCTCAGGGGTGAAGGGGCAGAGAGAAGTGAATTGCAAAATGATAATTTTGTTGTATTGAAGGGATGCCAAACTGAGAGATTTCTAAGTTTGACAGTCTTTTAAGTGATTTTACGTGATCATCTAGATGTTAAACAGGTTAAGGCCTTTCTCTTTTAAAATCCACATATAGCTTTTCAAATAAAGGCACAATATCAATTGTACCAAGGTAGATGTGGACCACCCAGGAATTTCTAACGTCTCTCTCCAGTCCTCGGTCTCCAGCCTCGGTTGCCTTTTTTGTCATCTCCAAGGAGCATTACTGAGTCTGAACTTGCCTAAACCCTTGTGATCACACCTCTTGAAAAGGTTTTGTTTCTTCCGTCGATTGGTATTCGAGGCAGGTCACCGCACTCCCACCCTCCTCCGCCTCCTCCCCCCTGTGCCTGCTTGCCACCCTCGTCCCCCTCGGCCTTCCCTCCCACGTTTGAAAGCCCTGTTTTCATTTTAATTTGCACCTGTTGTGCAGTTGTTCGCTGAAGGCAAGTGCAGACCAGTCAATCGCACAGAGACGTGTTAGGAGGAGGTGTGGGGAGGCTTATCTTTTGATATGTATAATGTCTTCAAAAATGTCATGCATGAACTTCATCTGGTTGGCGCTCTTGATTCTGGGAAAGTTCGAGAGGCACGGACACATTCAGGCCTCAGTAGGCAAAATATGGCAAGTAAAATGCTGTAATTAAGCTTGTTGATTCCTTTCAGGGTCACAGTGTGAGGAGTTTTGCATATTACACTCTATTTATGTGAAAATGTAACATGACATGGCATCTCAAAGCTATTGGATATAAATCTGTTGATTTTCACCAAAGACTTACGAGCTTGCTGCAGCTTTTTTTATTACTCAGAAACATAAATTCAGCTAAAGCACATTAAAAAAAGCCTCCACCTCTTCACTATGGTGGCTCAAACTCCGGGCCCTCCCATGATTGGCTCTTACCGCAGAACATTCCTGTACAAGCTGCCAATGAGGTGTGTCCCCATGTGATGCCATGCTTCTGGCTCGCCTAGTGCTCCATCTGCACTCCTCCAATAAGTCTTCTGATGTCCTTTTCTGCCACAATTTACGCTGCGGCGAGTGTGCGCTGAGAACCTGCCGATGGTGGTGACTAATTTGCACGTGAGCCACCTTTGATTGAGTTCACAGCCCTTATTTACAGGCCGTCTATTTTAAGAAAAGCAGGCATATGTCTGCGACTTGAGTGTTCTGGGACCGGGCGGGCCCTGCTGATGCTGCTCTGGAGTTTTGAGCGTGTGTGTGTGTGTGTGTGTGTGTGTGTGTGTGTGGTATGTACGTCAGCCTACCTCCCTGAATGTGTGCACTCAGTAGGCCTCAAGGCCCTGACGTGTCTCTATATTTTCATATGTTAGGAAACATTTATGTTTATGTTCATGGTTCACTGGCAATGCAAATGTGAAGACATCCGAGGGATACATGTGATGACTAATCTAAATTACTATAGGTTAAGCCTTTTGTATGCATAGCAACGACATTTGTAATATTGTATGTGCTATGCTGAGCATCTCAAACGTGACGGGTATGCGCCGTAGGAGAGCCGTCCTGAAAGGTGCAGCTCGTTGGCATCCGAGGCATGTGAGCAGGACTGAAAATTAGTGGCTATTTTGGCTCGCATCTCCTCGACAGCTGTCTGCCCACCGCTGTGGTTCAGTCACAGATTCCAGTCGCGGATGCTGTAATTGGGGTGTAACCCACAAAAAAAAAAAAAAGAAAAGAGAAAAAAAAGCGCCTACGCCTTGGACCGAGCAGTGATGTGGGGTGACCTTTTTAATCTGGGAATAAACCTCAATTTCCAAAACAAGTCAAAATCCCTTTTGAGATTCCTCTGTCATTTATGTTTAGAGCTTAATCACATAGCTGACACTTCATCCAAAGTAGTATACGCCTACAGTCCTTCATCAATAACATTTCAAGCTGCCATTAATAAATAATGAAATGTTAAGTGATATCAAAAATCGGAAACTTAAACAAGAAGGATAAAGGAGTATCAATAGTTGATCATAAAGATTATTGCTGCACTAAAACAGTTGACTCCACCCCTTCCCTCTGTCATATATAACATGTACACCACATTATATCTCTGCCGTCCTTTCCCAAAACTCTCCTGTACTGACCAGACCTTGTCTCTCTCTTTGTCTGTCTCAGCTCTGAACTACGAGAATGTGGTGGAGACTGGCTCAGAGACAGAGGAGGAGGACAAGCTGCCGGTGTCTGAGGAAGACCCCCTGATCAACGGCACGGGCAGCCCGGCCAGCCTCACTAACCCAGAGGCCTCACCGCGGGCCGAGAGCCACAGCCTGCTGACCAAGGAGGAGGAGGACGACGAGATGCGGGACAGCGGCGTGGAACACATCTGGCCCGACAATGACATGCTGAGTGCCTCGGTCGACGGTACTGGTGAGTGTCTCGAATCAGATGGTGAAGAGACTAATTGTCATTGGTTGAAGTGAACCTCAGGAGGAGGAGTTAGAGAAGAACAGATTTCAAAACTATAAGTTGGCTGAAGGGCAAAAGGGTGATTTCTTCTCTTTCAAAATTTGGGTTTCAGTCAAGTTTTGAGAGTTGTGGCTCTGCCCAGTGAGATTTTTCAGATATTTTTTTTGCCTAATGAAATGTTTGTGAAACCAAATCTGCAATCTGTTGTCCAGATATGTTCCAAAATGATATGTCTGCTGTCTGAGAAATGTTACCTGCACCCTTAGAAAGAAAAAAAAGCACAAAATATAGGGGAGAAAATGGAATTAAGGTATCATAAAATTGTAAAATATCATATTGTTAACTATTAAGTGGCCCAATTAACCTTAGTTTACAATAGTATTCAGAAATCTGGTTCAACAAATTTATTAAAAACAGCTTTCAATCTGCCTGCTACACCAGATGTGTGGGGTTCAGGTGAGCTGTCAATCACAAAAACAACCACTAAGCTGACTTTCACATTCTTCATAGCGAATGTGTGCACATCCTGCCACTCGTGGTATCGTCTTATGCCATAAACCCCACCCATCTGGTGCCCGAGTAGACTTAAACAAACCCCACAAAGCGTTTTGCAAACACTGCTTGAGCCAGGTCTGACGGTGAAGCCCCAGCGATGCTCCCTCAGCAGACAGACATGATAAACAGTTTCTTTGTGTGTGACGGAGACCATTTGGTTCATGCTTAGAGAAAAGTCCTGCTCAGAGCCAAACAACAAAAAATATTTACAGTAATGTATAAAACCTCACAAAAAAAAAAGCCTGTGAGCTGCAGAAAATGAAAACAATGGGAGGTGAGAATGTGGCTGATATGATTCAATGTTTCATCCTGCAGGAGATATGAGATGTGACATTACTTTTATTCAAACTGTATCAGTGTTTATGGTATTTCAGCTACTTCCAACAGTGACTGATGCCGTGTAACACCTCCTCCCTAGCAAGCTGCTTAATCCCAGGCAGGTGATGCCTTCCCAAACTTGACTGACTTATCATCTTTTGTTGAGCAACTCCGATTGCAGGGGCCCCAGTCACGGATGCTTGAAAGATAAATACTTTTAATTAGGGGGCAGGGTATAATCATTAAAGGAAGCCAGACTGCTGCAAAAAGTCATTAACAATCTTAAATGAAATTTTTATTTTTATGATAGCCATTTACATGTATAATAAGAGTCAATGATTCTTGGAAGCATGTGACAGGAACAGAGTATGGCGAGAAGTCATGTAAGACAGCCAATTTAAATGAGCTGGGCCTCGCTATTCATTTCTGCTAATGAACTAGCTGTGCACAGTGCCGAAAAACGGAGGAACATTCAGCAGTCTTAAATTTTAATATGGGGGAAAATTGCACATTTATTAGGGATGAAAAAAACTTAGTGGGTATCAACATTTGCTTCTCCTAAATAACAGTTCACACTGGCTCCTTAAGGGAGGGGGGAGAAAGAAAAGACAGTTTGGTAAATAAATCAAGATAAAGGATAAACAAGCTGTCGTTGCATACGGTAATTGTTTATTTGATAAAGACCTGCGGTGCCATAATGTCTGTAATTCGACTATGTTGCAATTCCCAGATAATATGCTTCTTGTGTGATAAAGTGTCTGACATATTTCGGAGAGCAAGTCAAGTTCATTAGAGCGTTTGGGAGTCTCTTTCCCAATCTTGCGGGTGCTGTGTTTCCCAGCCTGTTTTTTTTCCTCGGTGCCTAAGTGTCTACAGTGATACCTCAGCACATAACTTAGGCCTGAGATAAGTGAGCAACCCCCCACCCCCCTCCTCCTCTCTACTCGGACTGATTTGGTCGTCACTCCCCTATCAAGAGTTTTTACACAGGTCTTGGAAGTGTGAGGGAATGTAAGCGGCTGTAGACTTCAGAAGTTTGGGAATTGCAGTAAAAGCCCGCAAAAGATTGGACAGATGTCCCCCCCAAAAACACAAACGGACACTTTAAGGACTCATTTTATTTATCGTGGTGCTTTAAAAGTGTCTTTTACCAGAGAGCAACACAGCCTGAGACATAACTAATGCGTGTAAGAAAGAAAGTGAAAAAAAAAAACAGTTTATCGCCGAGCCTCTTCTGATTCCAGGGCACAATCAGAGTCTTGTGTCTGGCGTTGTCCTTGACATTCCTTCATCCCACAGTGAGGCTGGACGCGATGTGCTGGAAAGCATGACATCATTATCACTGACAGACATTTTCAAATAAATCACCTGCGTTCTGTCTTTGCCCTTTTTAAACTCTTCTCTAGGGCGTCAGGAGGATTTCTGACTTAACATTGCAGCAATCACAGGCTGTAGAAATCCAACTTCTTTCCTCATGTTTGCTCCATCCTCAAGATACATGATTCGGAAAAAGAAATGTTCTGTTTTATGACATTATTGCCAGATTTGGCCTTCTGTTTTTGATGAAACAGTGGTTCTTGTTTTCTTTGCACATTTATGAAGTTTGCAGTTATTAATTTGTCATTTAAACACCTACTGCATCCAGGAGTTCCCCGTGTTGTTCAATCATTGCAGTGTTTCAGATGCTTTTCCACCCTGCCAAAAATAAAATCCAGAGGGAAAGCACTGTATTCTTTGGCTGTAAAATGCTCAAATTTGAAGGGATGGAACATTGACACAAAATATCTGATATTGACAACATGAGTCCAAAAACATCAGAGATGGCATCAGATTTTAAAAACCTGTTTAAATCCAGTCTTGTTTTGTGTCTGAGGCTCTGAAGCTAGTGTGTGCGTACTAGACAGACTCAGGATGAATGAGGCTAAATGCACAAAGGCAGAACTTTAAAGCGCCTGTGACTGCGGTGACTGGCCATAAAAATAGGAATGTTTTCAAAATAAACAGCATCAGAGCTGCTATGAAAATAGGTGGAATTATGGTCAGGCCAAGGTATTCTGGACTCCTCCTGAGTCCAGAGTCGACTCTCGAACCTCAACATCGCTCTTCAAGGATGTGTGTACCTTACCGCCTCAGGTCTCCTGTGATTTACTACTAACAAAACACACTTTTCCAGCAGTTAGTGGACAGTTTCATCCAACATGCTTTCCACTACCAAAAATAGGCACATATTTGTGGCATAAATGATTCTGAAGAAATCAAATCCCTCTTTTTTTTCCTTTTTTTTTTTTTTTTTTTTTTTTTTACATTGCTTGTGACATTGTGAAATTTGAGATCCTCAAAGGAGATAAAGCCATGAAATCGGACATGTCTTATAAAATCTGTGTGTAAAGGAGGCTCTGCAGCAGCAACATCAGTTCCTTTTCTTACTATAGAACGACCAGGCACCCAAGTCACCACAATGACACTTTGTCCCATTTGAATGTAGCTCAGACTGGCATGGATCTGTGCATGTATGTGTGCCAGAGGCTGTAGCAGTGAGGTGTTCGTGGTATTAGCCTACCTCCTACTGGAAGCAGCCGTCCCTCCCTTTAGACCATAGATAACAAAAGTTTTCCAAGGTAAATAGGGGAGAGTGGAGGGCCTGTAAATCCCACCGGTCATCCCCTTGCGTCAGACCAAAAGTATGCAGCCAAATTTGATTACCCAAAGCAAACACGGTGCCTACGAGGACACAGTAATGTGAGGGAGTTTTGACCGTGTTCAGCGCGAAAAAGGGGAGGTTTTCATACATACTGATACCAGTGGGTATATTTTAATCTGTGGTGGAGGTTTGTTTTTATCTGTTTTGTCTTGTCATAGCTTAATTTATGTTGTTTAAAACCCATTTATTTTCTCTTACTGCGACTGCGGTTTTGATGCTGTTTGGCAGACGTGCAATCAAATGTACAGGAAAAAAAGAAAAGAAAAAAAATCCCAGCAACTGGAAAGTTAAACTAGGACTGAGTCTAGAGTCTGTCATTATTCTCAGAAGCCATTGACAGGGGTATTTATCATTTCACCGCAGAAGCCAAATCTTTAATTTCAAGAAAACCCTGAATTGCAAGCCTTCCAAAGCATTCCACAACTATTAAGCCCATTGTTTTTAACTAAAAATACAAATTTATTTTGTTTCCTGCTTTTGTGTAATGTAATGTAACCAGGATAACATTATTATCAACAATACACCCACCACCTTTCCTGTAATATCTTAGCCAGGTTTCTCTTATGTAGGCGCTCATCCTGGTTTAATAGCCATGGGAGAGTCAGATACATCAGATCCTGCTGTGGACTGGTTAAAAAAAAAAAAACTTCACAATGCAACACTTGTAACGTCCTTGCAGGAGCAGCAGAGCAAGAACAGATGCGTGTAAGGCACACAATGCAGGTTTTTTGTTCATTTTTTTTATAAAATACAAAGCCCCCATGTTCTCGGAAGCACCTTGATTTAATTTTTACCGACGAAGCAGGAAGGAGGGACCCGGGACTCCTTAAGCTGATTGTCCAGTCAGTGTCCTCCTGTCGACCGTGGGGGGATTCATTTGTCAGAAGAGGGTTTGTTTACGAGCCTGTCAAATCCACCGGTTATTTACTGCCGCCTCACCTGTGCCAGGACAATATCTGCACAGACTGGGTGCCATTATCCTGATGGGCAGTAAGAACCTGTACTGTTTGAACCAATGCTCCTGGGGGGTTAGTTAGTTAACATTTTTCTGAGCCAGGGTTTCTCTAGGGGGCAGGAGTAACCTGATTGGTTGATGCAAATCTCAGTAGGTGGAACCAAAAATCTTATATGTCCAAAATTAAACAGCTTAAATTTACCCAGTAAGAATTGATTTGTTGATTTAAAAGACTTCCAGGCGTCGTAGGTGGCTCTCCTGGAGCCAGGAACAGTTTGAACAAGCAATTTCATCTTTCAAATGCTGCTTCCGTCTAACAAAATTACCAGAGAACATTAATTCTTTGTCTCCACCCATCTGAGGTTTACCCCAACCAATGAGGTTATTTCTGCCTCCAGAGCAGCTCTGCCCCTAAGAAATGTTTGTGCAACTAAAACTCTTAATTTGTGGTTAAGGGTTGTATTCTTTTCAGTCAGTAGCAAGCAAGGCACCAACTCTCTGTTAGGGGGTTGTGGCAAATCAAAAAAATGTGTGCGCTCACAATACTCCAAGCAGCTTTGAATAAAAGCATCCACCAAATGACATATGATAAAACAAGCGTGATCCTGCATGCAGAGGATTGCAGCAGCGTCACAGCCAGGGAGTAATAAGCTCAGCCTGCGTGTTGGCTGGAGCTCTATGATTGCTCAGGTGGATGTGCTCCGTGTTGTATTTAATCGCTCTGTTTGGCGATTGAAGCTTTTCTTTGCCTCCCCCGCCGCTTGTTGTCATGTTAAAGGTAAATAAGTCACTGTCTGGCCCAGATGATAGCATTCATTAAGCATGCCGAACAAAGCCGCGGCGCGCTGCAATGCACAGCGGTGCCTTTATTGCTTTCTCCATACCTTCTTCTTAAAGGCCTCATTGTCAGCATTTGTGGGGTTGGATGGTACACCGAGGTACTCACCCCTCCTTCTCCCCCACACCCCCTTCTTCTTTCTTTTTGTGCAGATGAAATAAAAGATGATTTTGACACCCTGGGGCCTGATGCCACTTTGCAGGCAGTTGGAAACGGTACAGGTGAGTTGAGTAAAGATGTGAATTTGTTTTTCGCATGTTGTTCTTTTCCCAAACGTCTACTTGACTTAATGTCCCTGTTACCTACATTGCAACATGCTATAGAACAGTCTGTGTGTGTGTGTGTGTGTGTGTGTGTGTGTGTGTGTGTGTGTGTGTGTATACATATACACAACAGAAACCTCAAACATGGCGTGTCCCAAGGTTCAAAGCAGCCTGGCAATCCAACAATGTAATACATCTTTAAATACTTTACTTTTTCAAAATTCTAGGTCTAATGCACACAAAACGTCTATTTTTGCAGGTCGGTTTTAAAAGGTCCAAAACTCAAAGTAATTCACAAGAAGGCAAAAAATGACAGTTTTGGTTTTGCTGCTTTCTTATCCTATTAATCATCTTGTGATCAGATTTATCTTGTGGCTTCAAGTTGGCAACCGCTTCTTTAAAATAACAACAACAGAACAATTACATACACAAACTGTGAGCGGTAATTAAAGGGAAATCTTGTCTTGCCGACTCAATGACTACTAAGACAAATCCCTGTATGTTTAGGCAGTCAAAGTGATTCTAATTTTTAGAGCCTTTGATTACACATGCTGTTTTCAGCCTCCCTGGTTAGCTAAGCGAGTCTTAGTGTGTGTTTGTGTCCCGTTGCCGACTCCTGGTGGAACCGAACCCTACCTGCCATTTTTCATTAAGCCACCAAAGCTGATTTGCAGCCACACACCCCTCCCTTCCATGATATCATCCTGGCCACCCTGACAATTGGCCCCGGACGCTGTTACGGTAAACCAAACTCACCCCACAGAACGCCACGCAGCCCTGCCTCAAAACCCTCCCTTCAGCTTTAATTACTATTACTTTCTGCTCGTCGTGGTGTTTTCTTCTTCACTTTTTTTTCTCTCTCTGTTCTGAAAAACCAAGCACCGCAAATGTTTTCCATTTTGTCTGCTTAAAGGAGTTTTGGAAACAATACTGTGGCACCACTGTGGAAGCTCCCCGCCACTAAATCACATGTGATTTCATTTAAAGACATGAGCAGTTTGATCACGTCCCGTTGCCAAAGCACACTTTGATCCAGGTGATTTCCTCCTCTACTGCAAGGAAAGTCGGTTGTTTCTCCTTAAAGAAACATTTTACTTTCATATTTCTCATCCAGAATGACTCAAAAAGAACTAACATGAAGAATAAGTGCTCATTTTATTCAGTTCGAATGACAGAGAAGCTTGGTAAAAACATGAAATAAACAACATTTCATTACGCTGAAGGTTTTTAGGTTTCAGTCCAGAAACTGATTACACCAAGCCGCACCCTGGTCAATCATCAGTCAATGTTAAATAGCGGCTTAAAACCACTATTATCACAACATTCAGTCTCTCACAATTAGCTTAGCAATCTTCAAAAGCCACAAAGAATCATCTAATGAGAGTGCTGTATATTATGCTATCACAGTTATCAAAAGTGATCCATTGGCACCGATGACATTTCTGTGCCATTTTTGACAACCAAATATCTACTACCTTGACCTTTCGCAAATTGGACCGCAAAGTCATCACGGCCTAACAAATCGCTCTTTAAACCTCACCTTGGCTCACAGTCTAAAAGCCTAATTAACAGGGGATGAAGTCTGATGAGACGTCACTTGGTTTTTGGTTCAGCATAGCCAAACAGCCTCCAGAATTTCTTCAGGTTGTAAACAGTGTGTGTGTGTGTGTGTGTGTGTTTTGAAAGTCGGCCATCCCCTTGACTAATGAAGGCTGCTGATTTCTTTTAGCTCCGGTTTGTTTTTGGAGGCAGCTATCTCCACACTGCAGCTTAAGAGTTTCCCTGAAGAGAAGGGACTGGGAAATAATTTGAGAAAACGCATTGTGTGGCCTCAGCACTTTGGCTGGCTTAAGATACATTCTGCTCAGCTATGGCAAAGCATGTCTCTCTTTTTTTCTCTCTCTTTTTTTTTGGGGGGGGGGGCTGGTTTGTGGTTTGGCCCCGATAATCTGTTCAACACAGAATCAACAAAAGCCACAGTCTCTTGATTGACCTTATATGTGAAAGTCGATACAAAGAAACGAGGCTCTGTTGCTGATTAACCCAGGCTGGTGTATGTATGTATGTATATGTCTGAGTGTGTTCTTTTTTTATTTCACAGTCTTAAACTCAAAATCTGATTTTATGTCATGAGGAAATTCAGTGAGTGAAGGTTTCTTACACATTGTTCCTCAGCAGCTCATGGTAGCACAGTTATCTCTGACTTTTGGCCGGATTAAGTTACAATTCTTATTTTAGCCGCCATGGCGTGACAAGCAAACCCAGTAATTTAGACGTATTCTCCCCAAAGCACGGCTGTAATGTTTTAGGGTGGCTGTCCTCATCGCATTTCCACCAAGATGTTCCCAATATCCTCCTGTAAGACATTTCTCAGGGGAAGAAATGAATCCAATTTATTCCTCCCCCTCTTTCTCGATTGGTCTCCTCCTTCACCGTCTCTCTTCCTCTCTCTCTTCCTCCCCTTCAGTCAAGAGCGTCGATTGCACTTCAGAGTTCGAGGACTTCTTCGCCAAGCGGAAGCTGGACGATGGCGACAGTCACGTGGTGAGCATCGCAGAGTATCTGCAGCGGGGCGACACCGCCATCATCTACCCAGAAGCCCCGGAGGAGCTGTCCCGCCTGGGCACGCCGGAGGCCACCGGTCCAGAGGAGAATGGTACGGATCCTGTCAGCATTAAAAGATACCTTTAAGATAGGCGTTAGATTAGATTATTCGGTTAGGGCTGGGTATGACTGAACCTCAATACTTTTTTCAGTACCAACCGAAATGTGTTAGCATCATGCTAACCAACTCTGTCATACCAGAATTATGTTGAGACAGGTTACATTTATTAATTAGTAATTAATCTTGTAGTTTGTATTAGGAAAAATGTGCTACTTCCACTTTAAAAAGTTACAGTCTTGCTTTAAAGCACTTAAACAAGGTGCTGAAAATGTTTTCTCTCAGGTACTGTACTGACCGGTAGTGACGATACAACTATACACAGCCCTTGACAGATTGAGATTTTCTATGCCAATATTAAATCTGGCCTCCTCCTGTCATATGAATGTTGCAGTAACAGAGCATACTTGCTCAGCTAACCTCACTTGCACCAGCAAAGGTTAAAAAAGAGAGAGAGAGAGAGAGAGAGAGAGAAAAGGAGTGTGGACAGAGCAGCAGCTCTTCCCGCTGACACGGCCGGGCAGCTGTTGGTCCCACAGATTCACCGGATGCCTTGGTGTTTACCTACAGTCTTAAGCAACAGCTGGGCAGGGGCTTGAAATCAGATAGTGCACCTCTGAAGCTCCCCGGAGGAAAAAAACAGGGGGGTTGAATTGGAATGGGCTCATGATTCATGCTGCAGACATGATGAACGTGTCAGTGGGAATGGTATTAAAAAGTGAAGGCCGTTTAAAGCAATTAGGGCGGTATGGGAAATTATATGTGTGTGTCAATGAGTTTGTCAGCTTATGATTGTGAGTATGTGTTTGTGTACATACAGTGTCATGTGCCTGTTTGATACTGTGTCAAGGAGTGTAAGTGCAGTCTGTAAAAGTGTGTGTGTGTGTGTGTGTGTGTGTGTGAGGAGTCGGGAGGAGGTCGTGGTGTGGCGGATGCCAGCCTGACACTGTGGCTCTCATGTGGAGCAGATTGCAGAGATAACTCCCATACCACTCCTGGGCAGCCCGCCCGTTAGCTGCCATTGATTCGCTGACCTTTTGGCCCGCTTTCCCTTCCCCTTCCTCCTCCTCCCCCCCCTTCCCGCTGTCTCCTGTGCAGACCTGCCACCTGGAACGCCAGATGCCTTCGCCCAACTGTTGACCTGCCCCTACTGCGACCGGGGCTACAAGCGTTTGACATCGCTGAAGGAGCACATCAAGTACCGCCATGAGAAGAACGAGGAGAACTTCGCCTGCCCCCTGTGCAACTACACGTTTGCTTACCGCACTCAGCTTGAGCGGCATATGGCCACACACAAGCCTGCAAGGGATCAGGTTAGGCAGATTTTAATTTTTTTCTTCCTCATCCTTTCCTTATCTTTGAGTTTTTTCTCCTCCTTCTCTCTCTGTCCCCTATCTCATTTCTAATGTGCTCTGATCCCTCGGAGAAGAGAGATCATTTTTTCTGATTGGCAATCATTATTAATTTTTCATGGCATTTTGAAGATGCAGATCCTTTAATGGTAATAACTTTAATTGAGGCCCTAAATGGTTTTTTGATGGCCCTCCCTGATATGATTTTCCAGTCTCGTGTTCACGATCGAATGATTGTGTGAATTTCCAATTTGGAAATTTTTATCAGCTCCTTAACTTCACTTCACTCCTGGCCTTTAATGTTCTTCTGGTGCAGCCTGCAGTCGTAGTACTCCATCAAACCCCACCCCTCCCCCCCGCTTCTAATTTCATGCACTGCATAAACATCTGTGTATACTTGAATTTTCTCGAGCGATTTATATGCTATATGTCTGAAATATAATGTGAATCTGCTGGCAGTTAGCATGAATCACCTTAAAGTCCTGCGAGGTGAAAACACATCCACTAGTCACGGGTGTTTAACTCGCTTGTCAGCTTTAAGTTGAAGATGTGGGGTGAGATAGATTGTGGCAAAAAAAATTGCACGCTTTCAGAGTTTTCGCACATTGGGGGATAATTATAACTTCTCAGTGAACTAAAATTGGAGCAGTAAATTTTAAAGTAGATGGAGACTGTATTTGTGCTTGATTATAAGTAAGGAATTTGTTTTTAAAAAATGCTATGGTTTTAAGACCTCCAGTTCATCTCTAAAATAAAAAATGCTATGGTTTTAAGACCTCCAGTTCATCTCTAAAATGCAATGCGTCTACTTTTCTGATTTAGATACACACTGAAATGTGATATTCACTTGTTTAGTAACTTTCTGCTGAGAGAAGATGCCTTAAAGCAAAAATGTAAAAATAATTAATTGAAAGCCTAAAAAATGTAAAAAAGTGATAAAAAAATATATATTATTTTCTGTTTGTATGTTGTGTATTATATTACATTCTGACAACAGGTTGGTTTTTTTTATCATTTAGAATTACTAATTAGCTGTATGTTCCCTGTATTTACAATAGGAGAAAAATAATTTGTCTCTTCTTTGATGTCTAAGAAGTTCCTCCACTAGAAACACCTTGTTATGTCCAATAGTAAAAGAAAACCAAAAATCTGTTATTCAGCCAATAACAAATGATATCATGTACCCTGATGCTCTGCGGTGTTCCGTCCCAGGTCGTGGGTGTTGTGTTGTGCTCTCTGAAGCGAGAATGACAGGCTCAGACTGTGGCTGATTTGATCAGATGTCAGCAGCCAGCACTTTCACCTGATCTACCAGCTGGGTGTAAACGTGAGCAGATGGGCCGGCAGAGTGAGCCGCTGTCCCAATCCTCATATTACGATGCTGTTGCTGCTCCCCTCCAGAGTCGAGTCAGTGGCCAAAGACTCCTATTCATGCACTGCAGGTCCTTTCACAAAGCTGGTTATCTTGATTTGTAAATTAGCTGGATTGTTTAAGTGGCAATACTCGAGATGACATTGAGGTGATGTCTTACTTGGTTGATTTTTTTGTGGATGCAGTTTGGTTTTCTGTAGGTGGCGCTCTTTTCTTTGTCTTTTCAGTCATGATATCTATGGCTGCTCATGCTAAGCACCAAGCTTCTTCTTTTTCTGTTATTTAGGACAAACCACAAACGTAAAATATGTCACTTCCTCTTCGATGTGACAGAGACAATCAAACTGAACATGTGAAAATGTACATTTGGCAATTAACAACGAACTCAGGAAGACTCAGGAGCAATCAGATTAACATAAAGAATAATGTCCTGATAGGTAAACATGTGCCCTGCTGTTCTGTCTCGTATGTTTACAAGCCTTAATACTCCTCCTCCTCTTAAGCAATTAGCTGAAATATGACTAATTAGAGGTTATACATATGCAAACATCCAGTCAGGTCCCCGCCCACAATCAGCAGTGGTGGTGTTCACACCGACAACGAGCCATAGAGGAGAGATGGAGCATTTTGCCGGTGCCATTCACAATTAAGAGCGCCGAGCAATTGTGCCTTATTAGCAGTGGTGGCGAGACTAAACTTTACCGGGCAGGGGTCCTCAAGGGGGAAGTAAGGGGATGGTGGTGGTGGCGGTGGGGGCGGAGGCACCGAAGCAGCTGTTGCTGTTTGTTTATGCAACTCAGCAACATACGAGCGGTGGGGTCCCTCGCCGGCGCTTGGCGGGGCCCCCGACTCTCCCTGCTTGATCTTTGAAGGTTGGGGCTGTTTGAACAATTCCTCCCAGTCCTCCCAGTGTCCTGTGCGCCACCATCTGTCTCCCCAGGAATGTGGGTAGAGTCAGCACACACCCCAGCATTTGTCAAGGCTGAACTGGGAGGAGGGAGTCGCTGTGTTTTTCCCCCTAGCTCAGAGAAAATGTGTCTTTTTTTATTTACTAACCGTTTAACGTCCTCAGCTCCCAATAGGAATTAATTGTTTCATGAGTGACGAGCCAGGCTTACACACCCAGTGTTGTTGTTGTCGGTGGTATTATATTTAAATTTTTTTTTTCTTTTCAAAGAACAGGCCTTGTTTGAATTGCAAATTTGATGGATTGCAACTGATGTTTACCTTTGAACAGCGAATCAAGGCTCGGCCTATACGCTCTGTTCTGTATCCTAAGATTATTAAAGAGACATTCAAAGATTTAAAAAAAAGACCCAATTACTATGAGACATTTGAAACTGTTCTGACAAAGTACAAAGTGTAATTCAAATGATGTGAATACAGGTATGCAGGGTGAAAGAGCTCACAGATGATTCTGAATACCTTTCAGACTGATTAGGCCCAAATTAATGAAAAGTAGATCAGATCGGTGGTTCTAATGAAGGGGAAACGCTCTAAAAAAAAGACTCTTTTCATTTATTCTATTTTCTGGGCTGCCAAATTCTAAAGGCATGCCTCCTTTGGCTGAGGAGCCAGGAAATTAAAAGGTATGTGATTCTCTCTGTTATCGCCGCCGCTGCCTGTAGTCGCTCAACGGAGGTGGGAGTAGAAAGCCAAGATGCTTCGTTGGCGACAGGAGCTGTTTGGCTTGTTGCTTGTTGTCATGCCGACCAATTGTGATTATTTACTGAACTCTCACCCCCACTGATGTTTGTGCATTTTTTTCAACGTGTATCTCTCTCTTTCTCTTTTCTGTCCCTCTCTCACAGCACCAACTGCTCAACCAAGCGGCCGGCAACCGCAAGTTCAAATGCACCGAGTGTGGCAAGGCCTTCAAATACAAGCACCATCTGAAGGAACACCTCCGGATTCATAGCGGTGAGTAGCGGGAGGAATGTTGCCCTGCTCTGTGAATATTCATAACCATAATTTAAGAACACCATGAATGTGTAGAAATTCCTTGCAGTTTATTTTTGACCCTCCCTGCTGTTGATGGACATTGAACTCTGCTCTCAGGAATCAGTACAGTTGCCAAGTACAATATTTGCTTAGAAATGTGTACGTGTGTGAAGCATATCAGCGAATTTTGTTTTATTTATCAGTTTATTTGTTAGGGACAATGTCCACTGACCAGCAGGAAAACAAAATAAGGCAAAGTTGGCTCAAGAGGCTCATTTTCACCCGTTGCCCCTGGCTACATGTTAAAACACTTTAAGTTATATTGTTGCAAAATTAACATATAAAAAGTTTTCACACTCAAATAATGTGTGTGAAGACATAAAACAACAGACCCCTTAAGAACATGTTATACCTCACATACTGTATAAGATGTATTAGTTAGGTAATGAATTATGTTTTTTTCCGCCGTTACTACTATAACTACTTTTGTGTACAAAACTTTAATGTGCAATGTCTACTGAATGTAAACAAAATCAAAATCAAGCTACTAATTTGATGCTATTGTTCATTTCAGTCTGTCATTCTCATATCAGCCATCTTACGCTATATATTTTTTGTTTCAGGTGAGAAACCATATGAGTGCCCCAATTGCAAGAAGCGCTTCTCGCACTCAGGCTCCTACAGTTCCCACATAAGCAGCAAAAAGTGCATTGGCCTGATTGCTGTCAACGGCAGGATGCGCAGCAACATGAAGACTGGCTCCTCCCCCACCTCTGCTTCTTCCTCGCCCACCAACACTGCCATCACCCAGCTGCGGCAGAAGCTGGAGAATGGCAAGCCACTCGGCCTACCCGAACACAACAACCACCTGAACATCAAGACGGAGCCGCTTGACTTCAACGACTACAAGCTGATGATGGCATCTCATGGATTCGGTGCTCCTGGGCCGTTCATGAATGGAGGCATGGGAGGGAACAGTCCACTGGGGGTCCACCACAGCTCGACAGCCCAGAGCCCCTTGCAGCACCTCGGAATGGCCGGGCTTGAGTCGCAGCTCTTGTGCTACCCAGGGCCACTGGGGAACAACCTGAGCGAGGTGCAGAAGGTTCTCCAGATCGTTGACAACACTGTGTGCAGGCAGAAAATGGACTGCAAGCCAGAGGAGCTCTCCAAGCTCAAGGCCTACATGAAGGAGCTGGGGTCCCAGGTTGAAGAGCAGAAACAGGTGCTGACACAAGCGGGAGCTCAGGTTGGTCTTCCACTTGTCAATCACAATGGCGCCACCAAAAGTATCATCGATTACACGTTAGAAAAAGTGAACGAAGCCAAAGCCTGCCTCCAGAGCTTGACAACAGACTCAAAGAGACAGATTAGCAATATCAAACGAGAGAAATCCAACCACATGCTCGAAGGAGGTGTGGATGAGAAGGTGCAGGAAAATAACATGTTTACACCTTATGCTTGCCAATATTGCAAAGAATCCTTCCCCGGGCCAATACCTTTGCATCAGCATGAACGTTACCTGTGTAAAATGAACGAGGAGATCAAAGCCGTGCTGCAGCCCAGTGAGAATTTGATGGCCAACAAACCAGGTATATTCATGGAGAAGAACACCCACTTATCCTCCTCCATGTTGTCTGAGAAGGGACTCACTGGGCCCCTTAACCCTTACAGGGACCACATGTCTGTGCTGAAGGCGTATTTTGCCATGAACATGGAGCCCAACTCGGAGGAGCTGCTCAAGATTTCCATAGCAGTTGGCCTTCCTCAGGAATTTGTCAAGGAGTGGTTCGAGCAGCGAAAGATGTACCAGTACGGCACTATTAGAACCCCACCACTAGAGCACAGAAACAACTCTGATATGGTTCTCGGAACAAATAACTACCACACTCCACCAAAAGACTCTATGGCAGCTAGGTCACCTGTGTCTCTAATCAAACCTACTGACCGCATTACATCCCCCTCCATAGCAGAGCTCCATAACAACGTTAACAACTGTGATAACTCACTCAGACATTTGAAAAACCACCAGTTCAGCGGCAGCGCCAAACCCACAGGTGAAAAATTGGACCACTCCCGCAGCAACACCCCTTCCCCACTAAATCTGTCCTCTACATCTTCCAAAAACTCTCACAGCAGCTCCTACACTCCAAACAGCTTGACTTCAGAAGATCTGCAGGCTGAGCCGCTGGACCTCTCTCTGCCAAGACTAATGAAGGAACCCAAGCATGCACTGACTGTCAAAAGCAGACCTAAAGTCAACAGCATTACCATCGACCATAACAACGTCCCCTCTCCTCGAGAGCACTTCGAAGAGCCTTTGAACTTGGCCTATCTCAAGAAGGAATTCTCAGGCTCTACCAACAACGGAAGCCTTGAAAAAAGCACTAGCCCCATCTTCGGCATTAACCCGTTTGCTGCCAAACCCCTGTACACATCACTTCCACCTCAAAGCGCTTTTCCACCTGCCACATTCATGCCCCCGATGCAGGCCAGCATACCAGGTCTTAGGCCCTATCCGGGCATGGATCAAATGGGCTTTCTACCACACATGGCCTACACTTACGCAGCAGGGGCAGCTACCTTTGCCGAGATGCAGCAGAGGAGAAAGTACCAGCGGAAACCAGGTTTCCAGGTAAATAAGCCACCTGTGGTTTTGTAAAAGCCCCAGGCTCACTCAGATTCCCTAAAATGATCTGAACTCATTTCTGTACTAATTAAAAAACGACTTCAGACTCAGGAGAGCGAAACACTCACCTGAGGTAGACTGAAATGGCAGAGGAGATGGAGATAAACAGCTGTGACACGACCCACGGGGTGGAAAAAAGGAGCATATTTAGTGAAAGTCATGAAGACAAGAGTGTATTTTAGAGGTTAAGATGTTTACAGAGCCAGATAGATATATCAGGAATAATAATTAAACTAATATAAGTCAATAAAGGAAGGGATGCACCAATTTTAGTCAACAGCTTTAATGTTTTTTTAACTCATTCCAGCTTTTCTCAGAGTTGCTATTTTTCTGATTTATATTATTGTACATGAAATATCTCTTTGTTTTTGACTTTTGGTTGGAAAAAATGGGGAAGTTTGAAGATGCAACATTTGACTCTGGCATTTCATTGGCTAAACAATCAAGAATTAGTTGCAGTCCTATTTCTATAATTTTTTAAAGCTGTCAGATTGTGAAAGCTTTAATGAAACCTGCCTCCTAACATAATGAGCCTCTAACCCTTAGTAGAGTTTCATTAGTAGATTTTAATAATTGTCCAATAATGGTCCAAAAACTGCTTTAAGGATCTTCCACTCAAACCCATTTTTACCCTCAAAAAGGTCCAATTTAGGTATTGAAAAACATCAACCTGTATCAGGTTCAAATAAATAACAGGAACAATATTGGCCCTAAAATCTCAGCTCAGTAAAGCTATAATTGTTACCACTCCACTGTAAATTTTACCCTCTGCTGTGGGTGGAATACATTAATGCTCCTGACTCGAGTCGTCTTCCAGCGCTGGCCTGAACTCGGATATTTTGTTATTAAATATGGGTGAAAGGCCTTTGTAAAAATGACAAAGGTGAGCCCCGGAGCTGTGCACTTCTCTGAAATTTCCCATTGCAACTTTGCTGCATTTTAAAGAGAGCCAACCAAAATGAGCTTCTACATGTGGATTAATAATGCACAGTCTCCATGTTCATTACCACTGAATGCTGAAGGCTGTTTAACATAGAGGGAACCATTTTGATGAAAAAAAGTATTAATAATGTTTCCTATTCTAAGTTATTAAATTAGATTTTAAAAATACAGCTACAGGCGTTTAGTTCAAATTGATTGCAGAGTGATAGTGGTCCCTTCTTAAAACACAGTGCAGAGCTGTCCTCACATTATCACACACATATTCATTAAAGAAAGCTTTGGTGGCTCAATATCGGCCATTAAGGTGCACCTTCTGATTTTAATCATTATATGAGTTTGCAATTTCAAGAATGGTTCGCCATACCTCTCTCTAATGTTGTAATATTGTTCTCCGTCAATTCACGTTTAAGACTAATCTTCATCATAAAAGAGAATTTTAAAGGAATGTGCAGAATTAACACTCCTGTACAAAATTAGACCACACTGAATACACCATTATGGCTGAGTTTCATAATGGGGAGCATGTCTGTTATAGATGGGTGATATTACTCCAGAGCTGAAAATTTTATAAGAAATCAACGCTGGTATGCGCTGGTAATTAAAAATACATGAGAACATGTAGCATAGTGTGATTGTTTGGGCGGTGCAGTTCAGTTTACTGCTTTATCTAGTGACAAAGTGCTACAGATCTTTATTTGATCCTTATTTTAATAAAAACAATATTTACACATCATTCAATTGCAGTAAAATGACATTTATTCCGAAAATAAGTCTTAAACTTCTTGGGTCTGAGATAGTTTTTGGTGTTTAGCAATTAGCACATGAACACAGATCTCTTCTTACCAGCTACTAGTGGCCTTACTATATGAAGACCTTATATCAAGAGATTATGTAGTTTAGTAAATCTATCTAAAAGAGTAAAGAATTTAAATCACACAGCAACATCAGGCTAACTTAAGCTAAAACTACAACTCCTAAATGGAAGTCTTTTTTTTTTTCTTCTCAACTCTGATCTCCGAGCTGCCGTGTTTTTGGACTTCATTCCCAAAATTCCACTTTCAGTCAAACAGTCTAGGCATGAGTTTGGCCGTGTTAGCGATCATTGCTCAGCAGCTTTTCTTCAAATGACTCCAAAAGTAACTGACTAGCTGGCCGACTAACTTTTTCTCACAATAAATAAATACACTGCAACCTCTTTATCACCCCAAATTCATTATTATTGTTTCTTTTCTCTCTCTTTTTTTTTGTTTCTGTTATTTAAGGGGGACCTGCTCGACGGTACACCAGATTACATGTCAGGGCTGGACGACATGACAGACCCCGACTCCTGTCTGTCGCGGAAGAAGATTAAGAAGACCGAAAGTGGTATGTACGCGTGTGACTTGTGCGACAAAACATTCCAGAAGAGCAGTTCCCTTCTAAGACACAAATATGAACACACAGGTATATACTGTTCTAGACCCTTATTTTAAACCCCATGCTTTTTTATGTTTTAAATGTTTGTGTTTCCAAATCCTATCAGTATGAATATATATATTTTATGTTACCCCTTTTCTCTTTCTTTCCTTCTCTGTTTAACCCTTAAGTTGTATCTGTAAACACCTAACTTGCTTCTTCATTGACAGGAATATGCCAACGAATAAGAAAGTTTGACTTTGTGATTTGTGTGTTCTTTTCTAAAATATTAGTTCTTTGAGATTTTAAACAATGTGGCTCTTTTGGAAAAGCATAATCTTTAATTAATGCAGGTAGGCAAGCAAAGGGAGACTTCAGCTATCTTTTCAAGTGATTGTGCTCTTTATTTTCCAATCATATCCTGCTGTATTAACCATTTTGCTATCTTAAAAGACACACATCAATTCACCTAGATATATAAAGCCAGCAAAAGGCCCCTAATGCGTTTATCGGCCCCATTATTGGCGATAGATCACATCAGCGGAGTAGGACTCAGAAGCTTCAGAGCACTGATAACAAGTCTTTCATTATAGTTATTATACAGAGATCCTCTTTCACTAGGTTGCATCATTTATTTTATCCACTATCTGTAGCAGAGCGCTCAGTGCTTTATGCAGCCTTCATGTTATCTGGTCGGACATAAAAGGGAGGGAGGGTGCACCGTCAGAACAGTGCGCTGAACTCTTTCAGAAAGGGTGCGTTATCTCCAGAACGCCCCTGCATCTTGCTCAGGACGCGACGCTTTCATGTTTGCGTCGCTATGTGTTGTTTTAAATAATATTATGAGGCTCAGAAGTGCAGTAAAGTGCAGTTGAACTGGCCAGATGTTGGACAGAAGTGCACTTTGAAAGCCTGTTGGCTGGGGGACTCGAGTGTCAGAGGGGAGTCATGTGATTTGTGTCAGGCAGCCATATTTCCACACAGGCTGAGCAGCAACTGATGAGAAAAAGACGTGTTTCAAGCCAAAATTAGATGTTTGGAAAGTTATTAGTCGTAGCTTTTAGAACGATACAGGTAACTTTAGGAATCCTGAGGGAAGAACTGGTGAGCAGTAAGTGTTTTGGAATAAACTCTAAGTGTAACAGCAGCCGTGTGGCCACATTACAAGCCGGAGGACATTTATTTAGCCAGACAGTTTATGGCCCCGTGTCATAAAACTATCTCACCCTGCCCTTGTGGCCAGCTTGGGTTTCTCATTTCTGCCTTGGCATCCAAAGCGTCCCGTCACATTTGGTAGATGGAGATGCCCCAGCCCAAAACCTAATGTAGGGCCAGGCGTCACCATGAACTTGAATTGTGTTCAGAGATAAGCAGAGTAACCCCTCGGAGCCTCCCCCTTCCCCCCCAGCCCATCTCGGATTTGTTTACTCCTTTGTCGCGCCTTCTCTGTTTGTTTGCTTTGCAGTAGTTTATTTATGTTGCATTCATCAGTGTGGCACGCAGGCCTAAAATAAGTAGTTGTGGTCGAGTTTCTCCATGCTTTAACCACGGGAGGGAATTTCCATAATGTAGGCCCATGAATGCGAGCGCACTTTCTCATCGTGCTCGCAATCTGAATAAACAAATAGACCTAAGTCATATGACAAAGTTGGATTTAATGCTCCGTGATGTCATTTTACTCCATGCCATCCAATTCATCAGAGTTTTTCCTCAACGTTTTGCTTTCTTCTGACTTGTGTGATTTGTTGTAGCAGCAGGACAAGCGAGGCAGGCGACTCACCTCCCCTCCCTCTGTGTTTTGTGTCTCCGCAGGCAAGAGGCCGCACCAGTGCCAGATCTGCAAGAAAGCCTTCAAACACAAACACCATCTCATCGAGCACTCCAGACTGCACTCGGGGGAGAAGCCTTACCAGTGCGACAAGTGCGGGAAGAGGTTCTCCCACTCGGGCTCCTACTCGCAGCACATGAACCACCGCTACTCCTACTGCAAGCGGGAGGCCGAGGAGCGGGAGGCCGCTGAGAGGGAGGCCCGTGAGAAGGGCCACCTGGAGCCCACGGAGCTGCTGATGAGCCGGGCGTACTTGCAGGGCATGACTCCTCAGGGTTACCCAGAGCTGGCGGAGCGCGAGGCCATCCTGAGGCACGACGCCGTGAACGGAGGGATCAGAGAAGGACGGAAGGAAGTGGACGGAACGTATGCGAAGATCGGACGGAGGGACGACGAGTTTGAGGAGGAGGAGGAGGAGAGCAAGAGCATGGACACGGACCCGGACACGTTGAGGGACGAGGAGGAGAACGGAGAGCACTCGATGGACGATAGCTCGCTGGACGGCAAAACGGAAACCAAATCGGATCACGAGGACACGATGGAGGATGGCATGTAATCGGCGACGGCGTTTCAAAAGCTTCCCATCTTAAGAGTTTTAAGTTTCTCTCTTTCGGTTCAGTATTCTTACCTGCTCGGTTTAAAACACCGTGTTTTAAGCTGTACGTGCACGTGCCTGAAGCTTCCGGGAAGCTTTCTTCGACAGACTCCTCGGGGGCAAAGATGTCTGCCGAACAAGACATGGACTCAAAAATCAATCTGGAGGAGGCGTTGAGGGAAGGGAGGCATGGGTTTGTGAAATAAGCTGCATTATGCAAACCGAACAATGAATAAATGAATACATTTCAAAAAATGTACAGTACTAAGGCCTAAAAATATGTGTGGTGCTAACCTCCTCAAATAAACCCCCTGTGTTCCATAGTATTTATAGCACAACTAGTGACTTGTACAAATTGCACTCCGCTTCTATAATCATGAACAAAAATAATAAAAAGTATTGCCTATGTATATATTTATACAGTGTTGGAAAAAGAGCAGTAGTGTCTGCACTACAGTCCTTCGATATTACCTTTGTTATCACCTACCTACCTACGGTGTCGTCTTTAGTTTTGCCATGTTGCCCGGCCACAAACATCTCCAGCCACACTATTTTAGGCCTCTTGAATCAACTTCACATGAAGGAATTTAAACAAAAGACTGTATGAAGGAGCTTAGAGGTTTTTTTAAGAGGATGAAGTTTTAAAGAGACCTTCATTTTAAGGGAAAATACAGTTTATGGACAGATGGTATGGGGGGAAAAAAAATGAAGGACGAAGCCTTTGTAAGGTGTTTTTGATAAGAAAAAAGAAGCCTTATATGCAAACCTTTTAACCTGTGTGTTTTCTGCAAGTGCCACCCTCGTATTGTGTAAAAGGAAGGTTAATTTTTTTCACCAGCTTCAGTATTATTAAATGGTTCACCGTTGTTCTTTGAAGCATCCGTGTCAGTATTAAGACTTATAGGCAACAGTTCCTTAGTTTACATTATGTTGTGCAATGTTTTCTCAGTTTCTTTTCTTTTAACTTTGTCAGTATTACACCAAACCATTTTTTTTTTTGGAAACAACAAATTGCATTCATTTTATTTGTAGGTTGAAAAAAAAAAAAAACATTATTTATGTGGCCCATTTTATATTTCCTAATTTTATTTATTTCATACTGTTGTGTACAGTACTATAGTTCTTCAATATATAGATATATTTTAGTAAAAAGGAACATGGTGTCGATCATAGGGGCAAATTTTACGTAAAGAGAGCATTTATTGTGTTTTGAAACATTGTGAAATGCGAAGTTTAATCTTATTTTATTTTATTTCCTTTATTTTCCAGTTACTGGAAAATTCCAAATTTGGGAACTTTTATACAATTGTGAAAACACTGTATTTTCGACTGAAAAAATTCCACTTTCTTCATCTTTGTTTCTTTTTTTAAGCTAAAAAAAATGAAGAGGGACTGTTAAATACTATGTATGATATCATGACTGAAGAAGAATCTTTCCTGAAATGTCTTTGTAAAAGTATTATTGAATTCTTAATTTGTAATTTCTCTTGAAAATGACCCTGCTCGAATAAAAGTAGCCAAATTACAGAGTACGAAACCCTCAGCGCTTCATGTTTATTCACAGAGAACAAACTGTGAGGTTTGCTTGGCAGCACCGGCCTCAAGTCATTTTAAATTCTCTCCAAAGCGAGAAAAACTGGAAATATTTCTCCTCTCATATCCAGTTTATACAAAGTCTCTGCTTCTCATTATTATGTTAATTGCATACAGTTTCAATGCACATTTTTAAATGGATCAAAGTGAGCTGACCCAGGCCTCGTTGCTTATTATGTCTCATCCAGATGATAAAGTAAAACCAAACATATTCCACATATTTTCACCTGTATTTGTACTACACTTTTTAACCTGTCGCACCACAATTACACACCATCCTGCCTTTTTTTTTTTTACAGTTTCTTGTTGTTTTTGTTAAAAACTTCAGTGGCCAGCTGTTTGAAGAAATACCTGAGCCTCTTTTAAAAATTAAGTTATATATTTGTCACCCAGTTTTGAAGAGTTATGTTTGAGTATTTTTATGATCAGCTTTGTCCACTAAATATTCAGTTTTAAAAAAGAGATTTCAGCAGAAGGGATTCAGCCCTGAAATACTTGTACATTGTTTCCTGATTTTTATTCATGGAAATGTCTCTTTATTCTTTAATCAAACAGCTGTTAACCTCAATTATGACAACATATGGCATTCTGTACAAATCTTTAATTAAAGCACCTTGAGTTCATTTGTGTATATCGTGGGGGGAATTGATGCTAAAAGTCAATCAACCTCTTGGCCAACTGATAGATAATTGATCGACAACAGTTTTCATGATTTATTCAATCATGTATGAAGCTAAATGCAAAATGTGAAGGTTTAGTGCTTTTCAATGTTTTATATCATTTTAAACTGAATATCTTTGGGTTTTGAACTGTTAGTTACACACAAAAAAACATTTGAATGCATCACGTTGGACTCTTTTCACTCTTTTCTGACATTTTATAGACCAAATGAAAAATCTGATACAAATCTAACAGATGAATCAATAACGAACCCCTAAGAATGTCAGTGCTTTCATGCTTTGCTCACTGACCGACACAGGATCTATTCATTCCTCCAGCCTTTAAGAACACTTCTTCTCTTTCAAATCTCATCTGGAAACTTTATTCAGCCCTGACAGGTGGACTCCAGCAGAGGAGTCCTCTCCACTGAAGGAGACGCTCGACTCCATTAGCCACTCGCACTGCGTTATGCAGATTAAAAGCAACATCAAAAGGCCGAGATGAAAGCGCTAAAGGTTGAGCGATGCCAAACATCAGAACGCGCTTTGCATATTCCGATTTTCCTATCGATCGGCACGCCATCGGATCATTCGCAGACCATCCCGCAGATAAAAGAGGGGGTCTTAAATGATTAGCTGATGAATTTGATAATGTGCTGTGAACTGCCTCAACAATTACACATGCAAAAAATGAGCGCACGTGTCAAGACGAGCAAGGAGGGAATCCTCTGGAGGATATCGCTATCACGAAGAGAGAAATTTCAACCGTGCTCTACTTTTACATTTTACATCTATTAGACTTGCATAAAAGCTTAAATTCACCAGTTTCCGACTTCACAAGCTTCACGAATCGGAAGGTCAAAGGTCAAAATAGATGTGATGAAATATTCCTGCAACCTTAGAGCAGTCAGAGGCAGTGAGGGAATTACTGAATTAGGAAACAGAGGAAAAAATGACATTTGTTAGATCATGTAGAGGGAGAAACTGGAGGAAAAGGGTGAAAGAAAGAACCAAATTCTTCTCAAATGTTTTTTTGTCGTGCAAATTTGACAAAAGTTTAAAGGTTATTTAAGATTAGACAAAATAACTCTTCTTCTTTGTTGCCTGTATGAATTCCAGTTGTCTCTCTTTGAATATTGGCTGATCTTGATGTTAATCCAGTCTAGTCTTACATTTACTGATCAATACCGTCTCCGACTATTAGCCCAGGCTCAAAGGAAGACGGCTTTTAATTGCAATCAGGCCGCATGATGGAGCCCTGAATTGATTTTCTGTTTATTTAATCATTTTAATTTTTTACATGAACATGTTTTGACTGAAGCGTCGCTCCTTGTGTAATTTTGAAATGCATGCAGACAGTCAGAAATGAACTGTTTCTTCATAAACACCATCAGACATCAGATACTGAAAACTGATCTAGTGTCAGTATTTTAACTTTCTAGTCCTCACGTTATTGTTCTTTGAACCAAAATCAAAGCTTCAGCTACTTTAAAGACATTCACAAAAAAATGTAGGAGAAACTACGGTGGTCGCGAAACACACAAAAAATATTTGGTTCAACATGGCGGCTGGATGGTTACCTGCGCTGTCTGTGGATAAAACAGCTAGTTCTAAGGTAACAAACACACAACAATTCGTATTTTCAGGTGATTATACACTAATGAAAACATACCTATGATATTATATATAATATATATATATATATATATATATATTCAATTTCTGCCAAAATAGTTCCTCCTTATTGTTTCACACTGGACCTTAAAAAGCAATTTAGATCTTAAAACCTTTCAGAAATGTAATCAGTATGATCTTTGCGCTAAGCGAATATTCACTTTACGGCGTGTTACATTTCTCAAACAGACCTTTAAAATATTTAAACCTGATTAGACCGCTTTCCTGAGTGAAACTGTTCAGAAAGCAGACCTGTTTTGTCTGTTCTCAGACGTGAGTGCCGTGATTTTGATCTGCTCTGATGTAAAACGGTGTTGGGAGTGTTGCCCGGCTCATAGAACATTTAAAAGGGAGGAAAAACAACAACACGAGCGTGTAGTAGTAATTCATACGAGTGTCATGCAGCCATATGCCTGGGCCAGATTGGTGGTGTATTTTGGACAGCTGAGCTCTAATGATTCACTGCTGGGCCTTGTATAGACCAAAGCTAAGTGTACATTTTGCCTCAGGCTACTCGGCTGCTTCCACAGATACACTTAGTAGTAAAATCGACTCGTTTGCATTGAAAACACTCCTCTGTCTTCTTCTTCAATCTTTACCTGCATTTCTCGCCTTTCTATAGACAAAAAATGGCAGTTTTTCACACACTGACGGCGGAGGAGGCGCAGCGGCTCTCTGTTGCCAAGTCAACTTTCTTTACACAGCACTTTAAAAATACAAAACCAGCACGTAAATGTGCTTTAAGAAACAGGAGGGTTACAATATGGAAAAAGGGAGGCAGAGCATGGAACATCAGCAGCAAAATGAAGACATAAGGGGAAAAAAAGATCACGCTTTAATGCACAAAATAAGAGCGATAGAGCATGACAGAACACGTCGGAGGCCAGTGAATGAAATTAGGTCTGAGGTTTGGTTGCGACTGAGGATTTGAAGTGTATTTTTTCCATGTTGAAGTCAGTTGGAGCTGCACTGGAGAACAGATCAGTCCCTGAAATAAAAAAAGAGTGAGTGACTATGTGAGAAGATATTTAGAACTCCATTCCCATCACAGATTGACAACATTGTCACTTTACAGGATTTTTGCCATTTGCGTTGCCATGGCGCTGCCATTTGGAGCTTTTACTATACTATTTGTTTATATATTTGAATCCCAATTTAGATTTTTCACTTTACCAATGCTACCCAAGAGGATTCTGGGAGTAAAACATGACTAAAAAAAACTCTGGAGCTGTCCAGGGTCCTTGTTGTCATTATGGTCACTTACCATGCATTTAACTGCATTTATGGTCTTTCTCAACAGATGGCAGTTGTCATAGAAACATATATTATCACCTGTTAACACATAATCCTTTGGTCCATATTCAGGACATGTGATCACAGCTAAGCCCCATTACAACGGTTTGTGATCAGAGTGATGTTGAACGTTATTTGCCAGTTTCAGTTGGGGGTTTCGTGGCCCACTTCCTCTTTTCTTTTCTTGATGTCCTGCTGAGTCTCTCTCTAAATCCTGAGGACTCCATCAGAGTGTATTTCTGAGTTCAGGTTCAAACTCCAGAACCTCATTGTTAAGATGTGAAAAAAAAATCAAATTTCCTCCGCCAATACAGGTGGCATTTTGAAACAAATTGTAGCCAGATATCACACAACTGAAACAAAACTCCTCCCAGTGCTAAATCCAAATCATTTGATTTGATAAACAGCAGTTTATCTATCTGCCCAGCCTTCTTCAGCGAAAAGTCAGGCACAGTTTCTGTTTTTTTCCTTTGAAAAAAATCTCTTTATAGGTAAAAAAATAAATATGTTCAAATATTTGTTAAATGTGTTATAGGGCATTTTTACAGAGCAAACCTAGCTGTTTCCTCTGTTTCCAGTCTTAATGCCAAGCTAAGCTAATTACAACCAAATAATCCCCAAACATTGACTACTGAACTCAGGAAGCAGCCTCTGACGTATCAGAGGTCAACACTGGACCTATATTCTGCTAGTATGAGCATTCTGTTATTATCAATTGATACCATGGAAGGAGGGTTTGGATGAGGGGAAAGTAGAGGAGACTCTCACACTTTTGACCTCATTAAATTATTTACATATCCCCATATGCCACCCGGATCATTCGCAGGGCACATGAAGGACGGGCCTGGGCAAAGACGAGAGAGGGAGAGGGAGCACTCCTCGGACCTGGCATTCGGCGAGAGAAAGTTCAATGACATGCAGGGAGGAAAAGCGCAAGTGACCAGCAGGGATTAGCCAATCAGAGCGTCAGAAGAGAAGCCAGCTGTTCATTCTGGCCGGAGCGAAAAGAGCCCCGGAGCAGGTGGTGCAGCCCGGTGCCAGCGGTGCTACAGAGGAGGGAAAAAAAGGAGAGGAAGAAGAAGAAGATGGCGATAAAAGAAACTCATCCTCGCCTAATGTGTGGACGTTACTGCATTACTTTTGGACTCTGTGGCTTCTTTTTTTCCCCCTGCCTGGCACTTATTGCTTCACCCAGCATTATTATGCATAAATATTCCAGGGACACAAGAATATCTCTGTTTTCTCTAAAGTGAGCTACCCATGGCTTGAAAAAAGAAGCTCAGTCTTCATTTGTGTGCCCGAAACAGATCCAAAATGCTTCACAAAGCATAAGAGAAAAAAAAGTAATGAAGTGAAGGTGTGAAAGGTAAAAGCGAGGCAGGAATAACACAAAGATTTCAGCCTCAGTTAGTGATTTCATACATTTCCCAGAATGCAGGGAGAATGGTGCTCTCTTCAATCTGTACTGATTTCCTCCCTATCAGGACCATCACATGAACCCCACACAGAAGCCATCAGCTTTTAAACATAAATCTATACCTTCTGAGCGATTACATGTACATTTTCCTCAGACTGGCATGTGAACTGGAGGTGACAGTGTGAGTCTGAGGGGACAGAGTGCCATCGCTGCCTCTTCCAGTGAATACAGCAGCTGCAGAGCGTCACAAAGACAACAATGCTCTCACCATCAGAGGGGGTTTGGTGCACCGTGGTGATGTTGGACAGCTCTGCAAAGACCCCCTGCGCGGAATTTTATTAATTTGCATTTATGGTTTTATGCTCTCGCTCCAACTGAAACACCACGTTTGGCACAACACAGTCATGGTATGGCCATGGTAAACCAGGCTCCTGCAGAGATCTGGGGAAGGGACATAAATAGGGAAAAGCTTCTCAAGAAAACATTTTTAGGAGTGACACACAATACACATGCATTTGAGCATTTAGTGTAGGTAAGTTTGAGTTTGAGTATAAACGAGGCACCTTTTGAAACACTGTGGACATTTTGTTTGGGTTAAAAGCCAACAGGCCATGCACACAGTTCCTGTTGATGAGCCCCCTGTTGGCTGACACTTTGTAGAAACGGATCATTTAAATAAAGTTTTTTCAAATGCAGTCCAGTTTGTCAACATGATCAGTGGGAGAAACATCCGCCGACATCCTCGCTGTTGAATCTAGTGGAAAACTCCGCTGCAGTGAGTATAAAGAGCACCAAATCACCGACAGGAACATGTGAGTATTGTCCAGAAGGAGAGTTTTAGTGCTGAGACTGTAGCCTCGATAGACGCTGTGTTCAAATAGGTTTTCATCCCAGTATCATAATAAATGTGTCATGATAGACGGCCATTTAAGAAAAATGTAATGATCCCAGTTGCTCCCACATCTCCTCTTTCTGTTGTGCAGGATATAAAATGACTGTTGAAGGCCAGGAAGTGAATTTTTTTAAGAGTAAAATTGGATTTGAAACCGCAACCTCTGTCATCAACCCAGCTCGTTAAGCAGCTGAACAATCAGGGATTTCTTCATTCAAGTGTGAATATGTTTCAGCCTCAAAACACAACATTTCTGCATGTTGTGAAGTCGACACTGTGGACTTCTCTACGCAGTAATGGAGGTCTTTTCTTTCTTTCTTTGCCCTTTGTCAGTTGATCAGTGTTGAGGATATACAGTGAAGTGCAGAATCTCTCTGCAGAAGGAGAGCAGGCGAGTGGTGATGAATCGGGTCCCAGCTGGCAGAAAGGGAGGCTGACACACACCACCAAAACACAACAGGTAGGTGACAAAAGTCTGCCTATATGCAAACTGCTTTTTGATCACAACAACAAAAATGACTAAAAAACAACCTTTAAGCTTAAATAATCAGCTAACAACAAAAGGAAACTTAAGACCACAAGTACAATGGCAGCTTTAAAACATTAAAGCCCTTCATGGAAGTTGATGAGCCTTTTTTCTTTGGTCATCCTTTAATCGTGTCTGGAACCATACAATGCTCTCTGAGGTTTTAATTACTGTTATCTTTTCATTTGTTTCACCTGTTCCTTTATTTTGCTTACGATGTGTCTGTTCTGGGAGTCTTGGCCACAACCTCAGATACAGAGTAAATGCTGTAATCAAATGTTCCCCAACCATTTGTGTCTATTAGAAAGAGGTGGTGGTGAATAGAGCCGATGGAGAAATGAAAGCCTTTAAACAGTCCCCCTCTCCTTGCAGTCTGCTAATATCTGGTGAAAACAGTATATCTGCTGGAGCAAAGACTGAACACACTGTAGCTCTGGTCTGGTTAATGAGAACTTGCTGTGAAAGAACTCAGTGGTCATTTTTGGTGTTTTCTCAGCTCGGAGGTGATGGAACATCACAGCCAACACTTCGTGTTTTCAATATTATTTTGATCATTTCTGGGCTTTCAGTGTGTCCAGTCTGACTTTCCCCACAGAGAAGCACTGAGCCATTCAATTAAACAGGACTAATGGTTAAAACCTGAATAATATGACCTTCCAAACACTTTTCCAAGCTGGGGTTGATAATTCTGCTGGGGTCTGGGGCTTTAGATAGATACTTTCTGGGTGTGCACCATTATTCGCAAAAGTTAGCTTTAGTAGGGGACATGGGTTGGAACCATGTGAGGCTTGCTGGAAAATATATATCGTTCAGTTGTGGAATTGGTTACGTGATATGGAAGATATTAGGCTGAAAAGATATTGATGTAGGATAAACAAATGACAAGATGTGTGCACATTGTTCTTTAGCTATGGGTTTGGTGAGGTATCTGTATGTTCAATCTGTGTTTACTCTGTATAGAGAGCAATGGGTTGATGAAATATGGACCAAACCAAAACTGTGTATATTTAGGAGGATAAAATATGAATATGGTGAGAATTATTTGTATATATTTTCTAAAAAGCAAAGAGCCTTATGTGCCCAGCTGAGATCTGGTATTTTAGCACTCACGGTTGAAAGTGTCAGTCTGGAAGAAGAAAAGTGGATTTGTTCAATGGGCTGTTTGACTGGCATAGAAAAAGAGTTAAGTTTGGTTTCTACTGCCCATTGTATCAGGAACTGTGCAATACTGTGTTTAGTGAGATAAAAACAGATATTGATTTAGTAAATATGGACGATGCACAAAGATTGAGTTGGCTGTTCACATATGAAACATGTAGATTAGGTGTTTATCTGGAGAAAGCCTGGGAGATGAGCAAAAAAAAAGCTCCTTATCAAGATAAATTGTAGGTTTGCAGCAGTTCTTTACAGTGTTAAGTTGAAAACTCATTACTTCAAATGTTATTTGAAAGAATATAGTAGTACTTTATAACGTGGTAATTTATTTTTGCTTTTATATGTATTACTGGAAGATGTATGTGTTGCAAAATGGTGGCCTTCTGTAATCCCATGTGGGATGTGCCAGATGTTTGGCATGACACAGACATAAAAACTAGTTGCTTGTCACATGACGACAGTGATTTCCTTCAACACGATATGTCAGTCTGTCCGTCGTTCATCCAACCTCCCCTTTCTCTCCCTCTGAGGGGTAAGTGATTATGTGTTTTGCCAATGTGTTTGTGGAAATCTTTTGATATGCACAAACACAGATTCTAATGCGCCGGCAACAGCGGCTTTTTTGGCTGACGGCTGATTAGGATGCCGGCTCATGGCTGAGTCCACGGGGCCCCAGCTGGGTGCAGGGAACATCGCTCATTACACATTTTCTAGAGGAGGGTGGGGGGGCCTAATTCACACCGCAGCGCAGCATGCCGGTGTAGGTGTAATCATATCATTCTAAATCACCGGTCAGTTACGCGCCGGCGAAGCCTCGGCTCGTGCCAGAAGGCCGGCTGGAGCCTGATTAAAGCTCGGCCAAAGACAAAGTGACACGTCCTTAACCTCATCAGAGGAGACGTTAAGCAAACCATCACTTACCCGTCAAGGTGCGAGGTTCACCCCGCTGAGACCCTCAGCCCTGAATGGATTTTCAACCGCTTCCTTTCCTTTTTGGTAAATTAGAGCTTTCTTCTCGGGGAGCGGTATGCATTTTTTATGAAGGCATCATGGCTGATGGTGGATTGCTGCCTGGGCGTTCCCATCCCTAATACGCCACTGTCCTCTTGATTTAATTAGACGTTGGCCCCCACTATTTTCGACAAGGAAATATCTGCTCTAATTAAGCGGTATACTTCACCAGAGAATGAACAGACAGTGCAATTCAATGCAGGGTTAATGTGGTCATAAAAAATCCATGATTTCTTGCCCTTTGCCCTCCTTTTTTGGGCGTTTTCCCCTAAATTCTCGAGTAAATGAACTTCAAATGTGTCCTTTCTCTCTGTGTATTTTTGTCTTCTGAACAGGCCAATTACTTTTTTTGGTTGGTTTATGATTATTCATGCTAGAGAGACTCCCAGACGTTAATGGACTTAGCACTGTTTTGTACTCTCTCACTGGAAATAGATAATTACTCCATTGAGGAGGCAAACCTTTGCAGTCCAACCTTCCTGTTGAAAAGGAATGAATGTAGCGTTACATGTATGTAATTTCTTAAAGGAAGCATTCCCTCTGTAGCCTGCAGGGATTAGGCCTAATGACGGAAGTTAATTATATTAAGAGTAATTTTCAAAAACAGTTCATGAACTGCAAATTATACTTAAAATTGCTCCTTAATGCTCTTAACTGTAATTAAATTGCCTAATATCTTAAGAAAATGAACATGTGGGACAGGAGTGATGGGTTAAGGGAACTTTTAGGAGTTCAGCTGGTTAATAGTCCACGGATGAAATCGGTAATGTGATATTCAGATGGTCTTTTTTTTTTTTCTTCTTTTTTTTTAAGAATTCAGGAACAGTTGCAGTGGCTTTGTTTGACCAGAAATTAATTTTAAAAAAATCACACAGGTGAGAAAAAAGAGCTCTTTCAAATGAGGCGTTTAAATCAGGACGTAATATAGCTTGAGATGCTACAACTCCTGTCCCAGAAGACTACAGACCCCAGGTCAGTCAGTGTGAGCAGGTGACAGGTGTGAAGGAGTAATATGAATGTAACTGAACGCCACACAGAAAGTGTAATGTTCAAGTTGTTCAAATGTGTGTGGCAAAATAGGATTCAACTTAATTATTTAGCTAACATTTCATTTTGTATTTCAGGTCTAAGTTCAGGCACACATAGAAAATGTTCTCAAACTCTGACAATGACGCTACGGCTTTCTGTTTCACTTGGTTTTATATTCCTACAGCACAGCTGGCCCAGCAGGCTAGCACAACCTGCACCCTACCATGCTAACACTGAATACATTAGCCTTGTATTTATTTAGCTAATTTAGTTGTTTGCTTTTCTCACACTCACAAAAATATATTTAACTGTGAATGTTCCAACCTGTAATAAGGAATGGTTTGCCCTCGGGGCAACAAGAACAAGCTGTGACTACAACAATGACATGTTTTCCCTTTTTAAGTTGATATGGTGAACCTGTTAGCAACAGTTGCTGAGCACATTTTTATTCATCTGAGTGGTGTTTCTCGCCACCTGGTGAATGTAGATCCAAAATGCACTCTCATTTCAGCTCATTTTTGGTCTCCACCAACTCCTTAGCAGTTGAATTCTCCACGATGTCAGCCACAGCTCGCTATCTAGGTAGTGTACAAGTGTTTTTTAGAGCTTTATACCTGAAAACAGCTTCCGGCTGTGGCCAAACATTTGGTGAGAGTAGACCAAAAACAAAACCTTTCAGGCCGGAAAGCCAAAACAACGAGTTAAAAGAGGCTAATACTGGAAAAAATAAACAGAAGACAGAAAGCATCACCCTAATTTTGTGGACTACCTCATGCCTGTGGACCCTATGTCCTCTCTTCCTACTCTCTAGCTGTTTTCTGTGACAGCATGGATCCATAATGACACGCCAGTAGTAAATTCATAAATGCATGAGGAGATGAGTCGGCCATACCACATTGCAGCGAGTCTCGCCGTCTGTGTTGCAAAGACTCGCTTTTGTGCCACTTCCCCAAATGCCTCCACCACGCGCTCCTCTACAACTCCTGTCCTCCGTGGAATTAGCTTTCGTCATTTTTTCCCCCTCTCCTCTTCAAGCCGGTGAAACCTCGACACGTAAAGTGAAAAATGCTTGAGCTGTTGCGAGTTTTAATCCTGCAAACGGTTGACGACGTGCATTTTTTAAGCATTTCTGAGCTCTACAGGAGGAGGGGGGAAAAAACAGGAGAATTAAGTGCATTTGTCTGCCCGTAATTAGGTGTATTTCTTCCCTGAGTTTTTATTTAATGATTGGCTCTTACAGCGAAGAAGGCCAGCACTTTTGAAGTGTAATGATTCTCCTCTCAGGCGACTTAAAAGTTGGAGAGGGAAAGGGGGATGAAAAAAAAAAGTAACTGCCGTCATTCTGCAGCTTTGAACAACCCTTAATCTGTACAAAATTTAGGTTTGCCTTGCTTTTTTGAGATCAAAGACTCACGAGAAAGTATTATTCAATCATAACTGGTATGTTAAACCAGCAAAATGCCATTGTTAAAGTACTTACAGGAGGTTTTTCACCTCAGAAAGGGAGGGATGGAAGCTTTCCGAGTCATGCCATTTGTGCAACTGTGCATATTAAATCTACTTGGAATTTCATGTTGCTGGGACTGTATGTTCTGTGTGGCTGAAGTGCATGTGTATGTGTGTGCGGGGGTCTTTTTCTCTCTCACACAGTCGCATGCAAAACTATGCAAGCACAAAAACACACACATTCGCGGTGTCTTCCATCTCCGCTGTGAAGCCAGACCCCCCTCGGCTTTTCTCACTTGTAATCATGTCCAAATTTGCACAGGAAGGCAGGGGGAAGGGGAGAGCCATGTGAACTTGTGTGGGTGTTTTCTGGGTTTTTTTGTGTTTTTTTTTTTTTTTCTTGAAAAACCCGCTTCTGATTACCACCGATCTCCGACACCAGAGATCCAAATCACCTTCTGAAGCCTTTCAAACACAGAGTTCGAAAACATTTCTCTCTCTGTCCTTTTTCAACTAAAAGTGAAATCTGGCTCAAGGAAGGAGAAACACCATATCTGCCAAGTAACAAGTACATCAAATATAAATGTAAAGAATGCAGAGATTAGTCCTTGCTGCTAGAAAGCCTTAAAGGTAATTGGTAAACAACAAGTACCACAACCTACAGGAAGTTGTGGTCACACAAAAGCTCCAGAAATATTTGGATGAATCCAGTAGGAGCCAGTTAAAAACTTAGATTCAACATATGAAGGTGTAGAAATCAAACATTCAACATGAGGCAGATTTAATTGAATCAGTTTGTGATTGAAAAATGCAAAAAATATTTCAAATTTGCAGCAGCTCTTGCGCCATTAAAATGTCCACACATTTAAAAAAATCTCTTCCTGTAGTTTCATGTTTTCACTTCGCACCACTTTAACTCTTGTGTTCTCCATCTCCCTGTCCACATCTCATCTCTGTGGAGCAATTACATGGTTATGTTCTTTTTTTAAAAGATGAATTACCTTGTATCGAGTTGCTTTGGCAGTATTTGTTCTTTTATATCCATGGCCTGTAAAGCTTATTAGACCTGAGCTGATAATTGAAATTTCTTCTGTTGTTCATTAAACCTTGAAAACCTACGAAAATTTGGCACCGAAATTAATTCCTGTGCCAGAGCTGCTTCAATACCTGCATGTTTTTGTGAAATCAGAGCATATGTTAAAATTATGTCAATCTTTTATTGAAATATTACATTGAACCATGTCTTCACATTGCATTTTAAAAGCTGTGTTCTTGTTAGGGTCGACATGTACTTGGCTTCCTCCTGCACATCTCCATTCAGCCCTTGTGTGCTCTCGGGCAGCTTGGAGGAATTTGTGGCACTCTTGTGTAAGTGTGTGTTAGTGTGTGTGTGTGTGTGTTCGGGCCCACCTTGGCAGTGGCACTAGCTATCAGCAGGGCCCAGCCGGCGTGCTAGCAGTGAGACCGTAGTGTTTGTAACAAAGCCGGTCTGACTGTAACGATTCACATTTGTCCCCTGGGCGAAGCGAGGTGGAACCTTCCAGGAAAGAGGCTCTAAATGGATCTGTGGAGGGCGGCGGTGGCAAGGGGTGAGGGCGGCTGCGCATCGCCATGTGTGCTGAGGATGTCTGCACGCCACTCGGACCCTGCTCACGTCACGCAGCCAGGACGCCTGGCCAACGTGTCGCACGAGACACGACAATGAGATGGAGGAAGACTTCACTTCATCCGGAGCTGTTTTATTTCTTTCTTCTATGGTTATTTTTTTGTCTCAGTTTCTAGGCCGCTACCTTGGTTTCTTCTTTCTAACATGTAGTGTTGTTTCTGATCCTGATACGCATCCTCTTTCTTTCTGTAATTCTCAGTCGTTAAACACCACACAAAAACAGAGACGTTAATCGCAGCTGATGCCCGTCGCTCGACCATCTTGCCCAGAACACATGCCCATCCTCCACCGAGAAGTTTCTCAGAGAAGTTTTCTTTATTACTATGATCTGTTACTCATAAACACCCCGCCGCCCTCATTTGCGTGATCTCGCCAAGCATCAATCTGCTGTCGGTTACAATGTCGGGCGGAAGGGCCGCTGCCACTGATACGGTATGAAAGCTTTAAATAGCCGCGTGGCTCAGATTGCAGGGTGTCAGGGCCTATCGGCTGAGGCAGGGAGGATGGTGATGATGATGATGGTGGTGTAGTGGTGGTTGGACTGGGTGAAGTGGGTCAGGTCCGAAGTGAGCGGACATGCGAGTGACACCGGCGTGTGATGTGACCCGTTAGCGGTTGGGGTGGATGGACTCAGGGCAGCTCTCGTCCTGTCTCCACCGATACAGGACGCCGGTAGCCACGGGGCAAACAAATCAGAGGAAGTCAGAGTGACGCTGGCTTAGAAGTTTGCTGCTCTGCACTTCACTGCACTTCGTGGCCACTCTGAGCTGCAGCTCTGCTTCAGATTCTTCAGAGATATAGTTTATATCGAACATTTGTTTGTTCATCTGGTCAGGCCTTCTTTGTTTTTTGTTTTCTTTCTCGCCAAATTCTACACCAGCAGATGTTGATTTAGGGCTTCTTTTTGGTTCATTCGAGGTTCTGCCTCCCTTTATTATTTTTCTTTCTTTTCTTTCAATTTTGAAATGTACTCTCGAAATTTAGAGCTTGTGTGACAAACAAATCTCTACTCAGTCTACTTTGGGTTTTTCAGAGCTTTCAACCACATCTTACAAGCTTCCTCTTAATTTTCCTTCATTCCTCATTCATCCGATTTATATCTGTGATTTTCTCCGTCTTTATTCTATCCTTTTTATCACAAGTGTAGATTTATGAGCTCCTTTATTCTAATACTTGTTTATTTTCTTTTGCAGCACCAGCATGCATCTAATTCCACTTAGCCTACCTTTACATTCATACAGCAGAACATTAAAAAAAATGAGATCAATTTACTCTAAATCCGGCCAAATTGCGTGGTGGATTTACCTCAGAACTACAGAGCTCGAAGTCTTTGACCATGATATTAGCTGGTGTCTTCTTGTCTCTGCCTAAACAGGGCATTTGTAGCCACGGGGCAGCAGCATATCAGAGGTGATCAGCATGATGCAGGCTGAGAGGACACACGTACACACTCACAGCTCTACTTTGTATTTGTTGCAGGGTTCCAGTCAAATCCTGTTAAAATTCCTTCAAAAATCCACAACCCCAGGAAACTGTAAAATCCCCTCTGTCTGATATAAAAACATGTTGAGAATGAATACTCCACTGACATTGCACACAATGCTGTTCAAAAGGCGGCTGGCGCCCCATGTACCAAGGCTGACTCCTTGCTGCAGTGGCCGTGGGTTCGACTCCAACCTGTGGCCCCTTCACTGCGTGTCTCCCCCTTTACTGTCACTCTTACAGAAAACACTAGATCTTATCAATCCGTTACACGCAGCAGTCCATCACAAGTTGTTTCATGATGACGTGATATAATTTACCACACACAGGGGTAATTGATAGCTTTAATAATGAATGCATTCCATAGGTTTACCAGTTCCAGATCTGGTTTTGTGTACGTTTGCTCATGGTATGGCCTTTTTTGGGCAACTTAATGGAATGGTGCCATAGTTAAATATACTACAAGGACTTTTTCACTCATTATGAAACTATTTGACCTACATAAACAAACAAGACCAGAGAAGATTGGCTATTTCCATATTCTTAATGCCTGCCACTGCGTCAGATTTGGTTGGACTACCCTCAAAATCAGTCAAAATGAGGCGGTAGAAACGCTTGGACTTTAAAATAATGTCGCCAGTTACCAAAATCTCAGCTATTATAACCAATAGAAATGATGTTCAAAGCTATGAAAGAAAGACCAGAGTTGTGAGGATTAGGATTTCTCCTAAACAGATTGGCTTTAGAGACCTAAAACATGTCAGCTCTTTTCCCCGCCCCCATGTGTGTCTTCAACTTAAGTAAGGCAGGAATTGAGTTGTCAGAAACGCTGTGGAACACAAAGCAAGAGCGGCACAACAGAGGCCGATGGCTCCCAGGAACAACCAACCAACCTCCATCAAAACCCCAACAATAACAACTTGAAAAGATTTCTGTTGCCAATTTGTGAACATTTTCTTCGCTGCCGTTGCGTCTCTGAAGGCCAAACCCAAAAGACTTTGGGATTCCAGTCAGACTTGAGCGATGATTAGATTGCTTCACCCAATTCTTCTATCATCTGTCTCCCAGTGCCTTTAATATGCAAATTGTAGGTATGCAAAGCTCTGATGCTTTTATTTAAAAGACATGTCCTCAGGCGATAGCAGTGGGCTTCCAGGGAGAGCTCTGTTTTAGCATGAAATAAATAGTTGTTAAAAGGATCACACAAGTTTGCATCTTGGAAGATGAAAAGCTAATTGACATGAATAATTTATTTGTATTGCAGTATCTTAAAGATATCAAATAGCGGTGGATAAATAAAACTTGAGTTCAAACATGATATTGAGCGTCAACGGGGCCTTCCGAATATTCAAAGGGAATTACATCTTTCAGATTAGTCGTCATCCTTTAAACTCATAATGGCATTTGTCCTAAGGTCACTCCACTGCAATTATCAAATATTACCAGAATACTCAGAGGTATTAAGAATAATGATGTGAATATGAATCATTAAGTTGCTCCCTCATTCAGGATAGTAATGCCAGGTTTTTTTTTCGGGGGGGGGGGGACATGAGCGGAGAGATGAAGTTGAAACTTGTCATCAGGTGTACAGTTAGTTCAGGTTGGGAATGGAGGTTTGACAGTGATGTATTTTGATTGTTTGACTATTGCTTCTGAAATGTGCATTCTTCCACTGTGTTGTAGTAAAAATAACTCTCATAAGATGCCATTATATTTGGAAAATGTGTATTTTTCAGTTGATGCCCTGAATTAGAAAGGTCAAAGGTCAACTTCAGATGCATAACTGCACCCTGGGAAGAGGAAGGGATTTGCTGTCTTGCTGCAGGGCACTGGCAGAGTATGGAGGTCCTCTAGCTGAGAGAAAGTCTTCCGAATTTTCATTATAGCTTAATTGGCCGATAGATTAAGTGTCTTTAAAATGACACTATCCTAATATCATGAAATAAATAACTTGTGTTGTCTGACTCATGGTCCAAAACTTTAACAATTATCAATTTATTGGTTTTATTTGTAGTACTCAGACAGTTTTCTGTTTTTCTTTCTGTTCTGTGGTGCTTGTGTTTTCCACTGTGGTTTTATTTGTTTGTTCTCACATCTGAAAAATGAATATGATGATTTATGATATTATTGGTGTCAAAATGACACATAAAGCATAATTTTGCAACATTGATTTCTGTGGGTTTTGGCTTCAGAAGATAGCTGCTCATCTTAAATGACGACTGGAGCAGCTCTCGGTTTTGGGAATAATTTGTGAAGAATATGTGTGCTTGTTCCCCCTGAGTTCAGTCTGAGATCCAATCAAATCGCTTTCTGTGATCGACTGACATTTTCCCAAAATGACGAAGCCCACCCACCAGGCCCTCCACCCAGGCTAAAAGCGAGCGCTCAAAGTGTTTTAAAATTGCAGTTTGACCCCTTGCATAGAGGAGGTCCACACACTCCGAGTTTAATCCTACTCCATATCTCTGTTGGCATAGTTAGAATTCAGAAGTGCTCAGCTCTAACTGGAAGGCCCTTCTGATTAGAGAAAGCCCACAATGCCCTCTATTGTTGTTGTGAACTTTTGACTGCGTGGGCCGGGCCTCAACAGTGGCGAGCTGCACTGAGGAGTCGGCAGCGGGGCGGAATATTTGACATTTCTCCGTGATGACAGCCTTGTTACTACTCTCATTTCGTACTGTATGCATCCTCTCTGTGTGGACCCACGTCTCCCGTGGCAACACAAAATCTGATTTGGATGACAAATACTTTCCGGCTCTGGAGTGTACACTGTTTTGGCAAACTCCACCCAGCTTTTACTCAAATTGAGGCCTGAGCAGTTACATTCAAGGACCATTTGACATACGCTGGGCGTAAGTGTGCTCTTCATGGACACAGTCAACATGGTTAGGACTAAGTATCCGAAGCTCTTTCCTAGTATACACAAGTGGTGCAAAAACAACCTAAAAGGATAAATGTCATGTATAACCCTTTATTTCACTGTTGGTAAATCAATACCTCACTCCAGTTGATCCCTAGATGAAGTAAAAAAAACTCTGTATACAGTCCAAACTTATTTTTTATATTCATTTATGATTATATTATTATTCCTGTACATATTTTGTTATGGAGTTTGAGTGTCTCACTATGTCTTTTCCTTTCTTTCTGTGACCTGTGTCCCTGTTTGATGTCTCTCCCTGTGTGCCTCAGACAGCCAGGTCACTGAGGAGAGGTGAGTGTTTGCTATAGTGCGCCTGCCAATTAAGGGTTAAAACCTGAGGGGAAAAAAACGCTTAATAGTGTTATAAATCTTAATTTGTCGACCGCTCAGACTTTGTCTAATGCTGTCTAATTGACAAATTTATATTGGAAAAGTTTTTATTGTCGAGTGAAGCCCAGCAGTTATGCTAATTGTGTTATGCTAGTTGACTAATTAGGCTGGCTCCGGCATGCAGGTGGTTAAACAGGGACTCGGTTATTTTTAGGTGTTGTCCGGTCACATGAAGCTACTGTCCGGATATTATTGCATTTTATTCAGGTATGTGAGTTTAAACTTGTGTTTTTATTGTACTGTCATGTTTTTGGTGTGTTCTGTTTAATGTTGACACTTTATTTACTCATTTTGTTGTTGAAATGTTCCGTTTTATCCGGAAGTAGTATGCTTATTTATTTATTTATTTATTTATTTATTTATATTTACAAAGCTGTTGACGTTTGGTGTGCATGTGGAAACCCTTTCCATTTGAGGTTCATGTACTGACTTTATTTAATTTTTTATCCGGAGAGAATAAAGCCCCAGTTGGCATGAGAGCTGTGGATTTTGTAGCAAGATGAAGAGCTGTGTAAGGTAAGCTGCAACTACACTCACACAACTGTATGGAAGAATGTTTGAATGGGAAAATACATTGATGCCAGTGTCAGTGCTCTGTATGAGAGCTGTACAATGAAGCTAAGTATTATCGAATATGGCCGAGTGAAATATCCGTTTGATAAAGGTAAAATGTATTGTAATGAAGTGCTGCTGTAAATCTTAGTGAAAAACAAAAAGTGATGTGAACATGATAATTCCTGCTAATCATTAATCATATTGTAATTTCAACACTGTTTCTGATCAACTCCTACTCCAGCTGTTACAACTACTCCAGCTGTTACTTCAACAACAGGCCTTGTACATTAGTATCTATCATCAGTGGTGTACATTTACTCAGGTATTACTTAAGTAATTTCATTTTATGTTACTTTATACTTCTTCTCACTGCTTTAGTTACTTTGTAGAGGCGGATTATTGAACCACAATATAATCAAAAACTACAGTATGATGTATTTTTGTCGACTGAGCTACTCGGCACTATGTAAAGTAATTAGAATTGGCTCCACCTTGGATGCTTAAAGATCAGTGCATTACTTATTAGTAATAGTGCGTTATGTATGTTTTGATCGCAATGCTTCTGTAGTTTTATTTTGCTAACTTGTAACTGAGGATTTCTGTATGATTTCTTTGCCACCACTGCTACTAATACATCTACTACTTGTACTACTTCAGCTACAAGTACACTATTACTACTGGCATTGCTACTTCTACTGTGACTGATACTGGTTGTACTCCTCCTTTTCTTGTCACCCTATTTGATTCATGAACTACAGTACACCTTTTCTACTTAGGTTTGTAGCATTCATTGTGATGTTGTCGTGGGGAATGTGTGATTTCTGTGAACTACTTTTTGGGTTTAGATTAAAATGAGTTTGTGCATGAGAGGAAGCGGTTCTTGTGGAGCCTGTTACATAAGCCAGCAAAGCCTCTCTAATAGCCTATCCACTTTGTTTTACATCTAAGCTACATTTTTACATAGGCACTGACCAAGACGACATTTGCATTGATTCATGGGTATTGGTAGGAGCTCCTTAATGCTGAAAACAAGTGCGATCATACAACCTCTCTGCTGTTAAATCACACTCCAGGCCCTAAAATATCCTCTATTTTGAAGTCCCACGGTGCACAAATGAAACCCAGCGTGGTAATATGAAGCAGGGTATGTAAACTCACAGTTCTTCTCGACCGAATAGCAAGTGTTAAATGAGAGAAGAGTGGAGCCTTTGAATAAAGAAATACATTCTTTTTGGGGAGGTGAGGGGCTGACAATGAACCCCCTCGCTCCTAGTTGAGCCTGCGAGAGGCCGACTTGTTCATCCCTTGTTATGCCGCTAATGTGTATGATTTAAGGGGGAATTATGCACATCTCAATGTGCCTATAAATGACATTATTCATGCACAGGTGCTGCACTAAGCAGCTCCTGAATGATAATTAAGATAATCTTTCTCTTTTTTTCTTCCTTCACGCTCACTCCCTCCCTTTTCTCACGGATCCACTTTGTTCAGGCAATATCTCCTGTGTCAATACCTCGCTAGACTGCAGCCCCTCTCCCCTCAGCCATTGTCTGATCCTTATTCAGCACTAAAACCCGCACTAACAAGTGAGACCACGTCTGTGTTTCTCCCCCGAGCCTGACGGTATTTCTGAGAAATAACGTGCCAAGTTGAATTAAAGTGAGAGAATAAAAAAAATAAAAAAACTTTTGCAAGGCAGAAACTTGGCTGCAGCGTTCCCGAGGGAATTCACCGCGCAATGAATTTCTCAAACGAGAATATGAAGACATTGATGTCGAGCACTTTGCATATGATAAGCTCTTTTTCCATAAAGAGAAATGATTAGTTTTGGAATGGTTAGGAAATGTTGCTGGGGAAAAAGTGTTCCAGGCTCTCAGATATTAAGGACATTTAGAATACATTAAAAAAAAAAGAGAAATTTTGTCATAGTTAGGAGGTAAGTTATGCCAGAATTATGGTTTAAACTCAGGTTTTCTGATAAAAATGCACTAAAGCTAAACTTTCTGACTTTGCACAGAGAGGACACATGAATCACATTTCTGCTGCTCTGTTTGGACAGTAGCGAGGCGCATGGTGCCAAATCTTGGTGTAGAAGTGCATCAGCACAGAGATAGAGTTAGTGAATCCAGCTTCATTTGTGTTATTGGGGAACCAGAGGCTTTTGGGGCTGGAACCCCTCTCCACTGTGGTAAACAGTGAGTGATGATTATCGTCGCTCACCAAAAGGAAATCCAGCTGTATTGTTTTAGCATGGCCACTTGTTTACAAGAACCTCTTTCCAGTGTATGGACTGTGCTTGATTCAGTTTTCTTTTGTGTGCAAATCACTCGTTTTGTTTGTATTTTTTCGATTTTCTTGTTGTGTTATGCTCCGAGTCGGCCCTCTCTCCGGCCCATGTTGTGAGGGAAGCCATCCAGTGTCTTTGTGGCCTGCAGCTGGGTTTCATTACCCGGCTTTTGCCACACCCTTTGATTTCAAATAAACACACTTGGTATGTATACCAAAGCAGGGACAAATAGAAGCTGCAAATAATTCATAGCATTTGTTTTAAACCGCTCCGGTTGCCAGATGGGTGGAGTTTTGTGTCAGCACTGTTTCTAGGACTGTCAGGTAAAGTGCCAGCCACATGAACGGTTACATATCAGATGACAAGTGCATTTAATGATGACCCCACAGGGATTATCTCCAACTGTCCACTCATCTGTATTGAGCAGTTTAGTGTTTTTTAGCACTTTGTTCTGGTTTTCTGGTTCTAACAAACCCACCTTAAGCTATTTTCCCAGAACCAAATGCACAGAGGAAAAGTTAGTGGCTAGCTGCTGAATATCTCGGAGCATTTAGCAGGTAAAGAGAGAAGAGAACTAAAATGAGAGTGATTATTGGAGTCAAATTCATCAGGTGGATTGCATACGACTCTAATAAATGCTAATGTTGGTCTGTGACTGCTGAACAAAAAACAAAAAATCATTTAACGCAGCTTTAAAAAACCTATAAACTGGGTAGAATTAAGCCTTCAGCTTAATTAGTAGTTTTAAATAATACATTTACTTTTAATGGAGTAGCTTGACGTTGTATTGCTACTGTAACTGTTAAAAAAAGAGCTTAATTTCTCCCACCACTGCAACATATGGATTTTAAGCACCTTTTTGGGGCTGTGATTCCCTCCACACATTCAGATCTTCAAGGCGTTTAAATTATGACTTTTTTCACAAGTAAAGTCTGGTCACAGATGGATGTGTTTGTGAGGAACATAGGACATAAATTTGCAGAGTGGTTTTTGCTGCAGAAAATATGCCATCATAATAGCCAACAAATCCTCCAAAACTAAGTGAAAAAATAGGTTCCTTGTTTTCCAGCATTTTCTGATCTGACGCCCCTATTGGCAGGACGACAGCATTTGTTCAGTACCCTCAAAAATTTGTATGATGTTGACAATGACAAAAAAGTTTTCTGACTTGATACTGCAATGGTTTGTTTTTGTTGGTTAAGGTTAGGTCACTCTACAATAGTACTTCTTTAAAATGATTGAAACATAATAAAGGAATAATGTGAATTTAGTACAGTTACATAGTAATTAGTGGCACTTTATAGGCTCAACAGCAGCTCTTACAGTACTGTTAAAGAAAAACCTTGGACCACAGACTACATCTGTCATCGCTGCAGTCGCAAAAGGCAGAATTAACTTCCTCTAAAACCCAGATTTCCTCTGCAAATGACACTGAATCATATATATTTGAACTGTGCCTCCTGGCTACAGCGTGTCCTGAAATGTCTTTAATAAGGATGAGGATGTTAAGGGGCTGGTATAGCTCCAGTTTTAGATTAGAAATAACCCGGCAGAACGCTTGACTTACAGAAAAGGTTAGGTTTAAACACAACACATTAATCTCTGCTTCTCGTTTGCACATTTATGGATCTGAGTAAGTGTGTGTTTCTCTGTGTGTGTTTTCTGGACAGAAACACCCACTGCCATTAACCAAAATATGAAAAAGCAATTACAGAAATGAGACTGTGCAGGGAGAAGTGTCCAAAATATGAAAAAGCAAATTTTTAAATCAGTGTTTCTGGGGAGGAAGGTTTGTCCATGCTATCAGCTTAATCTAAATATGATAAGGCAAAGATGAAAATCAATATTTATGGAACATAATATACTCTGAGGATGCCGCTCTGCGCAGCCCTGCTGTATATCAGCACTCCCAACAGCAGCAGGAATGTGGGCACAGGCCTCACAATTTCCACCTGATTACAACGATAGCAGCTCATATCTGTTTTCACCGGCTGTGCGTCTTTATTCCTTTTTTTGTGGCAGAAATTGCAGCTTTTACTGATGACAGGCAATTTGAAAGTGCCCTTGTTGAATAGTCACAGGTGCCATGTTGTTTGAATGGAGCAGCCTAGCTGCAAATAGCTGAAGTGGTTTTCATTTGTTTCAGTGTGCAGGAAGAGAGCACACAAAAGTGTATTCAGAGTAAAAGGCTGTTTTATGTGGCCATTAGAAGATTGGAGTTTTAGTTACACAAATATTTTACGATGAAGTAGCAATAGTCTCATTGGCTGAGGAAAACCAGGCGCAGCGGAAGCAGGGAACTAGAATTTATTATCTTGCCGTGCACATTAGAGGTATTCTGTGGAGTTTTTGGCCACTTGTGGTGCTGTGGAGCCATGGGTTTTTGTTTGTAGCATGAAGTAAAACAACACACCTGTTAATGGATTTACGCTATTCTACTGATTGACAGTTGGTGGGTTGCACAGTTTATGTCGATTGACAGTATGTTAGACTAAATATGTGACATTCTCTTCTGCTGCTGTATATCAGAAGCACTAAATCATCATTAAACATGTATGGATTATAGAAACAAATGGCACATGTTAGCAACAGATGATCTAATTTGATTCACCAAGCATCTCAACAATCACTAAATGTGTTTAACCACTTTAGTGTAGTTTCCTACAGGATTCATCTTCAGTCTCATGTTTTTGTATATTTACTGTTGTTGCTAGTCTGCCACTAATGTTAAACAAATCCAATGAGATTACCTCTGTCTCCAAGACTGAAACAGAATCTGGAATCAGGTGTTTAGCAACGAATGTACAGCATTCATCTGTTTTGTCGCCTTGAAGTGCGTAGTTGTCGTCATCTGCACATATCGCTCAGGTTTTCTGTCTTTTGTCTGTTCACCTTTGTTGCATTGCTTGCACGCCACAAGAAAAGAGTTTGTGTGTCCTGTACTTGGCTCTATCTCTCCACAGATGTGTATACGTATGCTGGTGTGTGTTTGTGTCATATCATTTTCAATATCCCCATCTCTAAGATCATACTCAACAGAATCAAGCAAACATTGGAAAGAGAGATGTGTGCGGGGGGGTGGGGGGTGGGGGGGTGAAACATCTTTGTTCCCTCTCCTCTTTAGAAAGCTTTAGCCGGCCCGTCTTCACTGAAGCGTACAGGATGTGCCTGATGTTTCCTTGGCAAAGGAAAAGGTAAAAATAGAGAAGATTCATCTGGTTTGAGTTCTGTGGCACCACATTACTTTAGGGGTGATTTTTTTTCCTGCTCTTTTTTTGTTCAGCGGTCCTGGGCCCTTTTGTGTGATTGAAGCTCAAACAGACCAGGAAATGCAAATAATCCCAGTTCTGAAGACGTCCAGTGACGTGATTGTTGGGACGGTACGAGGAGGCTGGCCGGCTCGCCACATTAAAGGCAGAGTTTGAGCGAGAGATGAGTGGAGACTGGGTTAAGTTAAGCGAGAGGAGAGGACTTCAAAGACTGCTAGGTTCGCCTGCCATATTGAGAGTGACGAGATGTGTCTTTTATTAATAGCATTCACCAGAGTTTCTTGTTTCTGCTCTCAACTTCTTCCATTGTTCTACAATCACCACAATGTGGGGACAGCATGAAAGGAGTCATTTCACAGCTGCAGAGCAAATTACACCTTGATTACACGTTAGGGAGGCAGTTGAAGGATTTACTGTTTACTGATTATTTGAAATGTCTTGTTTTGATCTGAGTTTAGGCCCTTTACCACCTTGTTTAAAGCACTTTACGTGTACATTTAACTCGACTTCCAAGTTGTTCTTATTGCAAGGGCTGATGCACATTTTACATGACATTGTTGCAGCTACTTGAAAAGTCATGTTTTAAAAATGTAATGAATTGAAAGCTTAGAATTCATTATTTCCTATTGGAAAACAGATGAAAACTGAAGAGAAAAACAGTAAATACAATGACACGTTCTTTCTTATCCCTAAGAAAGTTTCATACCGTCCTTGTGCACAATATATTGTTTGTTGTTTATAGGGTCCTTGCTTCCTGGGGTCCATTAATATGCATAAAATAACAAAAGACAAGACGCAGCAAAAATAAGACAAGGAAAAAAAGATAAAGACCAAATTGATACATAACCCAGAAAGAGATAAAAGGGAGGTCCAAAAGATGGATATTTAGAATTTGCACTTTAACATTAGACAATAAACCAGTGGTACCCAACCTGGGGGACAGGACCCCTCAAATGGGCCACAGGATTAATCTGCAGGGCCATGAGATGATTATTGAGATAGGAAAGATGAAAAGGTATAGCTACGCAAATGTGTATTATTGTGTATCTTTTATTTGTGTATATGTAAAATATTGGATAGTTTGGACTCTCCTGGGCTCAAACAGTGATTCCCATGAAACAATCTGAGAAGTCTTTTCGGGGGAAACCAGTCTCTGAAGCTCACTGGTCACAGTGAGGGGCACAAGCAGACATTCCTTCAGTGAAAGGGGTCACAAGTCAAAAAGGTTGGAAATCACTGACATAGACTACATTTCCCATGCAATGTCAGGCTTTCAGTACTTGTTATAGTAATTTTGAACGAATATTGTCTTTTAGATAAAAATACCACTTTCTAATACAATGTTTTTTTTCTGGCTGGTGTACTTAAATTGGTCGGAAAATAATTCAGATTTACTTGGGAAAGGGGTTTTCCTGATAGTCAAAGGTTGGTCTTGACGGGTAGCCAGAAGAGTTTGTAATGCATTTTGTCAATATTATATAAAACAATGCAGAGCTTATCTAGTCGCTCTGAGGTCTTGTCCCTGAAATGTGATCAGCATGTTCTGATAAACTCTGTTATGTCTCTGCATCAATGTCACAGAGACTTTTATTGTACTTTGGATTTCCAATGATTCTTCTGCACCGTATTAGCCTTAAAAACATTTTTTTTTAAATGTGATCTTTGTCAGGATGAGAGGATCACTGTGGCGATCCACAGATAGCAGGATTTGAGTGTTTGGGTGTTACTTTATTTTTCTTCTTCTGCCACCAAAGTTTTGCTCTGCTTCCAAAAACTCCTCAATTATCATAATAATTTAGCAGCAGTGGTCTTCATTCATACCCACTGCTGTACAGAAGTGCATCAGACACTATTTCAGAGCTGATTTGCATATTATGATGCGAGCACTGCCCATCATCCCTTCTCCTCATTAAACATCCAGTATCTCATCTTCTTTTCGTCTGTTTTTAGAAAAAGGAAACGGGGAAAAAAAAAAAATCTTGATTCAGCCGCTTTAATTCTCCTCAGCGGACTTGTAATTGGTGTTTACGTGATTGGCTTTTACTCCGTTCGCTGCTTTCCCATAAATCCTTGTCAATCTAAAGTCAGTCTAGCATGTTATCAAGCGAACAGAAACAAATAACGCCACAAAACACCACAGTAAACATTCCATAATTGACTGTTTAGGAGCGCGATCATCAGTTAGGGTTTGATTTGAGGATGTAATCTGCTTTTGCGTATGGCAGGCCATCCAACCAAAATGGACACGAGAGTTAATGCCGCTCTAACCTCTGAGCCATTTATGCTCGTTGAATGTACTTGTAATGATTAAGTTTGAATGAGCCATGTTTTATCATTGGCCAACACAAGAGTTGACAATCTTAAGACCTTCACTAGAAATAATTAGGATCTATTTGAATGCTGAGTGTGGTGCACAGTGCTGAGACAAGAGTTAAGCTTGTTAACGAATGTGGTGGCAATTAAATGGCTCATCCCCTCCCTACTGTTTATGTTTTTTTATCACCTGAAAATTGATTATAATTCTCAGTGTTGCTTGACCATAAAGTTTCAAAATCTCTGCCAGCGTAATTGAAAATGCTTGTTTTAATGCTGCGACTGAGCATTGTTTTGTGAGGTTTTAAATTGTTTCCCCCACAAAAGACCAAAAGTATTTTTAGTTCCCGCAGATCCCACATGAAACCTGAGCTGGCGACATGGTTGAAATTAGTCCGTGCTGCTTATTTGAATGTTTTCCCCCCTTCCTCCTCCTTTTTAATTTCTCCACATAGTTTAACATTAAAAATCAGGTCAACCTTTAAGATTTATGAGCAGAGAGGAGAAAAAAAGAATTAATGGTATGCTATTTTTATTCAGTCAGTCGTCTGTTAATTTGGTATGACCTTAGTCAAAGGCGGTGAAATAACAAACTCTACTTACTTCTTCTTAAGACCAAACCCCTGGTCTCCCATGTTGCTTTGCTGAGGATATGAGAAGAGAAGGGCCCACTGCCAGCCTGTGTTTCTTTAACTCTTATCTGCAAAACTCAACACACAGGATTTTTAGGACATCAGTGGCACTAAGAAATGAATACCCTTTCATCTAATTTCATAGCGTATTGTTTCAATTAAGCATTTTTTATTAGTCGATTGAAAATCTGTTTTTGAAACAATAAAAAGGCTCCTCCAGCGGCATTTAGACACATTCAGAAAATATATCCTGACAGGCAAATGAAGCTGCTCATCATCCGATGATGCCAAAGAGGTGGCGAGAAATGGTGACCATAAAGGTTGCCGCGTCGCCTCTGAGCGTCTTTGTCCGTGAGACGAAGCAGAGGTGCGTCACCTCCTTTTATTTCCCACCTTTTTCTCGCTGATGAGTTCCCAGTGTGACTCTCCTCATGACAGCATCCAAAGTTTGCCGCATCAGAGGGCTGAGCGCTCACAGGCCCCCATTGAAGCATCCCTGCAGGGGTTTTCTTCACACTGAGGCTAGAGGGGAGGGGTGAAGGTGAAAGTTTGGCACCGAGCAACAGATCTCCAACAGCAGAGGCCTTTGTTGCCAGGTTGCTCACACTCGGCAACGTGATCGAGCCAGGTGGCCTCTGACCTGACCTCTACTCTGAGAGAACCGGTGGGCAGAGAGGCTGAAATAAAAAATGAAAGGAACGGGCAAACTTGGTTGGAAGAAAGGAAGAGGAATGGAGGAAGGGGAGATTGTGGGGGGACGGCATGAAACAAAGTGTTCAGAAATAGGTCAACCAGTATCTCATTTTTCTTGCTAAGCTTGTAATCACCCTTGACAGGCACACTGTGGAAAAGGGCTATTCAGTTGGAATTCAGGGCTCATCGTTGAATTACGGACCCTAACCATCCGTCTCATAATGTAAGGGAACATTTAGAAGATGGAAGTTCTTTGTTCTTTCTTTATTTTGGTGAGGAGGACGAGTTGCCTGTGTTAATCTGTGCTAGTTGTGATTGTCTTCGAGTTGAGCCAACCTGATGTGTTCAGTGGCTCCACAGAAGAGAAAAGAGATAGTGTTGATGTTCTGCTCAAGGGCACCTTCCAAGGGTTATTCATCCTTTTCCAGATACCTCTCCGGCACTCTGTCACCTCTTCACTTCACTTACTAGAAAAAGAGAATTTCGGAAAGATTTTAATAATTTTGATTTTATTTACAGCTTTTGAGATGTCCATCTCTTAGATTGTGTAGTTCCATTTGAAAAGTACACATCGGCTGGATGGATTATCTAGTAACCAGAACACCATTTCTGGAAAACCCGCTTTATAATTGAATTTACACTTAGTTAGAGCACAGGCCAGTTTGGGCAAATAAAACCACAACTCTCTGCCTGCCTTGATACTCACGAAGGTGCGATGAGAACATTTTATTTGTAATTTGGTTGAACTGACCCTTAAACCTTTTTATACATATTTTTTACCAGGAAATCAATACGATCTTTAGGATTTCCTCACAAAACTAGATCAGAAATTGAAGCGGCCTGAAAATAATTGTGTCCCGCTGATGAATGTTCATCAGGAAGCGACTCCCATCTCGCCACGGATTTAAATGTGATCTTGTTAAGCCACCAAGGGACTGAATCTCGCCCATGGGTGGCCAAAGGATACTCTGTCGCTAATGAGGTGTGCACAGGCCCTTTGGGTAATGGCAGTGTCACGCCAAAGCTTTTTGACACCTCAGGGCAGCCGTACAGTATGGCCCAGGCCTCGGCTGTCGGCTGGCATTCATTTGACGCTGAAACAATGAAACACGTCGACCATAAAACTGGGTTTTCATTGGTAGTTTTGATCCCTTCCACTCTAAATACCCATTTTAATATGCACTTTACCCATTATGTCTGTGTTAATAAGAAGTCTCTTTGAGAATGTGCCCATTGTTGAGTGAGTCTGTTAATTATGACAGCTCAAAGTGCTGCTGTATTCTACTGACTCTTCCTCATAAGAAGCATGATTATTCATCACCACGATAAGAATTAATATGCAGCAAGGCATGCTCCCAGAGAAATGTTGTTTTTTTTTTCTCTCCCACCAAATTTGAATGCTCCAAATTACACATTCAATCCATCTTTGTTTGTGTATTTAACCCTGTTAAACATGGCAGCACTTTGTGACTTTTAAAGACCCGTGGCTTATTGGACTTGGAGCTTGCATTGCTAAGTGACAATTTGGATTGTGTTTGCTATCAAATAAACACTTAATGTATCTGGGGATGTAAACAAATGTTCATTCTCTGCCATGCATCTGTTGGAAGTAAAGACGAGCTTCAGAAAAGCGTTACAGTGCTTCAAAATTGACACCCGTTCTGATGAAGCATTCACGCTTGCTGTATTTTCATATGATTAGAACAACACACTATGGTCATTTAATATAATAGATTGGCCTCAGCTGAAGAAGGTCAAAAAGAGAGCAGCACAATGGGAGAAGCTCTGTAAGCTCTGAAAACTATAATGGTGAAGGGATCAGAAACCCCTGCTGTTTGTATCCAGAGCATTTAATCAAACTGGCATTAGTTCAGCACTGTAGCTAAAACTTTGCTTACCTTCCAATCCTGACCGGGAACTTCATATTGTTGACAGTAGCTCCGAATTCAAGCATAGACTCAGCAACTAAAAGGATAAGATGGGCTTAAAGGCCTTTTTATAACCTGGCTATTCACCCTGATACACTGTCAGTCCAAAGGACACACTGACTGTAACACCTGCCTGAGAATCCAGGAAGCTCCCACCCAGGACAAAGGACACATTTCAAATTAGTTATAATGCAGATTTGTTGACTAAGGATTGCCATTTAAATTTTTTTGATGAATAGGCTTGTTTTTGTCATCCAAAATACCACCCAAGAGTTTGAGATCCCTGTGTTAAAGAATAGCAAAGGGCAGCACAACAGATTAGAAAACAATTGTTTTCTCTTTAACCTTACACCGACTGGTTCTTAATTCATTTCATGAGTGAGTCAGATGTACATTAACTCTTCAGCAAAGTAAGTGCTTTATTACATTCACTCCCCGGATTGGATTCTGGCTTCTGTACATTGAATACTCATTATGTCTGTATGGTATGTTCCATGCGTGCTACAGGCATTAATTAGCATGTGTCAAGTGATGTGATGCTCTGTGATACGGCATATTTGTGTCGCTTATAATCAGTGTAAGTATCGCTTGTCCTAGTAGTTGCACTGTTCCTGCAGTAGTTGTTAAAAGTTATTATTATTTAGACATCATTATCTGATTACTGGACTTTAACGTGTTAGTGGGTGTTCAGACTGAAAACAGCCGTGTGTTTCAGGTCTCTCCTTGAACTTGGATTTAGTATTTCCTCCTTAGCGGGACTTACAGTTATCATACGTTACGTTTCATTAGGTTCCTTTAGTGGGAAAGGGTTAATTATGTAACACAATAGTGCAGGTTTGAGTCTGCTGACTTTCCAGCATGTCATCATCACTCTATCCAGTTTGCCCTGTCAACATCCACCATTTATACTTGTGTATAATGTTGCAGAAATGCCTTCAAACAATCACAACATCAGCAACCAGAAAATAAAGCAGAAGCAGCATCTGACTGGCTGAAAACCAATTTCAACGAGATGCAGCAATAAGACAAACCTTCCATCAGATCAGAGCATTCATATGATATCCCTGCAGCCAGTTCAGAGGCTGCACAGAGCAGTGTGTTTGTGCATGTTTGTCAGCATTTGTGTGTATGTATGAGTAGTTACGTATCCGCAATAATATAACTGAGAATCATGATGCAAGCTTTTCGCCCAGAGTGTTTTTGAGCTCATTTTCAAATGGTAATTTGCCTTATCCGAAGCAAACTCACTGAGTGTAAGTAAGTGATTATTTGCATGGCTGACAATCATTCGGCACGCCTGCGGTCTTTTTCCAAACTGCTCCAGTTTGTCCGGTCTTTGAAAAAAAAAAAAAAAAACTACTCAGGGAGGGCCAGTTCTCTTTGAAATATCCTTTCATTTACCTTATCATTAGACACAAATGTGGCATAGTTAACAATGACTGAAAAAAGAAAAATCCAGAGCCAGTACTTCATAAGGCTGATGAAGGCATTGCAGCCAAAAAAATCTTCTTTGTGACTGCTGAATAAAGACACTGTTAATCATTTTCAGCAGCTACTTTTGCAATTTTTGGAATTTCTTTTTGCTTTAACTTTCTTAGGTTTGTGGTTTGAGCACTTCAGGCTTTGGGTTTTTATCAAAGCGGCAAGTTTCTGTGCTCTTGTTTAATTGGTTATTATCCCATTAGAAGCATCATGTTGGTCGGTAAAGTGCAGTAACGACAGGACGCACCGACAGCAGAACAATGCAGTGATTTAGTATCTGCACTCCCCCTCAATCACACTCAAATGTCAGCCACAGACTCATCAATGCCCCTAACCCTGAGCACACCCCTGAGACACACATACACTCTCACACACAGCCCACATGACTACACACCAGCACAACATCAGTGCTCGCAGAAAACAAGGCATGAGGGTACAAAGATGGATTTTCCAGAACTCTGCTTTGTCTCTATTGGTCAAAATCAAACACACAGCAGTCAACATTATTATAACAAGACCTGAACGTCTCATTTTTTTCCAGTTTCCCCTCAGTAGCTTTCAAGCAGCCATTCACAAGTTTCTAAAGAGCAAAAATGCAGATTTCTTTCAGAAAGCTGGTTAAAGCACAGTTTAGTAAAGCTCGTTTTACAATGCTCGCATCTGTGGCTGGAAGATACTGAAATGTTACTGTTGCACGTGTTAGCATTGGTCTACTTGAACCCTTGTTCCTGTGAAAGAACAATTCAATTCCTTGCGTGACATAAAGGCACTTTGATGCTTTTGTAATATAAAGAGTACTCATTGGGCACTGTAGCACAGGCAACCTTTGCTTAAAGTGAGAAAAAGTGTCACTTTAAAAGGGAAAAAAAAGGAGTAAAAATGTACCTTTTTTGCCTTCAGAAATGGTAAATTATTACTGTGGTAACACATTTATGACAAGTACACATTAGTAAACATATGGTACAAAAGAGGGGGAAAATTCTCAAATGCCCATTGCTATAGCTGGAAGATTTAGTGTACAGCTCTTGTACCTTTCAGCATAAAGAAACTATAAAGAAACCCTATGAGTGAGAAACATGTACAAAAATGAAACGATAACAAAACCACAAAGAACAATTCAGGAAGAAGGCCACCAGCCTGCATTCAATACATGTCAATAACAATCTGGTGTAGGTTTCCCCTCGCACAGAGAAAAGTGGGAGGGGGAAACAAAAGTCATAGGAGTCCTTCATTTGCCATGCTCATCCATCAATCAGTATTTAGGACATTGGCAAGTGGTAATTTAATAACCAGTGACCTGGGCTGGCAGGAAGCCGGCCTGACAGACAATACAAACTCATTTATCATGGGGGAGCGACGGAGCTGTGCTGCTGCGGATCCTCTCTCTCTGATCCTGTGATTGTTGCCGCAGCAGTCACCCTCGGCGAAACACTGAGGGGGTTAGCACACATGAAGCTCAGCTCAGAGATAATACATTTAAGTACAGCTGGATATATTGATGCTGTGAGAAAAGCTGCACTGAGTCTGAAGGCTGACTGGGGTTACAGTATTTATGATTGGAAGTCAATGTGAAATTTTAACCCCCGATTTTCACCTTTAATTTCTCTTCTAGTGGCTTTAAAGGTTGCAGAAGCCCCTTTTTCCTCAGTGTAAGTCAACATGACGTATACATTCTGTCTTTACTTGTTCCAACCGTTCACTACAGCCATATGATACTTACATTGAGTGAAATGTTCAAACCCAAGATTCCATGATTTTTATAGCTGCACCATTACATCAGCTGGAAATATTGTAGATGTCTTGTGAATCGTCTTTTAAGCATTTCCACTGAAATTAGTCAGATGTTTAGTGTCTGTGGAAACTGTGTTCTTGGCTAAAATACTGTATACATTAGAGTAGGAAGAAATATACAGTTTTGATATATTTCAGGAAAACCATTATTGCTTTTTTAAAAACCAGAATGTTGTTATTTTATATTTCTGAAACATCTTCTGCTGTGCTATCTGAACTTTTAGTCACATTTAGAAAACTTATATGAGAATTACACTACTAAACAAGCACAAAAACTGTATTAATACTGCAGGTTGAAAGGTAGAATTTTCTTTGACTATTGTTAAAAACTTTTCAGAATCCTTTACTGAGAATATTTACTTTGTCCAGGCGAAGAAACAGCTCTTCCCCCACATGTTGTAACCTTTTCTTGCATGCAAAAATCTAAAATTGATCTCCAGAGAACATGCAGGAAGAGAGTAGGTTATTTCTGTGAGTATGACTTGGTTTTCACATCTTTGCTGGCAAGCCAGGGTCAGTTGAGGATGCACACTTCGCCCCTTGTTTGGCTTAAACGCTCAGTTCTGTCAAGTCGATCCATGTTTGCCCACATACAGTAACATCATATACCTCTGTGAGCTTCTGATCGCGTCGCTGCCAAATTGCAATCAGTGGGCAGGCGTCCACATGAGCTGCCATTAGGCCACGGTGCGGCGAGTTAGCTGGCCTGCCGATGACTCACCCAGCGCATTTGCCTCCTGAGGAGGCAGTAAAAGCCGTAATGTGGATTTTAATGTGCTCTAATGATCTTTTGTTTGTCTTGGGTGCTTTCTTTCAGGCCAGCACTCATGTTAGAGTCGTGGTGTCTTCTTCCAGCGGCATCACCTGTAAAAGTAACCACACTAATGAGAATGGTGATGGTGCTGATGATGTGTCATAGTGACAAGCTGCTGCATAATAATGCCCTCCCTAACCTGGTAACCTCATTTATCAACTCAAGCGGGGTTAGTTATGTCAGTGGTAATGCATGATCATATAGAGTGTGATTATATGGAGATAACATGCAGTACTTAAAGTGGCATCTATTTTATTGTGCCGCATCTGTACTGGTTGATAGGTTTATTGGCCAATAGCAATTTATTGTCACACTTTTGAGATTTGAATCTTAATGAGACTTTTACTTGGTAGAATGAAGGAAAAGTAGAAGAAAGAATAAGTGAATGGGCTACAGCATGCAGCTCTGCAGTGTGTCTGATGGATATTTATGCTGGCATGAGGATAAATCCTGGTGACTTTGGTGATCCTGACTTTCCTTTAGCGCTGCCATGAGGTTGACATTCTTGTTTTCTTGTGAAATAGCTCAATATTTATTGGATGGATTGCCATGAAAATTGGTACCATTCATTGTGCCCAGAGGATGAATGCTAACTGACTTTTCATCTAGTTGCTAGATGTACTCAGTCTAGTGCAACCAGCAGACCTTAAAGTCCACCTGTCCAGTGCAGTATCTCTACATCTTCAAGATGAATTGGCACAACATTTGGTTGCCAGAGGATGCAACTTTGTTGATCCTTACCCTTAGTTTCCTCTAGCGCCACCAGCAGGTTGACATTTGTGGTTCAGTGTGAAACATCTCTACAGGCATTGGATGGAGTTACCATGCAATATGGGACGGATCTTTATGGTCTTTATTGGTGGTCCCTTGCCACCATCTGATCAAATGGTTTGGTTTATCTAACAGTTTGGTTTTCTTTACAATAAGCATTACAGCCTCACAGAGCTGCTAGTGTGGCTGTGAACTCTTGGTCTTGTTTAAAAATGAAATGATGTATTTGTGAGCCATTTATTAAGAGTTACATCTTCACTATGAACAATTAAGCTCTGGGCTATATAATGCCAGTCTTATCCTTAAACACTGTGAACATTGAAGTCAGTCAGCTCAGGCTTTCTCTCAGTCCTTGAGTTCAGATCAATGGGATTCTGATTAGTGCAGGCCAGAGGGACACTCGTGATTATTACCAATAAAGGGAATTAGATCGATAATTTTTTTTTTGTTTGCTTAGGAGAGTTCAAAACCTGCAGCTTGATCAAATTTAAGATCAAGTCATCAGTGGAATTGCTGTTGATTTATAAATAAGATAATTGGTCCCCCCCTCCACCACCACCTCATTCTGCTCTGTTTCTGCTCGCTGGCAGTCCAACACTTTTATTGCTTAGTCAAACCTCCTCCTTCCATTTTTAAATTGCCTATTGAGTGGATATCTCTGCAGACTTGCCAGCCTACCATTAGTATCACCTTCATGTAGCTTTGTTTTTTCTGTGAGGAAATGTTTGAGGTATTTTCTCTGTGTAGCAAACATCCCCATGTAATTTAATTGTCAAATGATACAAATCATGGCCATGTTTACGTACAGACACAGTTTCATTACCCCAAGGCACATAAAATCCATTCAAAGCCAGTGATAACATCTCACAAAGGCATATCAACATGTATAAAGAAACGCTTGTTTTATGAATTTCAGGAAAAATCTGAAATTAATACAAAGGTATAAAAAATAAGCAACTAGGGATTCAGTGTTCTCCTGTGGGGATCAAACCTGTGACACCTCAAATTTAAGATTCGTAACTCACACACCGACAGTAATGATGAATCTGGTTGTAGTCAGGTGCTTTTCCCCTGGTAGGAAAAAACAACTTCACTGCTGTCTGATTTTAAAAAGTGTTGTCATTTTTACATTTAATTTTCAAAGGCAGAAAAATACCTTTCAACACTTGTCACTCGAGAAAAGCAACAATTCTGCTGTTTGTGATTTGTACCACGGCATTTTTCTCACCACGGCTCTTTGCAGGTGATAATTTGTCTCTCAGTTGTGCATTTGATGTCAGTGTTGAATGAAACATCACCTCAGATTTTCAATAGCTTTCCTTCCTCTCAAAGTATATTATCTTATTACAAATTTCTAAGTGGCGTCTGCAAAAAAAATTAAAAGTGAAAGGAACCTTGCATAAATCTTTTTTAATAACATGGGTGTATTGTTCATAACAATAAATAATAGCAGTAAATATTACTAAATTATATGAAGTCCATGTTAATATCAGCAATTGCTTGTGACAGGACAGGAGGTAAAACTACTAAACCCAGATTGGCTGTCAGGAGCAGCTCCCCTAATTCAAATGAGGTAACCTTGCTGAGTGGACGCTTTCCAGTTCAGCTGCTGCAAACGGGCCTGATTGGACGGATTTCACTCATTCTTTAGTGACTAGAGCCAATCAGGACCAAGTCCAGCTGTGATGCATATCTTGGATTTTGTCCGAAAACTGTCTGGAAAGAAAGCAAACATTCAGTTGTCCCTCTCAAACTCAATCAGATTTAACAGTGCTTCTATTGAACATCTGTTATTGTATGTGCAAAAGGCCATACACTGTATGTTTTAACCTAGCATACATCAGTGTCAAGCATTTTCAGATATATTTGAACGTCAGTGAGTTCATTTAAATACATTTACAATTAGGTTTTTCCTTTTCCATTGTACATTTGCTCGTTGTTTGTCCTCTGAATCAAATTTCGCAACATGACTGTGTTGTAGCATTTTATTAAGAGCCATTCGAATGGGGCTGCAGGTATACCATGGAAGTGTATTGGACATGCTAAAATGTGTAACAGGCAGAGAAGAGTGTCTGCAAACTACACTCATCTAAAGTTTGCTAACATTACAAAACATTTTCCATTATAAGCTTCTGCTCATACCAGACCTATTATAGCTGAAAACTACTGAGTATGTATTGTTGAACAAGAGCTTATGAAGCGAACTTTTCATTTGTTAAGTGGAAGATTCAATTTTTTTTGTTCTTTTAAAACTTGGTAGTAGTCTTGGATAAAGCATGCACAGCGTCCTTTTGAAGTCTTTTTCCCCCCGTAGTTCTAGCGCACACAGCTGCCTCTTGCCAGCCTTGTGAGGCAGAATAAATCACCACTGCAGCTACCTGCTCCTGCTCTGTGACTGTCAGTATCATCTTCCTCCGCTCAGGGACTAGCTTCACCTCGCTAACAGCTGAGACCCCCCTCCTGGTGTTTATGTGTGTAAGTCACCTGGAAACCTCGTGTTGCGGAGGTATCAGCGGGGCGCAGGTTGCACTCCGAGCCCCAGGGAGCCGGATTGTTGGGAGGGGGGGGCCGCACATCCTCACGGCTCAGATGGGATTACAGGTTGCTAACACTTGATGACACAAGCTGTTTCCAACATCTCACCCACCTTGTGTGCTGAACACGCACGTCGACGTAAGCTGCCGTTCACGTGCACTGAACCCACACACGTGTTAACTCGCTCATAAAATTGAAGTTGTGTGTGCGTGCATGCCGGCTTGAGTTATTACATGAATGCATGGACACACACATGCTGCTCACACACACACACACACACACACACACACACACACACACACACACACACACACACACACACACACACACACACAGTGAATAGACAGACTTGTACATAAAATTCTGTTTGTGTTGGATGCAAGAAAACAAGCGAGCAAGCATGAGTGAACAAGTGTAACCTAACTGTCATACGCACATGGAAACACACACACAGACGCACGCGCATGCACGCACACGCACCCACAGAGCCAACACACATTCTTGTACTTGTAGTCTTGCAGTTGTGTTTATATGCATGAATGTACGAAGACACGCATGCATGCACAGATACAGCCCCCCACATGCACACACTACTCACACACACTCACAAACTGAAAACCCACAAAGCTCATCTCACTAATGGAATGACTGTGTGATGTTACACTGATATCCACCACTGTATCACCGTTCATGGCAGTATCAATGTTTTTAATTGACCCTTTTTATGATCACCGGGCTTCAGATGATGTATATGTTACTGTGGAAAAGTTTCATATCAATTACATTTCCTTTTTTCAGCTCTCAAACAAAGCTGATTGGATTGAAATTTTATGGAAAACAATAATTTTAGTGTTCCAAAAAGAGTTGTAGTGTCCCATCTTGGTTAGGTCCGGTTTTAGAGGCATTTTCCACCGGGATAGATTCTCCTGAGAAAATGCCACATTTATTTTTACATTCCCAAATGCAGCCACAGTTGACTAAACAACCTGGTAACACATCTTAACCAACTTGTTCCTGTCTCGGCCTTCATTCCACAGAACTAAATTACATGTGTCATACCCACAGAAAATACTGGTTTCTGATTGGCTGACAGGTGTCTTTTAAAATGTTTGTACAAGGCTCTTCAAACAGGGCTTCATATATTAGCACGTGTAGGATATATGAAGAAATATAGACTCAGTAATTTTAATAACACATTACATTATACAACATTTACTTAGGATACAATCAGGATTATTTTACTGTATTTATAAAACTATTGGAGCGCATAAATTAAGAAGCAACAAAGTTTAATGACCTGCACTCACCTCGATCTGGCCAGCACTGCAGGCCTCACTCAGAGGGTAGATTAATTTTCTTCTGTCTCTTTCCTCTCTCCCTCTCTGCGCCCAAAGTTATTTAATATCCACCCAGATTCAGATTCATTATTACCTGCTCAACCCCCTACGCCTCTCCCCAGCCCTTCCAGATACGACTTTGAAAGACCACCGTATCTCCGAGGCCTAATTAGAATTGAAAGTCTGCTCGTTTAGAATTGTCAACTCTCACCTCAAGCCGGGAAAAGTTTGCCTTGAATTTCAAACATACCCCGTAACACTTCATAGTGCGAGATACTATATAACTTTGCACTGTCCCTAGGTGAGTGAACACTGATGCATGTGAACACCAGCTTCTGTACGTGTTGGTGTGCAGCTGAGTTAATTATTGAAAACGTGGATTAGGGATACCAGGTCTGAATAACATTGTCTCTTCTCCTTTACATCCCTTTTTTTTAAAATGATACCGCGGAGGGTATTTTCCTAACTCAGCATGTGGCCGGTAAACATCACAATCCATCAGTCTTAGATGTTTTTGGGGGGGTTGAGAGGTGGGGGGGAGTGGCAGGGGAAAAAAGACGGTTTGTTTTCACACTTAAGGAAGACATGAAATAGAGTGTCCTTAACTTAATCACCACCTTGTTTTACTACATTTGCATACATTTACATATTAATTGGACCACCGATTAAAATTGGTTTTGTAATTTTAATTAAGTGTCCACAAAGGTATATGATTAGCACTGTTTAAAATACAGCCTGACATAACTAGACGCAAAAAAAAGGCTCTTTGCTGCAGAATTTTTTTCTCTTCAACCTCCCTCCCAACACCTCTCTCCCCCCTTCTCCTTTCAGAGAGGAGGGGATTACTTACAGGGAAAGCCTGTTTCATGATAGCCATTTTTTAAATCTGCACTAGATTAGGCTGCCATGGAGACTGTGGGTGCTGGTGGCGGGGCCTCCACATCATTGGTGATATTTAAAGATTCATATACTGTAAGATAGTGTTGTAGTGGCAGTAGTTGGTAAAGACCCCCTCTTAATGACTTGTGAATTAGGCCGTGTTCACACTGCAACTGAAATGTGGTCCCAGTGCAGCTTTTTAGTGTCAGTTACACAAGTTACAGTAATCACCCAACGTATGGTGAAAGGTGATGATGGTTCTAGGGGCCCAACAAAAATCCCTAAGGGGCTGTTTTTTTTTTTTAAAGTCAATATGGCTTTATTTTTCTGCCCAGAATTCCTGACTACTCCTCAGTGGTTGTGTAGTGTTAATACGCCTACTGTCAGCCAGTGTAATGTATTAAAGGTGTAAAAGGTGATCTTCAGCCCGGCAATACGGGTGAAATAAAAGTCACAATATCTAATATAATAATAGTAGGGATATTTATATATTTATATTTATTTTATAACCGCATATATCACAATAGATCAAATGCACCCTGAGTTTGCAATTTTCTTACGATTTTTTTTTTTTTTTCAAAATGAGACTGAAGACATTATGATGCTTGTTGGATAGCTGAAAGAGCTAACTGCTAACTAGCAGTGAAAGAAAGCTGTGGCTATGGATAGAGTGGAAGTTAATTTGTGTACTGCAGCTTTAACATGAGTCTGGGTGACTGTTGTAAATCCAAGCTACTGTATCTATAGCTGCCTCTTTCCGCCAAGGAGCACACAGCAAGCAAAAAAGGGATTGGTGTGTAATACTCAGAACATAGGTTTTGGTAGTATTCCTTTAAAATAGTCATCTTATAATGGAGCCTGGTACCACATTCATGTTATGTTGGAAGCAAGACAGCGATGAGGAAGATATATAGAACATCCAAGCATCACAACTTGATACCTAAACTTGTACAATGAAGAGTTATCTGCTATCGAACTGCGTATGATAATTAGTTTGAGTCGAATTGGTCATGTGGCAGTAAAAAGTGTGCTTCATCAAGCATTTAATTATGGTTATTTGTTACTTGTTATTAGAATGATTGATTTAGCCTATGTTGAACCTTGTTTGTCTATTAAGAACTTATTTACTTCCAAGTCTGATATTTCAGAACATTAAGAAACCAAGTTTTACTACTTTTACGAACAGTTATTTACATGTTGACAGCTATTGACTGTAATTGTAACCCTTACATGACACCACTGCAGCATATGTCACTTATATGCTTAAGTGTTAGCATGGAGGCTACTTACCGTTTTGCTTAAGTGGAGCCAACAATGTAGTGGGGACATGCAGATGATTTTGGTGATACTGTACATCTGCATGTTGTGCTCTCTTCTATATGCATACAAGTCTTCAGCTGGGAAAAATTTGAGAAGCTTTCTCTCCCACACTCTTAATGAGCACAGCTTTTGCCAAGTCAAATGGCCTGACATGTAACAGAGAGAGACTCGCGCACCATTTTTCTGATGCAATTACAGCAGAGTTGGGGTATCATACTGGGGACTTTTCAGAAACGTAATATTACCTCATTTTGTCTTTGGTGTGGTCTGGAAGGTTTTTGAGAGACATTTGGAAGCATTTTACTCATAAAATACTTAACCATTTAAGTGATAGGATACTGTTTCCTGGGTTCTGTCCCTGCTGCCAACCACAAAAGATTGAAAACTGAGGGGAAAAAAGTACAGTAGGTTGGTACATTTTCCCCTGTCATATATTATGCCCCTTTCTCTGTGTCTAAAGGCAACATAAAAATCAGTTTTTCCCCCCACAAGAATCAACAGTGCTTTGAAATTTATAGAAAACTGGAGCTCCGTATTGCCAAATATTACGTTTCCCTCTGCATGTTTCAGGATTGGTTTCTTTATTCCGACTCCGAGCCGATGTAGCTTTCAACAGACAAAAGGAGGCCTCTTCTTCCCTGGGTGCAATCTGTCCATAATAATGCCTGGCATGGAGCAAGTCCTCTCATTACCAGTGCTCATACCCACCTCTGTGATGACGAGCCTTTCTGTCATCCAGTCCAATCCTCAAAGCTGTCTTTTGGGAGCCCTCGGAGTTATGGCATTAGTTTTGCTTTCTTCCCCAATCCTCCCTCCTCCCTTCCCTTCTTTCACTCTTAAATTGCCGCTTCTTGAGTTACTAAGCTGCCCTAATAGGTACAACCTGCGCCGACTCCCTGTCCTCAGATGGGATGGGACGTACCTCTCCCGATTGCTGTTTTGTACGCAAAGGATAAAGAGCTATCCCACGATGCACCCTGTCACACGCGATGCCGGGCTTGCGCGGTGATTTTGCCTGGCTCCTGAACACCGTCCTCAGCGCCAGAGATTTAAATGTGTTTCCTATTTCTTGCTTCGCTGTTGACATCAGAATGTTTCCAACCTCACTGTTTTGTGTGTGCACGTACCCCCCCGAAACATCCAAAACACACACGCATACACATGCATGGGACACTTACATAATTACACACAAAATGCGTGCATGCAAAACACACACAGGAATCTGCAAACACACTTACAGTCACAGTCAAATAAAGCCACATGCATGCAGAAACACATGCAGGCAGCGTGATCATGATATTTTATTGAAACAGAAACTTTGCATGTTGCCAGCAGACACTGTGGAGGCCACCACATCCCACAGGTCCTGGAGCTGGTTTATAGCCCCCTAATCAGCATGCCAACACTCTCTGTGGATGCCGACATATTTATCTGTCATAAAGGATAGGCAGCCATTGTTTGCCAGGTGATAATGCATTTAGTGTCTCATCTGGATTGGTTTTTGTCTGTCATAAAACTACATTGCATATGCTTTACACTTTTTGAAATACAAAGAACACAGATTTAGCAGATAGGGATATGTGAACACAAAGAATCAAATGAACTAAAATAAACTATCATCTCCTTGGGGGGTGTGGATGATCACACATTACCCCCGGCCCAGCGGCTAATCTTGAGGATGAGAGCAAAATGACGTACAATAAGATACATCAGTTTTCCAGGTGCATTGTCCCCCCACTGCCTAAATTCTCTCCCTAACATTCTGATTCAACATGAATTTAATCACATTAATGATACCATTTCAGTGGAATTTAACCCCAGGATCGGTTGTGAACAATTACCTGCAGCTGTTAAGACTCTTGTCATAAATAATACAAAAATCAACCCCCAAAAAGAAAGAGAGAGCTCATACTTTACTGTTAGAAGTTCATCGTTTTGCATGTTTGTGCCTGTAAAAGGAAGACGTCAGAGTGCAGCACTTCACAGCCAAAGAAGACGGTTGAAACGCTGTTACAGGATGCCACCTTCACTTTTCCACAGGCCTGTGGTGTGAGAGTGATGCTGAGTGTTCTGTACAAATCACAGACGTCTGCCGCACACTGTCAGGCCACATAGGTGGCACGGGTGATGAATACCGCTTCCCTCCAATGCCTGAGCATTATCATAAATAAAATAGAGTACAAACACCAGCCTTTGCGCACTAATGGAATTTGTCAACATGAAAGAAGTGTTATTGAGCTTTGCTGCTCCCTCTCTTCTCTTTGCTGATGCCTTGCCAAATACTTATCCCCTCTCTGGTGAGCATTTAGCGTTAACTCGCGGCAGCTCCTGGGAATCGCACAGGCGTAATGAAATTACCTCGGCACAAACAAATAGGGTCAAACTCTCAAGGAGACGAGCATTAGGGCCGCATTTTGCTAATTACGTGGTGCGTTCTCGCCGCCATCTCGTGGAAGCTGCACTAGATACCCGGGATCTGCAGGACGCCACCATGTCCAATCCTGAGTAAACACGCCACCAGGAGAAGAGTCGAGGAAATTAAACTAAGCAAAATGGGATTACAGTAAACAACACCTAATATTTTGTCGATTTGCAGTTGATAATTAAGCAAATTTCATGCTGATTTGCCAAAGGAGAGATGAGACATCAGCAGGATAAACACGACGCTGGAAGTCTGTATGTTCTTTTGCAATGGACAGACTGTCATTGCGGTCACTCAGCTTCTCTTTGTACCTGCGTGGAGAAGAGAAAACACATGCATTAACATATGAGTCAACATTCCCCCCAGCAGCAGTGCTACCCTTGATCATAATGGCATTTCTTTACCATAACAATGCTATCAGATCTGTTTTCTACAATTTGTCTCACCTGTGTTATCGCTGCCAGCAGAGCAAGATATGCCATTACCTACATGACCGTGACAGAGCGTTTTGTAATTATTGAGCATGCCTCTGTGGTAATTACTTCAGTTTACTGAATTATAAAAGCTGGAAGGAGGGGAGAGAGAAGCCACGGCCCTGAGCTGAGACAGAAATATTCTTCCGGAGGCTGAAGAGCTGAGAGACTTTCCTTGGCAGTGGTATTATCACATACACTCATCTGCCAGAGACTGTTGACAGAAAATATGCCCTATCAGCAGAAATAACCACTCTTTTTTTCTCTCTTTCTCCCATCACCCCCCTCCTTTTGTCGCCACTGTGCGCCCTGACAGTCTGACGAAAGACAAAGCTCCCCAGTGAGGGATATCAATAAATCAGACAAACCAACAAGAGCGGAGACCACCTATTCCGCCTTCTATCATCCGCCCCGCTCGAGATGCCGTCACAGACGCCGTTGCATGTTTTTCTGTTTCAGTGGCTTTTGTTGGCCACCTACTCTGGTGCTGGTGACAACAACTACCCAGTTGGTAATCTCTCTCTCACTGTTCCTCCCTTGTGCCTGAAATGAGCAAATCAAGGCTGGATTACGCCTGCTAACATGCTCATAAATTTGGGATTTATTCAGAGGTAAATTGGGATTGAAGGAGGAAGCGCTCTCGCCTGGTAATCCCTCCACATTGAAGGGGTCTGTAAGCTTGCTGTTGTCTGAGTGTGTGTGTGTGTGTGTGTGTGTGTGTGTGTGTGTGTGTGTGTGTGTGGTAAACATCCAATTGAGGATGGAGGCTCTCATCTCAAGAACCAAAGACAAAACACGGTTGAAAAGTATGTCAACATTTTTAATAATCACCTGAATAATTTGAGACATTTTACACGTTTTAATGGAATGTGGGTATAGGAGGGGAAATACAAGTTCATGGATACCTGTGATTGCAGAACATTTAATTCCCACATCATGGGCATTAACATTCTACTCTAACAGCCTCCACTCATTTGGGAAGGCAACCACAAGTGCATTAGTGAGGTTAGCCGCTGGTGATGGGCCATATGATCTGGCATTTTACTTCATCCCAAAGGTGAGGTGAGGGCTCTGTGCAGGCCAGTCACGTTCTTCAAAACCAAACTGGGAAAACAGTTTCTTTATAGATGTGGCTTTATGCTTTTAAACAGCAAAGGGTCTTTTACAAATTGTTGCCACAAAGTTAGAAACATACTACAACTATAACTAAAAATAACATTGTATGCTGTTGCATTAAAATTGGGGCCATCAAAAACAGACAAAGAGCATTATTCCTCCTACATTCCTAATATATTAAGACTGAAAGTCTCAGCACACCTTTTCTGCCTTGTAAACAGGTGCACCGCATAAATTGTCCTGTTAAGAAGAGCGAATTCGCAGACGCAGTTTTCCAACCTGCAAATAACTAAATTAGAAAATAACGTTTTAGGCCTTAAACAAGCATCGAAGTTAAAATAACTGCATCGTGGTCTTCCATTTTAATGTTTTTGATTCTCATAGCTGCTTATGTGATTTTTGACACTAAGGAAGGTTGACTTAAGGTCGACTTAATTTTTTTCCCTTCTAACATGGAGGTTAAAGGTCAGTGCTGATAGAGGGTTAGTGCTTTGCAGAAGGACACTTCGGCAGGTTGTGGAGGGGATTGAAACCTTCTAACCCTCCTGTATTATCTCCTCTTGAGCCCAGCTCAGAGGCAGAGTTCATCCTCCAGATTGCAGGTTATCCTCGTGGCCCTTGGCCCTGGCACTCCAGCCTGCGGGACTAGAGTGGGTGAGCGCTGCTTCCTGTTAGAAACATCCCAGGGATTCTAACTGGCAACCGTCCAACCAACCAACTGGGCAGCTTGTCTGGCCTCCAGCCCACTGCTCCTAACAGGTATCGACGGAGCTGATGGGGCAAATCATCATCTGAGAGATTTTTTTGTTGCGTTGCTTAGTTTCACTCCCATGGCGCTCGGAAATTCCTGTTCTGGCAGCCTCCGATCCAGAGACTCCACTACCTGGGGGGATTTCCAAATGTCTTGCAGAAGACGAAATAACCTCCACCTAACAAAATAAAACCCCCAACCCTCTTCCTCCAACAACAACAACAACACAGAGAGAAGAAAGGAACACAGACTAACTGGCAGTGAAGGCAATTTGTCGCTGGAGCTCGCTCCCCCTTCTCTCCTGCACCATCCAGATTTCCCATAAGGAATGTGCTTTGGTGTAATTCATCACCGGGCCCATACGGCAAACTGCTCGTTCTGGCGGTGAAATATGAGTCAGTGTGGGGAGGCATTTTCACACGGTAGCTCCGCTGAAAGGGGTATTATTTTGGCGAGCTCCCACAAGATCCTCCAACACCTTTTTCTGCTGTTGCAACACGCTGTTTATCAAATGTCTCTAGACGCGGGAGGCGCACAATAAACATCAACCGCCGAATTACAAGCTTTGATTTCCTGCATATTAGGGTGTCCCATAAATAAAGGTACTGGGAGAAAAACACAGCACTCCATCATGTTATAATAACATGCCTGTTTATGAAGATGGAGGATGACAAGAGTATACCTGCCTGCGAGCGTGAAGCTGAGTGATAGTATTCACGCTCCGGGAAGGGACATGATGTTGTGCAACATGAACGTCACTCTGCTAATTAGCTGCCTTATGTGGAAAACTGCAGTTCAGTTTAAACTGTCCAGCTCACAAAAAGGGTGTTTTCAGCGTTTAGTAGATGTGCTACTAAATAGCAGCAATAGGCTTAAATTCGTTTGTTTGTCAGCTTGTAAGTAAGTAATAAATAGGAGGTAGTCAGAGGTCACGAAACCCTGATTATGTATGAGATAAACATTTCAGTGACTCTAGGGTGATTGTGTAGGATGGAGAAGTAGTGGGAAAAGAAATGAAAAGAAAACAAGTACAATTAACTGCGTGCTACTGCTATTTAAAAAGCAGTAACACATGACATTGTAATTTAAATATGTCAGTTATTCTGCTATCAGTTACAAAATAAATATATTATAGAAGTGCTTTGTGGCTTTTTCCTGCTGCAAAAGGAATTGATGCTTTTTTTTGGTTTGTAGAAGGAAACTTATAGTAGGTCTTATCCACATATTTTTGTCCAGTATAACTATTTGTCATGAAAACATTTGACCTTTAACCATCTATATTGTAAAGAGTTGGGAAATGAAGACTTGGGAAAGAAGGATGTTTATGGTGGCAATGAGCGTGAGCCTCCTGCAGCTTTCTAAAACTCATTGATTTAACAGAAATTTGGTCAAAGACAATCTTGTCTTTCAGTTCAATTGATAAACACAGAAAGTAGTCCCCTAGAAATCCCGGTAGCTGTTGTAGTGAAATGCAGGGCATGGCATATGCACTTCCTGGACTTCATGGCAGACTTACCTCTTTGTATTCATGAAAGCATGCTGGTTTGTTTAATACTATCAAAGGCCACAAAAAGTTTTTCATCTGCATGTTCCCAAATTGCAAGTATAGAATGAGAAGCAGGACATTTAATGACCTTCCTCTGTACAATAAAGATACAAATTCAAGCCTGAAGAAACATTTGTGAACCTATATGCAGGTGTTGAGTAAGATGTTATTAAGACTAATAGTCATGATGTGAAAATATACTAGAATTGTTTTTAAATGCAATAAAAAAAACACACATTAGTTGGGTTAAGCAGCAATATAGCCCCCCAAAAATCCTGACAAAATTGAGAAAAATACACCACAGTATAGAGGTCTTTGCACAGCACCACGCAGCCTTCAGTGCAATATCAGCTGCTTTGTAAGAGCAGGTATCACTTTCTCTGCCACGCCTGCCCTGTTGACTTCCTCACATGGAATTAAAAGCGAACACCTTCCTGTGATGACTCCAGCCTCCGTCTGAGAGGGCTTCACCGCGTCAGCAGCCTCTCCTCCGCTGAGCCATTTTTCTCTTAACACTGCGAAGTTTAGGGGCTGGGTGGGGAGGGGGCGAACGAGGGGGGGCATTTAATGCACAGTAAACAACTAAAGCACTTCAAGCCTCTAAATCCCGACAGGAGGAGAGAGTGAGGGAGGGAAAGTCGGATAGAGAGAGATGTGATGAGGAAGGGGGGGCAGCGGCGGAGCCAAGGGAGAGTCTCTTTCCCAGTGGGAGATGACAAATGCCATATGTCCTGAGCACAGCGCTTGTGTTAATCCTTAGCGGGTCCCGGCAGGCCCACATCCGACTCTGCGACCTCTGCACCCCCCTATCCTCCCAAGCACTCACTCTGCTTCCACTGGGTGGGTGGATCAGTCACACAGGAGCTCCGGCCTTCGGACGGAAGCACAAAATGCTCTTTTTATGTAGAATATTCTGAGGAGAGTGTCCCGTCCCCACTAACTGAGACTCCGTAAAACCAGATTATATTCTGTTGTTATGGTTACAGGTTGAGAATCGTATTAGCCTCCAGGAAATGACCAACAAAGTGGTTTTGCATTTGTTTTCCTTCAAAGTGATTGTTTGTCAAGGTTGTGTTGATCATGAACATCATGTAATCATGGATTTGCAATCAGTCTTAGTTGAGAGTAGCAACTTTGACTTCGGTGACCAAAAGATCCATCCTGACCTCCTTCGAAGGAGGTTTTTCAGCTCTAACACCCAATCAGTGTCACCTCTGTCTCTGTTTCAGCAGAGGTAGAGTACTGAAACGTACTAAAAACAATGAGTTACTGGAAGGTGGAAAATCCGTCACAGAATTGCAAGCTTTGGAAAATGATCAGTTGTATTGTTGAGTATACACTATTTGTACTTACTGGGCTATAACATTAAAATCCATCAGTATAGTCCTTTTAAGCATGAGATCCAAACTGGCTCCAAATCAGAGGTGAGTCCAGAGAAATCTGGACTGCGCCAACCTCAGATCTTTTTCCTCTGCGTGCAGTTTACTGTCATCACCTTACAGGGTTTCTGGATACAGGAGTTCAAACGATTGCCACTGCTGGCCACCATCATTCACAAATTCAAAAATTCATGTTAACTTGAAATGATCAGACCCATATTTAGAGTAAACTTCAGTCCTCAGTGCTGGTTATACTGAATAGATTGATGACTCCAGTGTGTCTGCTTTTAGCTTGTTGTTAAAACTTTGGCTGTTCCAGTCATTCGTCTCTGCTCAGAGCCTAAACAAAGCTCTGCCTCGGCCTTCGCTGAACCCTGAACAGCACCCAAACTCAAACCTGGAGGCCATTCAGCTGTAATGATGTGGTTAAGGAATGAACTTTCCTCACTTTTGAGCTGAATCAGCTCCTTACCTCTACGAACCCACAGTCAGAAACAGCTACAGTGTGGCTTCATGCTCCAATCTGACTATGATCACACGCAATGAACTGAATTATCAACTTGATTTATCTGCTTTACATTAGTGAAGCCGCAATTTTCTGTTTATATTCATCAAGCACATTCATAGAATAAACTAACAGTAATAAACTCCAAATTCATGGTTGATGCTCATGTCAATATAATCTGGTATGATTGATTTATGTATATTATGTATGCTGTATGTATTTTTTTTAAGGGTTTTTATGCAGGTGAAGCTGAATTTGTAAACAAGTATGGGTTAAAAGGGGTTAAAGGTCCATGCATTACCTGCATATTTTAGTATTCAATCATTTCACCTTCTTCTTTATGGACGGCGAATGATATAAATGCAAAATGAGGTGAAAAATTGGTAATTAATCTGCTGTGGGTGACTCCGACAAGGCATTACCCAGGCCTGCCCAACCCCGTTTGTCTGGCTAACATTAAGGGGCTAATTTTCAAAATCTAGCGTGCAGTCAATTTCCCAGGATGCCTCAGGGGGTAAAAGGTAGGGAATGACAGGAGGGGCTAATTTTACCCGCCTTATTTACCCCTATGTATCATCCGGCGGCTCTCATTTGACAGGAGTGATGCTGGGATTGAAATTAGACCGACTGTGGCTGGCGTTGAGAATTTATGACACCGCCCCGGTATTTGTTTGTTCGATGTGTGTGTGTGTGCGTGCACAAGTGTGTGTATTCTGAATGTGTGTGTGTGTGTCTAGTGAATACATCAGAGAAGAAGAAGAGAGAGAAAGAGAGGAGGCGCAGGGAAAACCTGGGGAAATACATCTTTTTAATAACAGTCAGTGAGGTTAATGCAGCTTACCTTGGAGTGCCGACAGCAGAAGGAGGAGGAGGTGAGGAAGGGGGGAGTTATTTGACAGGGAGAGACAGACGGCACGTAGAGAGACGTTTAAAGCGGAGTTTACCTACACAGGAGTCAGGCCTCAGTGTCTGATTGCTATTTGTTGTACAGAAGAGGAAGAAAAAAAAGCAGTGGGGGGGAGGAGGAAGTGGAAGCAGAGGGGTGAGGAAGAGGAAAAAAAGGAAAAAAAATCAAACTCTTAATACTATTGTGTGCCTATAACCATCTGTCACAGCTAGCCTGGAGATGAGACTGAGATTAGGAGGAATAAACGCTGGGGCCGTAGAGCATCGGTAAAGCCTTCAGGGCAACAACAACAAAAACAGAAAAAAAAAACCAACAAGAAGAAGAAGGTGGAGGGGGCGTAAGAAGAGAAACGAGCCGAAAAATAAAACTCACGGGGGACATTCTAATTCTGAGGCAGTCATGGATTACAGATTGTAACCTGCGCTGACAACGAGGGGGAAAATGACAGGCAATATTACGGCAAGACTTGGAGGGGTCTCGATGATGATGTTGATGGCAGTGGCAGTGATGGTGATGATGATGATGATAGTAGCGGTGATGATGGCGGTAATGACAGCACTCGCACGGTTTCATCTTGCGTTACTTCAAACAAAAATGAAAAGGCAGTGGTAGGGGAGGAAGGAAGGACGGAGGGGAGGTGGTGTGGGGGGTTGAAAGGAAATAGTGTCTTCTTCCCCCCCCCTCGCCCTACCCACCTCACCCTTCGCTCCCTCCTTCTCCCTGAATGCCGAGGGCTTAAGGAAAGGCATTTGGTGGCTCCTGAGGCATCCACGGATCTCCCCTCCTTAAATTTACCGTGAAGGTTCTTAGACTCCCTATTCAGGCAGGATATTCTCGTTTATTGCTTTTAGAAGACAAACCTCACAAAAGCACAGTGTCATTGCTTCTGGAGAGCAGAGCCCTGGAAGAATACTATGCCACAGAAAACGACTTTTTTTATTTATTTTTTCCCTCCCTTGAATTATTATGTACAATATGACACATAAAGCAGCAGAGGCTTCTTAAGGTGCTTTACAGTCTGAGGATTTAGGTATGGAGCATGATGCAAGAGAGCAAAATATAATGTTCTTTGCTAGGATTGCTTTTCCTACTAATTAATTTGCACCTAAAAGCAGCAGTTAGTTGTACTTGGTCCACATTGATCGGTATCAAGGCTGAGTATTGTGGTGCTCTTCAGGAGAGATCCCATCTGTGTCTTTCAGTGTGTTGGTGACGGTTTACCTGGCTACAAAAACATTTCGGAGACATTTTTATTCATTATTCCTTTGTAGATGAACGTATACGTCTTTTAAAAAAAACACGTAATTGTAACCATATGAAAAAATGAGTTCCATAAGTTTGGAGCCATATATCTTAATCACAATACTGCTAATGTGATGTTTGGGCAGATAAGGCTTAAATAGCTGGTTGAGTAATCTTGATTGTTCAGTTCATCTGCTGATTAATATGAAAAAAAATGCATATGAAAGCTTTCCCTCTCTGAATTAAGTCTGGTATATAATAGTGTATATTTAGGAAACAGTATAAAATGTTTAAAGTAAGGAGCAGATGGCGAGCAAGAGTTTGAATAGAATGTGATTCTAACAAATATCCAAACCAATAAGTTGCAGCATGAAAAAGAAAGGATAAGAATAATAAAGGTAATTAGGACGTGTGACAGAAGATTTTGTGTCTTTTTCCTGTGATTTCAGTCACTGACTGTGTTAAAGTCTCCAATCCTCATACATGGACAAAAAGTTATCTTCCATAATGCGTCTGCGTCTTTCAGAGGCTTTTTGTCTTCAGTTTGATCTTCAGCAGTTGACGCACACAATCAGTCGGATTGAGGCCGTGCGACTGACAACAGTCCCCTGTTTGGCCATAAAACAACTCTTTGTTGTCTTGTCTGAATGTGTAGAATCACTGTCCTGCTACTCTGTTCTGTAATTGGTGGTGCAAGTATAAAAAGTGCAGTGAGTCGTGTACTGGTCACCCAGTTCACCCCACACATGGGGGCACGGGTCTGAGATAAGCAGTGCCGATACTGAGTTGTACCACGCATAGAGGATTTGTTTTTGCCATTATGTAATAATTTTGGTTGGAAGCGGCCACCCCACCTTTCTACCTCTAAAATAAAACCTTGTTTGGCCTACATGAAGAAAAGAACAGGCTGGACAAAGCCAGAAGAGGCCAACCAGCCAGACAGCTACTATCACCACCAAAAGATGATGTGTCCTGTCCTGTGGCTACGTGTGTGTCAGACCTGTCCCCCCTAGTCCAGGGAAGCAGAACGCACTCATGAGGAACAAATAGGAACATCACATCAAACTTGCAACACACAGGGCATGCTTTCAGGTCTGGATATGTGAGGTGTAACAGTTTAATAGTTTCCTGTAAATATTCAGAACATCACCCTCTCTGAATCGGCTTCATGTACATAGATTACATTAGACAATTAAAGCAGGGCTTTGTGACTGATAATGGATATTTTGGTAAGTGTTGTATCTCAGCAGATCTCAGTGTTAGACCAGACAGGGTGCATCTCCTTCTACCCACAATGCCTTCTGTTTTGGGGTTGTTTTTTCCAACTATAAGGGATTTCTTTCTCTTAGAGGAGGGCTGACACTTGTATTTTGAGGCATTTTCTGTCTCTAACCCCAGTGTGCACAACAGTGTGCCTGTCTGCAAGTGTACATGAATGTGAGTGTGTGTGTGTGTGTTCAGCTGCCCTTCCCACTGCCCTTGTCATACTGGTCCCAGTGCTGCAGGGCTCGTTGCTGGTTGGACAGCTCGGGTCAAGGTCTCCCCTCCCCTGATCTGACCGACAGGCTGTCACTTCAACAGCCCGACCACTGGCCGAGTCTGCAGGCTTGTCCACACACACACACACACACACACACACACACACACACACACACACACACACACACACACACACACGAACAGAGCCCAATGACAAGCTACACTCAGATAAACAGTGACTTGCTTGTACACACTGTCTGAAGTGCACACACAAATTAAATGACAGTCTATGCAGGAACACATAGACACACACATAGAGGCCCCCGCCCTCCTGTAGATTGACAGTAAGGTTTATTGCTGCTAATACTCCCAGCTGTAAAGGGAGAGCAGCAGCATCCTAATGGGAAATGGACTCATTTCCTAACACGATGAGTACAAGGGAGCGGCACACGCCCATATTTGGTCAACGGGGGCGGTTAATCTTTCTGACCTCCTCCCTATTGGTCCGAGACTGGAGCGACCCATCTCCAGTTTGTTAAAGTTTTCAATTTCCTACAGACACTTGGCTTGGTTGCTGCTTCTTCTCTGCTGCACAGGAAGTGATGTGGTTCATATTTCAAGTTAATTTGGAATAAATTGAAGATGGAAGGGTAAGAGAGTGCCACCTAGAGAAGGAGGAAGTATTGCCCACGCACTTTGATTGAAAGATGATCTCTGAGAAACTTCATCAAAGATGAAAAGACTAAAACCTTTTTTATTTACTTTTACCATTTTATTTCAGCACATTCTTCTCCTATAGGAATAGAAAATGTTCTCAAAACTCTAATTTCTCTTCTTAAAAATATAGTGAAGTACCTTGTCAAGAGACTAAATAATTTGAAGGCTTTTCTGTTGTCCTTTTTAAAAAGTTTAAAAAAAGTTAAAATGTCACTTTTTTGTTATTTACTCCTATTTATTAAAACTGGAGCTCTTTCACTGCAGTCGTGCAGGAGCGGCTGCATTGGCATCGCTGCTGCTGACATGTTTCTGCATCTGAACGAATCTCGTGCTATTTTGGACTTTTCTTCATTAAAGCCATTAGTGTTTCATGAGGCTCTGCTGCAGCGTCCTCGTGCTAATTAGGTGTCTATATTTCTATATCTCGTTATTGGATTTATTTTATATTGTGCTTAATAGTAAATAGTGTTTGAATTTTAAAACACACCTCTTGGGTGCAACATAAAGGGGAATTTTTAATCACATTTTCTGTAAATGAAAGGACCCGGTTTGCTTTTTTTTTCTCTCTCTCAATTTTTCCGCATGTGTCTTAATGAGTTTGCAGGTTTTTTAAGCAGATACACTCTCTGATTATATTTTTATATATTTTTGGTGCATACACACTGTATCTCCTTCCCACTCTGGTCACAGCAGGAGACAGAGTCCAAAATGAGAGATGGGTGAAGGGGGGTGAGGCGGGGGGTAGGTGATCATCATCGTCATCATCACAAGGGGTAAGAAGAGGGATGTTGGTGGGAGGGGGACACATAGTTGATGATGGTGGTCGCCAGTTGCCTCGGCAACCTTTATTTTATTTTATTTATTTTTTCATTATTTATTCCTGGGGCCCCGGTGATGAGGCGTGCTAATGTAGCGCGCCCCCTGCGCCGCCTCTACCTGCTGATGGGCGAGGGACTCGTCTCCCTGCATTTCAGCCTGGCTTGACAATTAAGACCTGGGCGACTGTAGCCAGGGGTTAATACCGCTCATTAAAAGAACTAGGTCATTAGCGAGGAATCAAGGCTCTTAAGGCGGCAGGGGATGTGGGGTGGAGGGATTGGGTGGGGGGGGTTGATGGAGAGGAGCAGGAGGAGGAGGAAGAGGAGGAGGAGGGGCAGCAGTGGCAGCAGCGTAGTAAACTCTGCATCTCGGTGAACACGCAGCCCCTTACATTAATTAACCTCCCTTTTTCCTTGTTGGGGAGGTGTGTGTGTGTGTGTGTGTGTGTGTGTGTGTGTGTGTGGTGTGTGGGAAGGAGAGGGGGGGGATTTTGGTGTTTCAGGAAAAAAAATCCTCTGTTATCATATATGCACATGGCTGTACACCAATTAATTGCAGGGAGGAAAAAAAGAGAAAGAAAGCTAGTTTACAGTCCTCCCTGTGGTCGCCCTGTGTTCCTGTGTGAGCCCAAGTTACATTATTTCAGAGAGATGAAGGGTGGGAGGGGTTCGAGGGGGGTGTAATGTCTGTATGATGAGTAAAAAGGGTATTAAAATTAAGGAGGGAATCATAGCAGAAATCAGCCTTTGCTTTACCACAGGGGAAAGGAGCAAATAAAAGCCACGGAAATGAAAATAAATAAGCTTTGCTAATACCTCACCTTAAGGAGTCGGAGCTGTACCCAGCTGAACCGCGGCTGTTTGCCGGTAATTTGTTTGCGGACTTTATTATTAATCTGTTACACAGGCTGTTTGACCTTCAGTAAGGAGAGCTGCTGGTTAAGGGGAGGGGGGGCTTTTCAAGCAAATGTTCTCTATGTTAAAATGGTAAAGATTCCTGTAATGTCAAGTGACCTACCAAGAAGATCCAGTGGTTTGTGTTAGTAGCGTTGTCTTTCCTGGTTTAAGCTGCTGAAACAATTTAAAAGGAGAAAAGTGAACACAGTGGCAGTGATTTACATTTGCTTTGTGGAAAATGACAAGCTAGGATTTGTTCCAGGTTTGAGCAGTTGATATTGATGGGCTAAAGGATCCACATTGAAACAAATGTACTATTTTTCATTGATTGAATTTGGACTAAAGTTCATTACATCCCACGCTGTTTTGAAGGCAGTGAGACAATATTTTTAAGATTTTACTTTGCTTTAATTACTTTGGTGTGCATTGTACTTGGATTATATCTATGATGGGTATTTCTTTTGAAAGTGACCAAAAAGGTGATTTAATCTATCGAAATATAAAATTGCATGTTTATTTTTACCAACTAATGAGTGTTGGTTTGCCAGGCTGATGCAACACATTGGCTACACTGTTTGTGTCCCTCTTCCCACTGAGCATTGCATATCTGCTTGCACCACATGACATGTGGATGTAGATAATTGCCACTATCTGAGAGAGAAATAATGGAACGTCGTAAGAAGAAAAAAGAATTAAACCTGGCCCCAAAAAATAGCCTGTGCCTGAACCGGTCCAGACAACGGTTTTGGGTTGGGTTGAGGTTCTATTCAGTCCCCTCCAGCTTTGTGTGCAGAGTTTACAGTCTGTGACACCAATCACCATCCACCATTTCCCCCACATTAGGCTACTGCATCTCTTTCTTTGCCTTTTCTGCATAAAATGCATGATAAATGAGCAAGACTAATTGTTTATTAATGGATGTTAATTTCTGTTTTGCACAAGCAAGCAGAGTCAGACAGCCTTGTAGTTCACCTGTCTACTGCATTTACTCTGGCATTCAGTATGTGCTTCAACACTTAACTGTAACATCATTAGTTTTTAGATTTAAGTCATGGCAAAGAAATAACAGGCTTTCTGTACTGTCAATAGTTTTGTACTAAATTTACTATGCTTGTCCTCACAACCTGAGTGTATAAGATGGACCTGCTGCCAAAGAGTCTGTGGGCTTGAAGAGATTCACTCCATGTCTTTCTTTCTGCAGGGGGGGAAATGTCAAACATTATCTGGATTTTGGATAAAAAAGACAAGTATGCAGCCATTGATCAGCAAAAGCCAAGACATGTGCTGTGTAGGAGTCTGTGTGGGGCTTTCAACATGAGACACAAAGGTCTTCAGATATAACAGCCCCAGTTATATTCTGTAGAGAGGTTTCACTTTGAAGTTTAATTTGGGGAAAGTAGGTGTCGTGATTTTTCAAAAGGTGGACGTCTCAATGTGGAACAAAACTCTTAATATCCAGTGGCTTTGATAGGTAACTCGTCTTTCATTTCCTACAATAAAGTGTTAAGAGTGTGAAGAAAGAAAAATTCAAGGGGGGGTAAATTAGCCTTAATATCAGGTCCGTGTGACAGTGTTTTTATCTGCTAATTTCTCAAGCGTCATAATGAGACGGTACCGAGCGATGGAGCGATTTGAATTTAAATGATATAATACTTGAGATAGCCCTAATTCACCCATACATATTTAATCTGACATATTATCTCGCTCCTGCGACGGCCTGATATGATATGACAGCTCGGCCGCTGCGCCGGCAGGAAGGAGGGAGGCGCGGCACTATAGTTTGGAGAGCGCGTTGTTAAAAAGGAAGGTGGTGGAGAATTCGCTCTCTGCAATCAGAGCCACTTTAGACGCCAAGTGGGTTTGTCGTCTTGGTGGCAAAAAGCACAGATCTATTAATATTACAGATGATGTATGCCAAATTAGAATTTTTCATAAAAGCATGAAACTGGGTCCACGTCTACAGTTTGCGGTCCTGAACACTTTCAGAGATGGAGCCATCGCAAGAATGCCTCGTGGCTGCCATGTGATGTCTACCCCTATGTTTTGATGGTAAAGGATTGTTAAAGATTACAATGATAAGTTCAGGTGAATTAATGAAGGTTAATGGTTAATTCAGTGACGTTGTGAGAAGGAAATCTGAGAACCTAGACTATATAATATCATATCTGAGAGAGTTTTAAAAGCATAATTCTTTTGTTCATTAACCCTGACAATGTAGAATTTTTTCGCGATGGCGATTTCTGATCGCATCTGTACTAAGTGTACATTATTTTAACACTTCACCTGGACTATGATGGAAATATAGTTTTATAGAGTTCTACATGCTGATACAGTACAGTGCCTCAGAGTAGAAGGGTAAAAAAACATTCTTTGGACATCAAACATTTACAAGCACTATCCCCGGTAATTCATGCTCTTATTAAGTCCTGATAGAAAAAGGCTACGTTCTCATGAAGTTGCATAATCTACTTTTCCTCCGTGTCTGCAACGACCCCAGATACAGATTTCCTACATTTCCCAGAATGCCAAACTGCATCACATATTGTGGCTGCATTCTGGTCTATTTTCTGCTCCAGTGGATATAGAAATTGTTCTTTGCATCTTCTGTGATGGATTTTTCCATGTGAACTGAGCAACATGGTGGTTCTTCAAAGAACCCATTGCTCTTTTGATCTTAGAGACTGATGTTTTTGTGTAACACTGCAAATGTTTTATTGGGACTTTTTTCTTTGTAGTTTAACTCCGACTTCCAAGCTTCCTGAAGGTCTTACTTGGTCTCTGACATTAGACATAGTCTCCTCTTTGCTGATGTCCCTTCAGTCTGTGGAGCTCTACAGGAGGGATGAAAACCATTCTTTCAAAAGATATTCCCTTATCTTATCCAGAATTGCTGTAGGTGTTTAGTTTGGTTGAGATCTGGTGACTGTGAAGCCATAGCATATGATTTACATAATTTTCATCTAACCATTTAAGGAGCCATCACGCCCTGTGCGTAAGCACCTCTCACCGGTCTGTATGTATGACCCAATGGCGATCAAACCCCCAAGGAACGTGTGTGGTGATTTTAGTATCATGGCTACAGTTGGAACTGCTGCATATTGATGTTCTTTTGGCCAAGATAGTCTTCTCCTATACATTCCTTGTATTACTACAGTTTGGTGTAGATATAGTAAACTGGCATGCCATCTAGAGACATAGTATCTAGTTCTTTTTAAACATCAATTAATAAAAATACGTTCTTATGTCATTTTTCTCCCAAATGTTCCACCAGCAGCTCACCTATGTACCCCGAGTGGTCTCTCTTTGTGCACACTGCTGGATCTGAACTTCAAAGTTTTTGTTTTCTGAAGTTAAATCAGTTTAAAAAACTGGTACCTTGTTGTGCCACAGCTTTAATAATCCAGTGAACAGGCATGTGCTGCTGCTGTTAACACACAAAGAATCACTCAACCTGAGCCGCACTCACCTCGGATGTCATATCTCCCGCGTAGGCCATAAGCAGCCGAGTGTGCTTTTTTGCCAGGGGATAATTGCAGCTATAGGAGGGTAAGAAATAAGAGATTTGCTCAATTAACCAATATAGCACAGCTGAGGACAGCACCTGTGCATATTGGAGTCCCTGGTTTTTTTTGCAGATAACATGGCCGATTACCCTCTAGAGTGTGCAGCCACCGAGCTCTGTCTGTTACAACCCCTACCTGGTGCAAGGCAGGGAATAGCGCATGCAACCACATTGTGCTTAATTGCTCTCTCGGTGTTAATATGCACTTGTGTTTGGAGTGTTTCATTTTCGCCCGCCTGGTGTAATGATAAGCAGATCGCTGGCTGCCAGTTTTTAACAGTTGGATAAAATCTCAGTTGTTCTGGAAACCTGCAACTCGCTGGAGCAGGAAGAGAAGTCCTGCTGTTTTTCTATATGAGCCCAAATGAAATAACCTGTTTACATTCAGCGGTGTGTTAACCAGCAGCTGCTGCAAAGATAGCTGTGGAGAGCTGGTGGGAGATACTCTAGTGTTTTAAAATGTTGTCATTTGGACTTTTTCTATACTTAGACTTCATTACCCGAGTCTTAAAATACACCTGTAATGGTAATGCATTTTAGCTTCTTAAGAGTAAATAATAATTTATTCTCCGTCACTTTACATTTTCTTAAAAGGGCCTTTAGCAACAGATCACTACACTGTTTAACACAATTTAAAGGTCTAGTGTGAAACATTTCGAGTGATCTATTGGCAGAAATGTAATCTTATATCCATAGGTATGTTTTCATTAGTGTATAATCACCTGAAGGAAGGAATCGTTGTGTTTTTGTTACCTTAGAATGACATGTTTTTATCTACAGAGTCTGCCATGTTGAGCTGCCATGTTTCTACAGTAGCCTAGAGCAGACAAACCAGACACTGGCTCTAGTTAGGGATAGACACCACTAAAACATACACACCAGTCCTGTAAGTAAAGCACGTAAAAAAAAAAACACAATTTTTTCACACATTTTTTGCTTTGTTACTGTAACAAAGCAAACTGTAATATTATATTTGTGGGTGGATGTCAGTTGTTGCACCGTTATACGTAACATAAATCGTGTTTGTACATGCACAAAAAGAAAATTCACCATCCTATGAAGGTGCCTTTTTTCCTGTTTTCAATTGTAGCAAGTATAAAGTGACAAATGTGGAATTCTGAGAGAAAAAGTAATTAATACACTTAAATAAATGAGTATAAAGAAGATTAAGTTAGTATTTTTGGATTTACAGAAGAGAGTTTGTTTGTTAGGGTCATAAACTAGAATACTTTGGCCATTTTGCTGACAACAAAAACACAAAATGTCTAACAGTATTAGTACAGAGGGCTAGTTACTCACCACGCTATTATAAAATCTATCCTATATCATATATTTATGGCTCCATTAAAGCCCTGTTAATGACACATGTAGCAATAATATATCAGTACATATCAAATATCATCATTAGATGCTTTAAAGTCCACTCTCTTCTTCAGCTGGTGCCAAATGCAGCTTTACTCTGAAGCCAGTAATTAGCTCTCCTGTCGTTCCACCCCCTATAGATGCTCTACATTATATGAGATCAGATCACATGGTAAAACACACTAATCTTCCTGTCAGAGAAGTAAAATAAATGGTGTGCACCGTCGTCGGTACCGGTGCTCCTGGTTTCCCAACACAAACAAACCAGACAGTTTCTGCTGGCAACATTGCTTCAAATAGAGGAAAAAAAGTTGGTTAGCAGATGTCAGTTGTTGTGTTTATCTCGGCGGTTTTCCTTCGCTCATGCATGGATCTTATATCAAAGAGGGCTTATCCGAATAAAGTGCTTAAAAGCTTTTCAGACGCCTGGTGATCTGAACAATTTTTGGCTTGATCTGCAGACTAAACAAACCATAATGATGCAAGCTTGTGTAAAGATGTACACAGCAGTCAAACAACAAATGCCGGTGCTTGATGTTTTTATTAATGTTTTCTCTTCTTCTTTTCATCAGCTTTTATTCATATCTTCACTGTTTTGGATTTAAACACAGGGGTAACTTCTTGTTTGCTCCTGCAGAGGTGCAAAGATGAGGACAGTCATAAATCCATGCACAAAAACAGAGAGAAACGTGTCATATGCTGTTTCTGTCCTGGTCTTGCAAGCTCAAATTTCCCTTAGGACAGTAAAGGGGATTGCAGTATGTTCTATGCAAGACGTAATCAAAAATATTCAAATATTCTTCCAGTCAGTTGGGGAATGACAACAATCCTGCCGAAAAGGTGTATTTTCTAGGGCGATATAATAAGCCGACCGCAACTCCTGCCACCACAAAGTAAAAGCGACAACGGCATTAAGTTTTTAACACACTCTGTATTTTGGAACAAGGTTGGATGTGGGAAGAAAGTTAGCAGACATCCTCTCAAGACCTGCCGGTCTCATTTCAATGCAGAGATAGGAGCGTCGGGGCTCTCCTCTGAAGTCACAACTTCTGGCTCACATGACGGGAGGCAGACGTGGCGAGATCTGCTCGCTAAAGCCAATCAAAAGACCTGAATTCTATTTGTTTTGTTTCAAGGGAAGACGACAAAGGGGGCCTCAAGGTCTTCTTCAAGATGGCTCTGAAGCCTGAGAGGGGAAAAAAATGAAGAAAAAAAAAGGAGAGAGAAGGAGGGCCGAGGCTTTTAAGTGCCCGTCCTTGGTGGGACCTTTGCCGTGGTGCCAGGTACACAGCTTTTAGGAGGGCAGGGTTGAAGAGGAGGGGGCTGTTTTTTCATGTTAGTGCGTGGTTGGGAGTTATTAATATTCTCAAAGACAGAATTTTCTCCCCCGGATTGAAATAATGGATCATACTTAAAAGGGGAAGAACTCATTTCAGGTTTTAATACGGTAAGCCTGTTGGAACCAATTATTGGAGGTGCTTTGCCATTGTCATCTTGCATTTCTCCTTGAGGAGATTAACTGGCAACGCTGAAAAGGCCTCGCAGTATCCGGGATTTCGCTCATTCCGAGAATCTGCCTGAAATGGAATATTTTTCTTGATTTGTGTGTGTGTGTGTGTGTGTGTGTGTGTGCTGTGTGTGTGTACGTCTGTGTGCGTGTCAAGTTCCAACGTGTTTCACGTATTTTGGCTTCATGTTCTACCTAATTATTGCAATTTGATCCTAAAGCAGGAGTGGCCTAATCCTCTGCTGTACTGCAGAAATCCTGTTTCAGAAACTTTGGTAATAAATTTGGCCTGTTTTAATAGAGACTGGGAAAGTAGCACTGTGACGGCAGAAGGACGGCCTCCCTGGGAAGCTCCTCTGTTTCCTCGTATGCAAATTCATGTGAGGAGACAGTGGAGGCAACTTGCACAAAGTTGGAAGAAGTTGTGGAGGGAAGAAAGCAGAAATCCCTCGTTTTCTTATGCTCTATTCTCCGTTTCCAGACTGTCCTCTGGATGCTAGAGGCTTTGTATATAATTGTGTGTATGAGTGTATGCATGTGTGTGTAACAGGGCAACTTTTGCACCCACATAGTTCTCCTGCTTACACAAAGCAGCATTATTCATGCTCTGCATTTGTTCTGCAAGCAATAAGTCACCTTAAAAGACTGATCTGCACATGTATAATAATGTATAATAATGTATAATATGGTATGAGGCTTAATCCAGAGATGTGCTAAGTGACTTATTACACTGCAAAATAACATAATCTTAAATCTGTTGGACATTATTTGTCTTTGTGTGGTGTGGTTGTTTTCACTAGAGATTTTTGGTTATTAGTAGTGAAAGTTAAGGTTCATTACTTGCTGTCAAGCTTTGCCTTCACCACAATAGTTTTAATGCTTTTACATATCTCTTTTGGGTAGACAACAGTACATGTCTGGAACTTTAATTTAAATAGGTCAATAGTAAGATTTAATTGTAAGCACAACCTCAGCCTTTAATATGCACCTTAAACTTTTCCGGATCGTATTTTCTTCTAAATAAAGTTTCAGTTTGTCCTTAAGCATGATTACAAAGTGTCATCTACTGTTAGTTGGACTAGGCAGTGCTATGGGATATAACTAGATAATCTGCTATAGCTCATCCCCTATCAAAATAAAGTCAAACTTGATAGAATGATGTAGATTATTTAAATATACTTGACTAAAGTACTGTCAGCCAGTTCAGCTACATTCTAAATACTGTACAATCCCTTATTGCAGACCACTTTATAATTATAGATACTTATGCTACAGAATGTATTGCTTTTTAAATCCCTGTCAAAGTATGTCTGATTCTGAGCTGTCGTGTGTGGGATTGGCTTGTCTTAGTGTCATGACTGAGAACTTAGAATTTACCTACTATAAAACTGAGCTCTTCCATGTAATAGAAACCTAAATCAGTTTAACCACATTGAAGAGTCAGACTTCACCTTTGCATGTCTTTTTTCCCAAGAGACCCATATGGGAAGATTTGACTTTTATTGAATTGTAGATCAGGGCCTGTACTGTACACAGGGTGATAATAGTAGAAATGATGGTGACATTTATAATATAGATTATAGTGGGATGTAAAACAATAATAGATGTTTTTATACAGTCTCCAGCTGGGATAATTTCTAGAGTGACTAAACTCTTCCTCATGTTGTTTAGGAACCTTAGGAGAGCCTCTCAAGGCCTTCAGGGGGACCTTAGACCCCATGTTGAGAACTACTCAGACCTCATCTGATAGGATGCCTCTCGTGTCTTTATTCCCAGGGTTTTTTTAATCTTCTTTTTTGATAGCTGATATTCATAAATGCAGGCTGGTCTGCCTCTGCTCTGCAGGTGAGCTGGTAGCTCTCAGCCAGTATGACTGGTCTTCTCTATCAGACTAAATCTCACAAAAGGCATCTGGAGTGTTTTATCACAATGTAATAGTACGCGTGCTACCTAAACCTCACTGCAGGACATGCTCCTTTGTTATTCTCAGATTCCTTTGCTCCCCCCTCCTCCCCACGAGTGCCAGGAGTGAGCATCGTTCTCGGATCATTACTCCTCAAAGAAATTTAAGCGCGGGATGCCATTTAATTTTTTTTCCTCCCCAAATGCAGTCCGTCATTAGAAATCCTAGCTGTCATGGTGATGCCATTTTTGGTGCGGAGTGTTTGTTGCCTCATTTCTTTTAATTTTATCTCCATTAGCTTAATTCTTTTTTAATATTTCCATCTAACGAACTTTACAGTCCATTTTGTCTCAGTGTCTTGCTAAGCGAGTTTTATGAAGCAGGCAGTTGGCTTTTCCATTTGAGAGCGGGTGAGGAGGGTAGAGGGGCGGGGGAGGAGGGGTAATCGAGGAGGGCCCTGGTGCTTTTGTCAGCTTATTTTTGGCACCTTAGCTAGCAGTTCTGCTTCTTCGCCTTGATTATACAAGCAAACAACTGCATGAAGTTCATTAACAATAAAGCACAGGCTAATTAAGCCGAGCCCCTTAGACAAACCAGCGCTGTCATCCCGCATGTGTTCGAAGCTGATTGAGCTGTTAAAGATTTACCTTCACTCGTCTTTTACCTCCTTCGCTCCCTCACAAGCGCCTTTGCTGATTTGTCTCCGAGGGCGTTTAACCTCACAGAGAGTCAGCTGCTGCCATTTGGGTTGTAAACACTTTACTTCAAGGTAGAGTAGCCTTACAAGGCCAAAGTGGTGTTTACTTCCTGCTTTCATTAGGTTGTGCTTTAATATGCTGCGGGCGCCATCAAATCTCCCCGAGGAATTCTGTCTGTCTATCTATCTATATATCTATCTCCTCACAATGCTGTTAAACAACACACTGATCCTGTTACACTACAGGCCGTGACGTGGCGCCATAAATTACATGTGAATCAGTCTCGTGTCTGCCCAGAGGTTGTGAGATACACCATTAGCAAAACGGCCCTCCAGCCCTTTGTTAATGTAATTTGCTTAATTGCTCTGTATCAGTATACAGATGAGACATGTTCGCTTGTTGAGGTCCACAGAGAGCGTTCTGGACATATTTATTTTAATACTCGTATCCTCTTATGGTTGCTGATCCCTTTTTATTGCTTGATGTCCACTGATGAGGCCATCCTGGAGGGGTAACTGGATGGGCACCAATCTGATCCAAACAACAGACAAATACAAGATTTAGGGTTAGGGTTCTGCCAGAAGATTGACATATCAAATTCAGACATTTATTTGCATAAAAATTACTTTGATTTAAGACAATATGTACAAAAAAAAAGTACCATGTGACCCAGTGAAATCCTTTCCAAACAAACTCCTCACACTAAGCTTTATTAAAATGACTTAGATGTACCTTTGCCCCCAAAAAACTGAACCACAGCTTAACCAGATTGGTGTTTCAGATTTTTATTCGACAAAACTGTAAATTAGTATTATTCTTACAAAATATAATCAACGCTTTTTGTCAGAAATATACAAAAATTGCTTTATTTATTGCTTTATTTTCTCTGGCCACATTGCCATTCAGACAGAGGAGACTGTACAGAGGAGCACAACCTAATGGCCATTGAGGTATTTTTGTAAACAACCAAGATGGCTACCACTAAACTGAATATGATATCACATCAGTATTAAACAAACTGGATGGTACTCTGTTGTTCTGACACCTTTCTATCAGAACCAGCATTAACAGTGCTCATAATGTTACAGCTGATCGGTGTGTATTTTCTCCAAAAGGACAAACAGCTGCAGTTAAAGCTAGAATTAAAGTTTGATGCCTTCAATAGCTGCAACCTGTTTTTACCACAACATAATAATCATATTTACTCTGTAGAAACTGGAGTTAGGCTGCAATACTACAACTACAGTAATATGGAGACCTGGGCTAACAACCTCAGTCTGTAAGTGTTATGTATTTCTAACCTTCAGCCTACCTTCAGCTGCAGCTTCCTCCTTCATCTCCTCCTCCTCATCTTTGGTGGTGGCTCTGCTTCACCCCAGGGAGCAACAAGCCGCCTCTCCCCGCTGTGACGGCTCCTCTTCGGTGTTTAATTACAGGGGAGGCTGAGAAGTCTGCCTCTCCTGATGAGTCGATGGATGAGGGCTGAGCGCTGGAAGCTTGGCTTAAAGGAAGTGACCTCTATGCAGGAGCGTGGCTTCTGATTGGCGCAAGCCTGTGCTGGAGGGGGATGAAAGGCTATTTTTAAAACCTTTGTTTTTCTTCCAAAGGTTTGTCATCACCTCCATTTTTGTACTTCCTTTTATGTTATGGCATTCGGTTAAAATGAGCTGTCTCAAACATCAGCAAAGTCCTGATTTTGCTGCCTTGTTGTCCTCAATATTGACCTTGGATTCAACTGTGTGGTTGAAAAAGTCTTCATACTGTATGTGTGTGCACTACAGAAACATGACACAGGTGAAAAGAGTAGTGCCGACTCCAAACCATACATTTCTTAAAAAGATGCTTCAGTCACAGTCAGATCTCTCAGTCAAAACAACAACAGAAAAATATATGAAATATAAAGTAGATTAGTGATGTATAGTCAAGCATCTTGTTCTCCGAATGCATGCATCTATCCCTCATTCCGCTGCAGAAGAATCTTCATCTTATTCCCTCTTATCTGATCATTTGTTATCTGTAACTAAATTTTACAACCCTCGTGGTCTTAAAGTGAAAAAAATCAGCTGGGACAGTAAGAACAACTTGTTCAAAATAATTCCTAGAAATTTGTATCCGTATATTGAAACAATAAAGCCCAAACTTTATTTCCTACATGTGCAGTGCAGTGTGGGTTTGTGTGACGCAAGTTTTGTCATCTGCCTATGTCCTTGAGGGCCCACATGGACCATCGGCATGCAAACCAAACTTTATGACCCTGAATGCAGCGTGTCCTGACAAATGTGTGAACGAATATGCAGACGCCCAACTGTCCTCATTGAGTAAATCCAGCCCTTAAGGCAGGGCGCTGCTGAAGAATGACAAAAAGTTAAAGTTGCTTTTAGAAAATTTAGAAATATTATTACACTGACTGAGTTTCACTTGATTTAAGAAAATTGGTTCTTAAGGACTCAGAAAATAAATTGATGAGGGATTTGAAATCTGACTTTTCTTGTTCACCTAGCAGAAAAACTCACATCTGAGTGGGGTGTTAGGGCAGAAAACCCTTGTCAGGATGCTTTAACAGAGCAAGGCTTACAGGCCTCTAGGAGCAATTGTGGAAAGAGGGGAGTGTTTTGAGATGGGTTCACAACGCCCTAGAGTGTCATAAATTGTAGAGTTACAGTATCTTCGGTACCATTTGTGTCAATTTATCGTTACAGTTTTGTTGCATGAACAAATCCAAACCTCAGCAATACTTGGTTGAAAGTTGTGTCACTATCACTTCATGCAGACACAGGACAGTTAACAGTGAGCACCATGAATGTGTGATCAGACAGTGTGTCTGTAGGTAGAAACTCCCTTTAGCACTTTTTTTTTTTTTTTTTCAAAGCCGCGCCAGAAAAGAGAAGTTGTCTGTGATCAAAAGCTGTGAAAGGAACCTGAACAAAGACACACAGTGTGCCAGTTTGAGGACGGGCGCGACATACGAGCCGTCAAAACGGCGATATGAATCTGCGCTGTAATTCAGAGAAAAAGAGATTAGAAGAAGATAATGGTCTCATATCTCAAAAGTTAACAGTGAGGCCCGCGTGAACTGTGAATAATCTTATAATTACTGATCTAATGCCATTAGGCCTGACAGAAATAGAGAAAGCAACGCTTGGATGGGGCGCAGTTAATCAACTGTGCGCTCCTCGTTGGATCATCAGTACCCCCGCGCACGCTAAGGCCACGAGTGATGATAGGTATGAGTTTAAATGACAGCTTAAAGGAACATTACGCCGCACTCATATTTGGTTAACTTCCCCTACCAAATGGTTCAAAAACGTGACATTTTTTTAATGTGCCTTGCAGCCTTATATCGCCCCCTCGATTTGTGAGGGTTCTTTTTTTCCTTCTTTTCTTTTTTGCCTCGGGCTGTTCTTCAGGGGAAATCCAGACTGACTGGAGTTCCCTCACCTTGTGTGCTCGTTTGATCCCCGACACAGAAGCAGCCTGCTGATCTGACCGTGTTAAGCCTCTGTTCCAGGTTGTACTTGCAATCATATGTGAGATGTGAGAATAATAACAAAAAACACACAGCGCTGGAGGCTCCCTGTCTCTGATTCATGTTGTTCCCTTTTATTTCTCTTCGTGTGGGAGAGAACGCCGTGACAAAGTGCACACCCAGAGTTTGACAGTTTAAAGAAAAGATCCACCCTCAGATTGTCATCCACTGTTTGATCTCATCAGTCTGTGATGTTCAAGTTGATGGCAAAGTGTTTTGGTTGAGACAGTTTTTTTTTCTCAGTGATTGTTGCAAGTAAAACGCTCATATTGTCTATATTTGACCAGTTATCTATGGGAAGAAGAACATCTATTAAAAAGAGCTACAAATACAAAAATAGCTGAGTTAATAAGTGTCAAAATGTCTTATGGTGGATCTTTGCTCACGAATAAACTTTTAAATGTCGTTCAGCAACGATCAGCTATTATTTTAAGAAAAGGTTTGACTTGATTTAAGGAAACATGATGATGATGATGATGATGGCTGAATTGACTGAAAGTTTAATTGGATCCAGGTATGGTCCCTACTCGGGTCTTTGTGTCAGCAGTACCTAAGTGGATCCTAGTAGACTTAATATCAGCTCTGATCATGTGGTGTTCCTCACAGTGGAAAAAAAAAGTGTCTAAGAGTGTACATTGATTCTTAGGAGATATATTGCTACTCTTTTAAAGCACGGCAGCTTGTTAATTGGATTGGGTCTAATTATCTTTACATTCAATCTTTGTGAAAATGAATGTATGCATGTCAGGTTTGGGCGGGGTTTCCACACGTCTGTTTCAGAAAGGGACCATCATTTTGGACCTCTACACTGACCTTCACAGAAAGTACAGCATGGTTATATTTTTAGAGGGGCGGTGGCATTTCCTCCTTTATTAGACAACTGATAATGAAGAGGTGGGCAGTTTTAAAGGGAAAAAGAAACCTCAGATTTGTATATACTGTTTGATCATCAGTCTGTTATATCATTTTATCTTCATCTCAACAGCAAAAAGTGTTAGGTTTGATAGACCTTAGACACAAGTTTGAGTAAACTAGATCATCGGTGGGCTTTTCTATGGCTTACATACCATGCATTGAGACCTTGTGGTAATACTTTCTATAATTTAATAGTATGTTGTAAGTTGTATTTCCTGTGTGAAATATAATGGCAGATGGCTCTTTTGTGGTGGTTGCTGGATGAAAATGTCCTTTTAAAGCTCAACTTTGAAGCTGACATGGCCAACTGTCTTTCTTTTCCACATATTTCTTAACAGCAGCACAGACAAAAGACTTTTGAAAGGATCATACCTTTTACAGACCTCCGTGATTTAGATCTGACAGTAACAACACGTTGAGAAGCTCCAGGAATAAACAAATGTGTCAGAACACTTTGAGGCTAATGATATCTCCCCTGTTGAAGTTCCAAAATATTCAATTTTTATTTACAGGCGGGTTACATTTTGGGAGCCCCGAGAGTAAGACTTTTGATTACACAACCTGCCATCTCTGTTGGAAGTTGGTCTTCCAGGGAATAAACACGGACCATAATTAGGGAAACATGCAGATACAGTAGATGAGCAGGGATGGTGCTGGGCTGACTGGTCTGGTTTCTGGGCAGGAAACAACAATAATGAAGGCGTTTTGAATTTGGACTAAAAGTGGACTGATGGGCCCCCGGCTGTCCCCGACCGTTTGGGAGGTTTCAAAATCTCTTGGTAGTTTTGGTCTGTACTACTTTAGACATAGTCAAGGTGTGTGTTTGTGTATGGACTGCACATCATGTGAGACATCTATCATTTGCACCTGCTTATAACGAAGTAATCACTGATGTGTAGCCAGAATTCCTTACTGAAGTTATCATAAGCCTGTTTTTGAATTTATTCCAACAGTTTGTTCTAAATGTAAACCATGTACACATATTTTACCATATGGATAACCTTTCTGACATATTATCTACAAATACTAAACTGTATACAGCTTCAGTCTTTACATTTCAAGTGAAAAACACCTGATGAAAACACTTGAACCTTGCAAAGTATTTGAAACCCTATATTGTTTACATCCACAATTGCTTGCTTGCGGTCTTCTTCTTACCTTTTTTGGTCCATTCATAAGTTTCTAGGCATCTTGCAGTCACTGATGTGCATCTACCAAAAGGGATCCCACTCATAAATCACAAACTGTATAAATAAAAATGGATGTATGTCACCCATAGGTTTCTGAAGAGCTGTAGTTGTTGCCATTTTGTCAGGCCAAAACCATCTTTTGTACCAGGCTGTAAGAAAGTTCAAACTCTTTCCCAGTAATTGGTTAGGTAAATAAAACTTATAAAGTAAAGCATATACTGAAACCTGCTGTAGTGGAGAAGATTTGTTTGACGTGTTTTGATTTTGTTGAAGTTTTTGAATTTGCCATTTAAAAAAAGAAGAGGAAATGTTTGACCCCACCCATTGGTTTTAGTTCAGCCGATCAGTTATTTCTGTATGTACAGCAGCTCTGGTTTATGGAGATGTTTGTACAACTACAACACCAATCTGTGATGAAATATACCAGAAAGCACAGTGGGACAAACCTGCTATTTTTTTATTTGATGGTTTTCCTTTCATGTACTCTTCTTTTTTCTAAAAACAAAAAAGTAATGACATACTGGGACTTCCTCTCACCAAAATAACTGAAATGACACATTTGATAAAAGTCTGTACAGTGTCACTATGCATATGGTCGGCTGCAGTCACACACACAAGTTTGCAGTCTGGATAGTGTCACTGAAGGTGTGTGTTTGCATGTGTGCGCGTGGTGTTTTTGAGTGGTTGTGAAACACGACGTGACGGCAAGCGAGCGATCCCACGAGGGCCTCCATGTCATGTCGAAAATACCATAACATGTGCATTACACTTAAGTAATTCTTCTTCCATCTGCTAAGTATGACAGCATTAGCATACCCATTTAATTAGCGCCACGCTTAAAGCATTCCCCCCTTTTAATCACCTCATTGTATTTACTCAGCCACTGGTAGCAGAAGGGCTCTCTTTTTAAAAAAAAACAAAAACAGTGTAACCGCTTTGTGAAAAGAGTAATGATACGTATTCCTCAGTATTGATGGAGCTGACTGCTTTTTCAAATGTCAAGTTTATTCAAATTTACCAAACAATAATCTGTAAAAATAAAGTCTTTTGTAAGATTTTCATCAATTTATTAGCTGTATTTATGTTTTTCTCTCTTTGTGCATCTATAATTCCCAATTATCTTACATTAACTTGCCAATATTTTCCATATTGCTGAAGAAAAAGGTGTATTCATCTTCTATTCATCTTTATCAGAACAAAACCAACGCATATGATGCCCCTTTTCTCCCCTCTTTCTCTGTTGTTGGGCCTCCTTTTCAAAATCAAACTATCAAGGGGTGGGGGGTGGTGGTGTGGGTGCGATTGAAAAATTGGGAGCCTCTTTGAATGGCTTGCATTTACATTAATGAACTTGATTTGAATGGAGGTTCATATCAAGCCTCATAGATTCTGCACTGTGATTTTATTAATTGCAACAGAGGCGTCATTGTTTGTCGTTTTGACGCCAATTCAATTAAAATCCCATTTAGAGGGTAATAGATTAGGCAGTGTAAACTTTATGTGGAGGACGCCTTGTGACTAATATGTGCCGCTATGAAAGCTCTGCTACAAAACTAACTGCTGTGTGTTTTCATGCACGTGCATTTGCTTGCAGTACATGTATATCACTCACGTGAATGTTATCACCTCCTCTTTGTTAAGTGTTAGTGGAATCACTGCCAGCATCTGTGCTGCTCGGCTCACTTTGATTCATAATTGGTCGTCTTTTGAAGGAATTAGCAGCTTGTAATTCTATACTTTAATGTGACTATGCATAGTAAAGATATGTAGGACCCAATGCAGTCGCAGTTATGAAATAATTAGATTTTATATAGTGGCGTTTAATTGTAGTGTTAAATGTGTAGTAATATATTAACCTCAGCTGACTCTGTATGCGTTTCTCATTTGAATGTTTGGTTAAATGTTAGCATGAGTGCACTTTTGGCAAGTTTTCGTTGGATGCACAGAGAAATTTAACAGCTATTTAGAATATTTAACTCATGTAAATGTCTTCACCCGTCATCTGTGAATTATTTAGGGAGATAGAAACTGACAAACATTTCCTTAAATTTCTCTCATTGATGTTTAAGTACCCTATGGAAGCACAGAGAAAAATAATAATAAAAAACAGATGAGAAGTTGGGAATAATTTAATTTTTCTATTTTTTTTTAATGTTTTTTTTATGAGACCTACTTTGAGAAAGACAAAATAGGACTTTTGTGTATCTCAGAATGTTCACGTACAACCACTACTACTGATTTGGGTTAATTGACCAGGAAAAAAATGCTTTTAGTTTGTTATTGTTGAAGAGAAATCATTTTTTTTTGCACAGTCATATATTTTAAATTGTCATCTTTCTGCATTGTCATAACCAATAGAATTTCTAGTAGAGTGCAGTCACTAATAGACACTTTGTACACAGATTTTATGGTACAGATGTTCGACTTTATTGTAAATTAAAACATTATGTCCAGTTTAATATAGAACAAAGTTATTTCAACTCTTCAGAAGATGGTTCTACTGATTTAATGTTTTTTTCTTTTTTGTCATTAATCGTTTCTGTTTGTTTTTAATAGTTTTAAAGACATTTTGTCATAACCCTGTTTGTCAGTATCCCTGGACAAATTCTAGTTGACTTTATAGAAACCAGATTCTGCTCACTTTATTGACCATAATCCTTTTACGATTTCATGATAAAGCTGTAATGATACTATTTGTCTTTAATGTTACATTGCAGGTATATCATTTACTCCCCATGTTTCACTATCTGCTGCTTTCCCCCTCCAACAAATGTGATCTGATGTAATTACAATACACCCTGTCTGAGGCACCTGTGCAGGAACTCCTGCCAATACAAATTCGCCGTGTTTTTCTCATCTGCTACAAGTCTGCTAATTCACCCAGAGGAGTGGAATGAAGTGCACACAGCCACTCCGAGGGAGTGTTTTGCATTAAAAATCCTTTTGAGCCGATGTAAGTTTGAGAAGAGGAGAAAAAAAAATTCTGTCTTTAATAATGCACAATGTGAGACGGCACAGAGCAATATACATTTTTAATTACTAAAGTGACTAATATCTAGGTTTGGCTTTGAGGTTTTTGTTCTATAAAATATGCATTTGTATTTTGTTCCCTGCAGCTGAGTTAGATACACACACCTGAGCAGAGCTGTGGGCTTTTAGCACAGAGGAGGAAGTTCAATAACACATGTACAGGTACTACATGCAAATAAGTGAATGTGAATTTTATGAAGGGGAAAAGTAAGCCATGCATACCTAAATAACTGTCAGGTTCTTGGAACTAGTCACAACCTTACTGAGAGTGAACTCCACATTTCATGTCATGTACTTCTCTTTCTGGTTCAAATTAATCGAATCCGACATTTTAAAGCTGCAAATAGGGCTCTTAAGTTCTTTTTTGTCCTTGTGATGCCCAGAATCTCATTTTAAATGCCTTAAACAACGGCAAGACATTTGGTTTCATAATATAATATATTATTTCATGAAAACAAGAAAAAGGTTTTAATGATGATATTTCTTCTTTTGGATATGAGAATAGAAAACCAAAAACGACTAGCTTTTTTTTTTATGATTTTAACCTTTAATTAACCAAATAGTTCCTCTGACATTTGGAAAATCTACTTCTCGAGCATATCAGGGAGCAGAGAGAGAGAGCTCTATCATGAAATGTAAAAAGTTGCAGAAAAACAACATATGGCAATGTGCAAAAGCAGAACGTGATCAAAATGAGGAACAGAAACATGTTTTTTCTTTAATTGACTTCTTATAGGTAGTCTGCTGTCAGAAGAAAATCCTGCCAAACTTTTTAAAATCAACTCTAGACATATAAAAGACTGCACAGGAACAAAATAGGATTTAAAACACACAACAAAGCAGAATTTAGTACACTGGTGTTTAAAAAGCTCCAAACTAAACAGAATTTTGCTTCTTTCTTGGACTTTCTTGAGGTGATACAGAGTACTTTTGCACAACAGGGGGTGAAGGGACAAAAAAGAGAATTTTGCTGTGTGCTAAGTTGTATTTTCTCGCAGTTTCCCATTTGTCTGTGCATTAATTGGAGAGCCTTCCCTTTTTAGATGGAGTGCATTATTTATGACGCAGCCTCAAACGCGCAGTCTGAAGGCTTCCACACACACACACACACACACACGCTGTATTTTCACTACCAAGACAACCAAGGCTCTCCTGACACCAACCTTGTCTCCTGAGTGAGCTGACGAGTGCCGATCCAGCCTTACCTTAGCGTTCCCTCATAAATTAAAGTTAAATGAACGCGACTTGGAGCCGAGCAAAAAGTAGCTGTGGCCTTTAAGTGGAAAAGTAAGTCATTAATCAATCATGTGTCTCGTCACTCCGCCCACACCCTCCGTTTTAAAAACCAATGTCCAAGGGAGAGCCAGCTTCTAACCAGTTTTACATCCCACATCTTCTGTTTCCCAGCGCCGTTTTACAAAGATCTGCGTCTAGCCCAGAAGGGAGAGTCAACCTACCTAATTTGAGCGATTTTTGATAACTTATTCCATTTCACACAGCACACAGTCCTAATTTTGATGTTGTATGCCGTTTCAGTGCACTTAGCTTCTCCTTTCTTTTCACATAAACTCCCCGCATTACTGCAAGCGACTTCCCTCACAGAGGAACGAGACAAAGAAGAAAACCTTCCTGGATGAAACTCTGTTAAAAGTGTCAGGCCCAAACCAGAACGCCGCAGCGACAGGCAGGCTTTTCCCCACATGGGTCGATCCGTACCAGCGGGGGAAAGTGTTTACCACGACTTTTCAAAGTTCAATCGACGCAATATGATGTCAATTAAAGGTGACAAAAACTTTAACACTTCCATATGCAGCGGCAGCGCTTCAAAACCACAGAATCTGACTTTGGGAGTGGAACTATTAAGCGGGTGCCAAAAAATGTGCCAAGTGTCCATATGTTTCATAAGGTGCACTTTTTTTATTATTCTTAGTGAGATTTGTCCTCAACAACCCCAGACTTTCTTCATTAGTTAGTTTGTTAGAAAAGAAGAAAAAAGCCTTTTACTCCTCCGCCTTTCTCCAGTTATTTTTTTAATTGTTCGATTTTTTTTTTTAGGATTTGAAAGAGGCCCATGTTTTCTTCTTCTCTTCTGGCCTCTGCTGTAGTTTCTGCTTTTGCTTGGCTCCTGTTAGCAGATTTTGGTCGCGTGTAAAACCTCCCGTCTGTTTCGTTATCTCCTCTTCCCATCCACTCCAAGGAACGTTTGCAGAGTTTTCTTCCAAAAAATTAGAGATCCACCGTTGTTTTTTGCCATCCTGTGAAAACCTCACAACTCCAATTCTGGTCATTTTATTGTGGTAGCTTCAGCATGAAGGCAACATGCTGCTCTGCGGAGATGAGAAAAGTCCACAACTGTCTGGCTCGTGAAAACCTCTCAAATCCAGTTTAAGTAAACCAAAATGTGTTGCCGTCAGTTTCGTTTAGTTCTTGAAAAGTTGACATGGAGATGCAAGGTTTGTACTAAACAGTGGAATTTTGGAAAAGAAAGTAACACAAATCCGGCAAACATTAAGAGCTGAATGGTGGTGGAAGTGACAGCTTGCACTAAATGTGGAAAACCAGAATAAATAAAGCACCAAAATAAGTCCAGAACTACTACCTGCACTGTTACCTCAAATATATTTCTGACAGAACTTTAAATTAATTAACATTTTATCTCCACCCATTTTAAGTCCTCTATTTATTTTGAATTTTTAACACTTTTTTTTAATAGTATTTTGCATTATTTAAAGCAGCATTCATTGATATGGTGAACCTCTTAGCAAAGTTGCCTGTCTACAAATCCAGCATACACAGAGCAACATTAGCGTTCGTTTGTGTTTGTGTTTTCCTGGATGCTGAAGTGCTGTGTAGGCCTAAGAGGGACCTCTGTTACATTACATGTAGTCAGTTGTCCCATTGTTGTTAGTGAAACTGGATTTTTAATGTTTTTGCTGCACGGCTGTTTCCCTCAAAATTACACTTTTGTTGCACACTTTGAGAGACTACAGACACATGCATAGAAACCTTATCTTGCCCATTCTTTCTCTCCTTGCACCCAGTCTTTCCCCCATTCACCCGTTCTCTGTCACACTCCATCATTTATAACATACAGAAACCCTCCGTGCATGTACTTTATTGGACCTTTGACCTCCTCACCGCTGGCTCCTCGTAATCCTGACGTTTGTGGAATTTTAGCTCCTTCCTCCTCTGTGCACATTTGTTCTTTTTCTGGATAAAAGCATCAGCTGAACAGCTAAGTGTAACTGTAAGAAGAAGGGAAAAAAGGCAGTCTATATTGAGATGATTCATGCTCGTTGATCTGGCAGTACTTTGTAGGGCTCGTCCAACAGGAAATAGCTCAGAGAGGAACCAAACCAAAGAGGATGAATTAGGCATTTCCTCTGGGCGGCAGTTAACCCTTCGCTGTGCTGCTGGAGGGCTTTGTAATAATACAAATTTATACAAGTTGTAAGTTTATAATAAAACTGTTAAACAGGAGTCTAATCCTTTATCTAGATGTTGTCTTTTTGGCTGTAATATTTAGCACTTGCTGTTTAGTAGTAGCCATTCATGTTGAATTAATGCTCTTTATAGGTTTAAAAACCAAGATTGTCTATTTCTCTTGTGGGTTTGGCGACATGTGTGTTGTTTTGGGGTTATGTTAAGTATGTTTTCATAGAGCAGAGCCCAGACCTCTATTCAACATGAAAAATGTCAAAACTCTGGCAGTCTTGGATTCACCTTGCAGCTTGTTGTTTTATCATTATAATGCAGCTGAGGATGAGCTTTAGTTTCCTCAAAAGTATGCTAAACATGTGAGCTAGTCGTTTGTTAGCTGTTAATTTACAGATAATGCCGGTAAAAATAAGCTTCAAATATGTTTTTTAAATGATTGAATAAGTTTTTAATTAACACCTTTATGACCGTATGTCGGCATATGTTAGGTACAGTGTAGTTGTATTTGGGGTTAGGGTTGCTACTGAACACATTGATAGTGAATATAAATATTTTTTTCTTTGTTTGACAGGAAGCATCACATGATTTTTATTTTATTTTTATTTTTTCCTCAAAATACTAATGATACTAATAATGTTTAGTTGATTTTTTTTCTTTCATTCTCATTGAGGTGTTTTTGTGTGATGCTCCAGGCCCTTTGACTGTCATAATCAAATATCATTTTCCCTCAAAAAGCTCCTGAAAGCCAAATTGTTACAGTATGAGTGGATTCATGTGTCATTAGCTGACAGTTTTGATTCGTACCTTGATTGTTCTCTGTATGTGCACTTATTGGTGCCGCAGCAGAGCAGCACAGGTAAATACCGCTCAGCAAATAACAGACTGTAATCTTTACGTAATGAATTACTGCACAAGCAACACATCTCCCTCTGCGCCTCCACTTTGTTTTTCTGTGTCCCTGCTGTATCTCTCTTTATGTGTGGAAGAGGGGAAGAAGAAGAGGAGGAGCAGGAGGTGGTGAAGGAGGAGGAGGTGCAGTCGCTCCTGGCAGCTGAGGCCGGCGAAGATCTGTGACAGATGGGGCCGAGTCACAAAACTCACAGCCTCGGGCGAAATTCATCCCCCAGAACTTTCCACAGGGTGCCCAGATTTACCTGATCAGAGAGACGTGTGTGTGTGTGTGTGTGTGTGTGTGTGTGTGTGTGTGTGTGTGTGTGTGTGTGTGTGCGTGTGTGTGTGTGTGTGTGTGTGTGTGTGTGTGTGTGTGTGTGTGTGTGTGTGTGTTGGGCTCCAGAAATGTGCAGAGGAAGTCGAGGAAGCCTGGCCGCCTGTCATGGCTGACACAGAGCCCATCTGCCTCAAACCTGTGGCGCCCTCAGACCCCCCCCCAACCCCCACGCGCACACACACATAGGTCTACACTCTCCACCCTCTCCAAACGTCCCTTGTTCTCTGCCACCACCCCTCCACCTCCCCTCAAAATGAAACGCAGATAGACACAGACCTTATGATGGCTGCACGTCGCCAGCTCTGCATACCTTCAAATGCATTGGGACTCTCGCTTTGAAATTCACACACACCCACAAACAGAAACTATAAAGAACGCAGCTTATGCGTCCCATATGCGATGCCACATTGAATATCCGGTCGAAAATGTCTTATCCCCCCAACAAATTCCTCCTCCGTCTCCATTTTGACACTGGGCTGCTGGGATTCCTGCTCCTTCCTTGTTCTTTGGCCACTAGCTGTATTTCGGTGTTACTTATTAGAAGATGTTTTCTTGAAGCCCACCCGCATGCTGGACATTCCTTAATTGTTCCAGCACTTCTTATGAAGGAGATCTTTAAAGAACCTGTGTGGTTTTCATTATCTCAGACCTGATTTTAATACTCAACCGTAGACATTCAGTGTGTTTGTTTTCTTATATTGCTTCTCTTTAGAGTAGGTTTCTTTGTTACCAGTGGAGCCTGCTCGTATGCATGTGGAAAACATTTGATCATAAGTTCAATGTTGAAGTGTTGGACGACATTGTTTATTCTCGGCTTTTGTCTTCTATATTCAGACATGATAAATCGTCTCAAGCCAGTTTGTTTGACAGCAGTTTGTTGTTCTTCTTGGTATTTTTGAGTAGCTGCTCAAGGCATGTTTGCTGCCCCCAGTGGTTGACATGTATCCTATCTAATACCACATAGTATTCATAGACCTGTATTATTAAAAACTCGCTTGTTTTTTACCACCAAGTCACCACAGGTGTCGCTACATTAACCAAGAGGGAAGTCGGTTGTTAATTTGTTTGCAAAATTTCCAAAAATCAGAGTAAAACACATAAATAAATAAAGCTAAATGAATATGTACAAGGAAGGATGGAGGCCAAAGGCTTTATACAAAGAGAGAGAAATTTAACAGCAGACAACAATACAAAACGAAGAATAACAAGAGCATGTCAAAGAAACATAAAAAGGGAAACAACAATCCAATCATACGGATTATAATGTTAAAGGCCTTTAAAAAGTTTGCAGCACTGTTAAATTCTCCAACAAAGAGCTGAGCTAAAACTTAAGACCTTTTTTTTTTCCCAGAATGGTTTTATTGAACAATGTCAAACTTGACACGAATCCAGGAAAAAAAGTCCTCTTTATCTTTTACCTTTCCCAGCCTCTGGCAGATCCACTGCGCTCAGTTGCTAATGAGATGCAGAAATAATGATAACTGGCCAAATTCAATTATACCAATAAATAAATGAAGCTCCATTGTTGAAATGCCCTTGCTAAAGGGTGCGTAGAAGTTGAATCTAAGCGATAGATGTCGAGGAAAGATCAGATCTGGGTTCAGTGTAAGTTGCAAAGTGAACACAGCTGATGAAAGTTTGTTCCGCGCTGCACTTTAAGAGTCCTGTGCTGCGTTGATTAAGCTGCCGTCACCGCCGCGACAAATGAGGAGTCGCGAGCTGTAGGGCCTCTAATTGGGGAACAAAGGTGTGTTGTTGTGGCTGCCGTGGGTGTGTGAGGTGGTGATGCTGTGCGTCTGTGTGTGTCTGTGTGTCTGTGTGTGTGTGGGGGGGGGGAGCGTGTCCAATTTCTTCTTCTTTTCCAAGCCGTCCACCTTTTTAGCTCCTGCTTCACTCGGTAATTAACACCTGCCTCCTCAGTATGGCAGAGTGACGGTGCTGCGCCAAAAAGCCTCAAGCAGCGTGTGTGTGTGTGTGTGTGTGTGTGTGTGTGTGTGTGTGTGTGTGTGTGTGTGTGTGTGTGTGTGTGTGTGTGTATGTGTGTGTGTATGTGTGTGTGTTTGTGTGACAGAGAAAGTTGAAAAGAGAGGGAGAGAAAGAGATTGACAGTCTTATCATTAGTTTTTCTGATTGCCAACGTGTGTGTGTGTATAAATATGTAAAATTTGTGTGTGAGAGATGGTGAGTAAAGAGACAGAGTCAGCAGTATCATTAGTGGCATTTCTTTAACACACACACACACACACACACACACACACACACACACACACACACACACCCCACTCTAATTTCAAAAATGTGTCTTATTTTCCTTTTAGCTTGCGGCTGCGTTTTCTGGTGGCTCTATTTTACCCCCCCCTTCCCCCCAATGAAAAACAATCTGCTGCTGGTGACATAAGGCCAGAGGAACAAAGACACAGTCTGAGCAGAGACTTGATGAACAGAGGTACCAACTAGAATGACATTATATTTCACTTCCTTGTAGTTAAAGCTGTAATCTACTCTACGCCTCCCAGAGATCACCTGTCACTCACACAGTGGGTTGTCCCTGGACCTTTTTATCCTTTGATTTGTCCATGCAGGTGTTGCACTTTTCTTTGTCTGTTCAACTGGCTGCCCATTCACTGGAGCGTATTGTGCTCTTGAGCACATTCAGTTCTCTCTCTGTTAGCTTCTGTGCTGCGCAGCCGGTAACGTGGCGAAAAGTTTGCTTCCCTGGGCTCACAGTACAAACACTAACAGAAGACCTGTCCGGTCAAAAGTCGTGTTGTATAATGCTGTTTTTGTCCCAGGGAATTTTTGTGGCCCCACTTCAAGGCTGACTTTGAAGTCTTTTCTGCATGAAGTTAGGATGACGGCTGTTATTATAATTGCTGAACTGTCATTAGCTCTACTGAAAAGCCCTTCTCTTGCTCTATAACAACATTAAGGCTACTGAACAAGGCAGTTACAAAGCTGGAAGAGCAGCATTCAAACTAATTACTGTAGCTTAGAATTCAATTTTGTCAGTATGCCTCTGCAGTAACCTTTGTTTCCGCTTCACACAGACCTCACTTCACAAATTTATATTTTCTAGGGTAAGTAAAACCAAATTTAAACTTCAAAATGTCCCCTGATGACAACATAGATCTCCGTGTTTGGCTGCAGTCAAATTATAAAGGATCGGTGTGTAGGATTTAGTGCCATCTAGAAGTGAAGTTGCAGATTGCAAACTGAATACCACTCGCCTTCCAAGCGTGTAGGATGACTACGGTGGCCGCAAAACTTGCAAAAAACACGAAAGGCCCTATCTAGAGTTAGTGTTTAGTTTGTCTGTACTAGGCTACTGTAGAAATATGGTGATTTCAACAAGGCGGCCTCCATGGAAGAGGAGTGGAAAAACGTCTCATTGTAAGGAAAAAAACCACAATGATTCCTATATTCAGTGATTATACACTAATGAAGTGAGTGAATGAATGAGTTTCCTCTTCTCTTACATCTTTTTCTCCTTCTGTTCTTTCTGGCTTGAGTTCAGCCTCGCAGACCTCCCTCCTCCCTTGCTGTCATCAGCACACACTGTTTCTGCTCCACCCAAATGACTACACCTCACCCAATGAGATTAGTTCCTCCTCTTAGAAATGTTTGCACACTCAGATCTGCAGTTTGTGATCAGCAAGCATACAGTGTGTGTGTGTGTGTGTGTGTGTGTGTGTGTGTGTGTGTGTGTGTGTGTGTGTGTGTGACGTAGAAAGAGCACATATGACGACTGTGATGCTAAAAAAAACCTGATATCCAGTTTTGCACGTGTTGGCACTTAGCAGCATCTGTTTTTGTGGATTTGAGTTTGTGTATTCGGGTTGCCTGTTTGAAGCTCAGGGGAGAGAGAGTGTGGTGGGAGGGGTTAATTAGCTCATATGGGTGTGTATAAGAATGTGCGTGGCACAAAATGGCACACGTATCTTCATGCACAATGTGAGCAGCATATAAAGCTTTAATCCCCCAAAATTAGATTTCCATGTATACAAACTTCAGGTGAATGCAAGTGTATAAATGATATCTATGTAGGGTGGGTATGAGAAAATGTTTTGGTACGACACATTTCAAACTATTTATCTGATCACATTCAACATCCTTAAATCTGACCGTTTTTTGATGCCAAGAAACTGCTTAAAAACATTTCTCTCAGGTAATCACATTTTGTATTTATTTATCAGACAGATAAACAAAAAAAAACATCTTAAACATTAAAAACACGATGGCACACTTCAGCTCTTAACTGAACTCCAGTCATAGTAATAATGACAAAATAATGTACTTTCATTAATAATAAATATTCATTATTCATGTGCAGTCTGATCAAAAATTCTCTTTCATGTAATTTTGGGTCAAGTTGTTTCCTGATGGAAGGGAAATATTTATAAAACACACAATGTCTTTGGTAAATAAAACAGAATTATATTGCAGGATTAAATTTGTCAACCACTGTATCAAAATAAAGTGAGTGTATGGATTTGACCCTGGTGTGTACATGTGAATGTTAATACACAGCCAGACTTAGAAATGTATATTTTCATATGTGAAAGTGATATTATGTTTTTTGTGTGTGTAGATATACAGTGTATGGATGTGTGTGTGTGTGTGTGTGTGTGTGTGTGTGTGTGTGTGTGTGTGGTGGTGTGGTGTGGGCGTGTGTGCGTGTATGTCCCTGCAGGACAGGGTTTATGATTTTACTCTCTGTATTAATAGCCTCAGCTGAGGTTATGTGGGCCCTTGGGTGCCTGGTAAAAACTGTCCTCCTACACAACTGAGCGTCGAGCCGTAATTTAGCCCGAGGCTCACCTACCCACAGCCACCTAATGCATGCTGGGTATTCACACGTGAAACACAGTTATGTTACTGGGAGGCTGCTTTCACTTTGTCTCCTTGTAATATGTCATTCTGCATGACGTGGAGAGACTGAAGGCAAGCATGTTGTTGGTGGAGCAGTGGCGCTGTTACAACTTTTGTATTTTGCCTCTGATCTGTAGGTTTTCTTTTAATAATGTTTATTTGGGGAATGTCATTGTCACGTTGTTTGAAAGTGCTATTCATCGTAACACTTTGGGAGACTTTTGGGGAATAACTAAATTTGAAATAAGTGTCATCATTGATTGATGCAGGCTTGTTATGATGGCTATACCTGTCGGCAGGACTTGAAAAGCCTTCAAACACATCTTGAGTTGTTCTTTGTTTTTTTGCACACACCCACTCAACACACAAACAATTTGTTCAATGTATTCATTCTTCTCTGAGACAGAAGATCCAGTCTGTCACTCTATTACCTGATGTCCTTTTTAAAAAGCAGGATAATGTTTCATTTCATGCTGGTAATCACGATCACTGGCAGCTGCTGTCACTCATTTTAAAGGATGAAAAAGCTCTTGGACTGAAACTCAAATGATTCTTCAAAAGTCAGATGGTAGTCAGTTGAACTTTTTTCTTTCATCGGGCAGAATTTAGTTTCTACCGTCATTTAAATGTTGGATGGCTTCAAAGTTTGCCTGTTCAGTCTTTCAGTCTTAATGATCCGCCTTCCACAAACTCACTGGGTGAAGAAGTCACGTCTTGGGTCTGCATCGGCTCCTAATCGCCCAGAGTTACTGCCGCTTTGGGGAGGGAGATTTAGTGCATTTTTTTGGCCAGGAGCCGCTAAAAAGGCTCATAAGGAAAATGAGGAAAAAAACAAAAAAAAAGCCTCACAAATCTCACTTTCAGGAGTTTGGAAACGGGCCAACTTCATCAGAAATGAACAAAAAATGAAAAGCTCAGATAGTTTCATATGGAAAAAAAACACATTCTGGTGAACTGCACACTTGCATAAAAGGCCTGTGCAAATATTGAAAGCATCCCTAAGCCAAATATCCCTCACAGGCACATTTATAAATATTTTTGCCATTCCCCTGTTACTTATCAAGATCTCAGTGGTTAACATGGAAGGGTTGGCAGTGTATTCAACCTCCCTCACTCCATCTCTCCCTCCCAAACCTTTCTCATCACATATGAACGAGTGTGAAGGTTCTGAAAGCCCGGATGTGTGTGATTTGATGACTGAAACCGCCATAAACCACCAGACAGAGAAAGGAGACAGAAAAGGGAAGATGTTAAAAAGATGGAGGAATGGATGTCTAGAGAGGCAAATTAGGAAAAGAGAGAGGCTTCAGTGAAAGAGAAATGAGGGAGTGAGGAGGACAGAGAGACAGAGGGAGAAGTATGTGGCGGACATGTTGGCGGTCACGCTCTGCTATCACATTCTTTTTGACCGGAATTCATCCTCCCCTGGCGAGTTTCTCCCATCTGTTCCTCCACTGAACAAAACTCTGTAGCTCCCACTGCTGCACACCACCACACCTCCTTCCTCACATTACTGACAAAAAATAAAAAAAAACGCTTTTAAATAGACTGTTAATAAAGATGCATGTTTGTTTGGTGCCTTCAGTTATTCAGCTGCATGGAAAAGATTTAATCAAAAACTGAATAATAGCACTGTAATGAATTAAATTATATACTGTATCACTGTATTGTGCACATGCTGTATGCATTTTGAGTTTGTTCACAAGACATTGGATGGAAGTTTTTAGATCTCTAATTTAAAGTTCCAGTGTGTAACATTTAGGAGGATTTATTGGCAGAAATAGAATATAATATTCATAGGTATGTTTTTATTGGTGTATAATATAAATGTTTGTGTTTTCGTTGCCTTATAATGAGTCATTTGTGTCTGCAGAGGGAGTGGGCCCTCTTCCACGGGGTCCGCCATGTTGAATCGCCATGTTTCTACCAAACACTGGCTCTAGATTGGGCCTTTCTCATTTTTGCAGCCTTCTCTCCTACACGCTTGGAAGGCTGAGCTGTATTCAAAAGGTTGCAATCTGCAACTTCACCACTAGATGCCACTAAATCCTGCACACTGGTCCTTTAAGTAAAGTCAGTACACTACAATACAATCTTGTCTTCAGCATTTAGTATTATGGGTAAATAAAAGCATGTAAAATGGTTTCTTTAAGATTGTTGTTAATTAAAATAAGCCTGTACTGAATTATTATTAAAGATGCATTAATGTGTAAACCTTCATTTTAATGTTATAGCTACAAAATGAAGCTGACATTAATTATTGGTACTTTATAATTGTTGGTGTAAAATGTAAATAGTTTTATTTTTTTTATTTGTCCCATCAAAAAAAGAATTGTAAGACACTGTGTCAAATATAAAAAATACAGCATCCAACCTCTTTAGTTAACATAAACCAAAATACATCAATCAGAACATTATATATACTATAATGTACTATACTATAACTATAACTATATACTGTGTCATTTTAACCCGGACACAGCGGTGCTCATTTTCAACACCATGTTCAGACAGTCGGCTGCAGTAACTTTGAGTCACAAACCATGACAACAACAATCATCTTCATCATATTCTAGTGTCCTCTGGAAACCGTTTCCTTTTATTCATAAATAGTTGAGCTAAAAGTTCAATATTTTCTTCTGACTTTTATCTGTCTAATAAAAAAAAAAAATACTCAAGTAAAGTACAAGTACCTCAAACTTCTTTGAGCCAGTGCTGGATGTATTAACTCACTGGCGAACCAGACCAACCTCTGACATCGGCTTGTTTTTGTTTTCTTGAACCATTTTGACGATCTTTACACCAAAGAAGAACAAACCTCCTTTAATTTTCCTCCTTAAAGGGACGTGATGGCTTTAAACATCACTGGGGGGGACAAAAAAAAGTCCTCCTTGTGTTTTTTTTTCTATCTGCTAAAGACATCTTACTGAAGGAGCGTCTTTGTATTAACTTTTTAAATTCCAATTACAAAGGAGGTTTAAGATCTCTCAGTGGAGTTTGACTTAGAGTCGGTGTTTGATCTCCCGTCCTCCGCTGGGACCCCCTCGTCTTCCTCCTCTCCTCTCCTCTCCTCTCCTGCCACTTCACCTTCTCTCTCCTCGTGTTATTCTTCTACCACCCTTCCCTGTCTGTTTCCATCCCCTTCACCCTTTTTGCCTTCTTCCCCACCTTCACATCTTCCTGCTCATCCTTTTCTTTCCTTTTCCAACTCCTCCTTTTTTTCCCCCTCTTTGTTCTTTTTATTCCTCTCTTCCCCTATCATTGCCTCCTTCCCACTCATTGTCCTCCTCTCTCATCTTCCTCCTTCCACCTCTCTTCTTCCCTTTTCTCCCTTTCCCCTCTTCCTCTTCTTGTGGCCCGTTCCCACTCTTTTCTTTCACCTCATCTTCCTCTTCATCTGTGTCTCCCCCCTCTTTCTCCTCCCTTCATCCTCTTCTTTTCTTCTTCCTCTCATCCTCCAGCCCCTCCTTCAGCCCCCTCTTCTTATCTGTCCCCTCCTGCCTCTTCCTCCTCTTCTCTGTAATCCTTTTTATACTTCCCATTTCCAATTTTCTTCTTCTTGTCTTTTTTTCTTCCCCATCTTCTTTTCCTTATTCCTACTCCCCTCATCTTCTTCTTCCTCTGTGTCTACCTGCCTTTTCATCCTTCTCCTCCTCCTTCTCTTTTCTTCCTCTTCTCCTCCTTCCAATTTTATACCTCTTTTTTTCCTCACCCTCTTCTTCCATTTTCTTCCTCTTCTGTTCTTACTCCCCCCAGCTTTCCGCTTTTCTTTATTCTCCCTCTCCATCTTCCTCTTTCCTGCTCATTTTCCTCTTCCTCTGTTTATGTTCTGCTTCCTGTTCCAGACCCTTTCTTCTACTTTTTCTGTTGTCTCTCACTACCCATTCCTATTTTCTCCTTCCTCCCCTTCTCTTCACTCCTCCTCCTTCCTCATCTTTCTGTTGCTTTGTCTGTGATCGTCTTCCTCCTTCCGGGCCTACTCCTTCCTTGTTTTCTTCTTTTTTTTTTTACTTCTTTTTCCTCTTCCATCCTTCCCCCTTCCCATTTTCTCTCTCTCTCCCCTTCTTCCCAGCCCCTCTTGCTCCTCTTCCTCCTCCACACCCTCCTCAATCCATTTTTCCTATCCTATTTCCTCATCTTTCTCTTTTCCTCCCTTCTAACTCCCTTCCCCGTACAGTTTTCTTCAGCTTCCTCTTCCTCACCCTCCTCCTGATTCTCCTCCCAGCTCTCTTTCCTCCTCTCTTCCTCCTCATCTTCCTCCTCCTTTTCCTCACCTTGGATATAATACAAGTGGTATTAAGGGACAAGAATAACGCGTGTGTGTGTGTGTGTGTGTGTGTGTGTGTGTGTGTGTGTGTGTGTGTGTGTGTGTGTGTGTGTGTGTGTGTGTGTGTGTGTGTGATGTGTGTAGGTGTGTGTGTGTTCAGCAATCCTCCAGTGGCTGCTCAACCTTCCCTTTGTGACTGGAATAACAGCAGGCGACAGCTTACACCTTGCTGAATACCGCCACTAACAGTGTGTCGACAGCATAACGCCGGTGTGTGTGTGTGTGTGTGTGTGTGTGTGTGTGTGTGTGAGAGAGAAAGAGGGAGAGAGAGCAAATCCGAAGCTACCTCGCTACCTATTCGACTTAATAAAGGAGTGTCTCGGTAACCATTACCCCCACAGCCATGCAGAACAAATTACATTTAATGGGGTTTCTTTGCCCCCACAGTCGTTTTCACCGTTCGCTTCAAAATTTCAATTTAGTGCTTAATGCTAAGGTTTCCTTCAACGTATTATAGAGCAATATTATACCAATTACGGCGTCTGCGAACATTAAATTAAATGCATTAGCACAATATTGGAGAGAAAGGCAGCCGTTTGAAACAAGTTCTGTTCCAAAGCGATGCAGGCAAATGATCCGGGATATGAAAGGCGCGCAAAGAGGCTTGACATCGAAACGCAATTATGTTTGTTGTCTTACAGTTTTATCTGAGCTGAATCATTTACTTTTTTATATTCCATATGGATTCTGTGTAGCTGACAGTGTCTTCATTTAACACGGTGCAAATCACTGAATGAATATTGATGCAGTGTGTCAGAGTGTGGAGGTTTTCAAAATCATCTGAGATTAGAGTTCACAGGAGGACCCCGGCCTGAGTGGGGTTAGTGTCCTTTCATAGGTTTTAAAGACAGTTGTAGTTTTACCTACAGCATGTTTTGCAGAGGTCAGTGAAAAAGTGTTCTTACTTTGGTTTGTGTGCTTTGTTTGCTAATTCAGACTCGAAATGAGAAGTATCTACTTTGAACCAGTAGAGTCTGTGATGTCACCCAAAGATTTCTGATGCCTTGGAGCAAAGTTTTGAAAAGTACCTGGACCCTGTATGGAGCTGAAGTGTGCCCAGAAACAGAAGAAAGCTAAGTTGGTGTTTAGGTCTCGGTTGAAATCGTACACATGATGTGCCTAGGCCTAGAATGACTTGAAGACCCTGGGTACCAGCTATTCTGCTTTGGTATGCTTATTCCTCTACTGAATCTGCCTAAACATTTTCAGACAAGAGGAACTTTTTCATTGGAAGTTGGAAGTGCCCACCACCACTGAGCTACTTTTTTAGCTCATACTTTAGAGTAGGTACTCTTCCAGCAAAAGAGGAACCTTGAGTCAGGTGATTGGTCAAACCTATGAGCCAGTGCAGCACGGATTTGCCATTTTTAGAAACCCTTGTAAAGGTTAGTCATGTAAACAACAGCTCATAATGGTAACCTTAAAAAATGGAACAAAATACAGACAAATTGAGCTTTATTGAGCGTATGTGTTGCGCAGAAGTGACATTGCTGCACCAACCCCTGGCCAGCTTATGTCACTTCAGATATCCTGTTGGCGATGTGGATGCAAATAGAAAAAAGGCCATAAAGGTCTGTAGTTCTGCAATAAAAAAAGCATGCAATCACGCATATTAAGAAATGAATCTTTGTAAAATCACAATGCAAGTCACAGGAAGCTGTATCAGTATATTATTTCTGTGCCATTCGTGATGCATTTGGGTGTCTATTTGAAGTTCTCTTAATACCTGTAGGTGGGGAAATCTGGTGTTACCCAGCATGGCTGAAACATCTAGTCTAGACATCTTGAAATCTTTGTGGCTTGAATTACTTCCTCACATTAGCTTCCAGATTCAGTTGTTGTGGTTGCAGTTTGGTTTAAAGTCTGTGCTCTGCGGGGTTCGGTCGGTTTGGTGAAGTGCGTCATCAAACTTGGGTGCTGTCCAGAAAAACGGTCTCAGGTCCATCACAAACTGGCAGCCTATAAATTGCTTTGAGCAGCACCAGAGTCTGAAACAAACTCGATGAGCAACATGACTCATCGTGACACATTATCGCCATCCATCTTGTGCGAAATATGGGGAGACACTGTAAGATGATGTAAGATGATGTATATCTAGTAGTTTGGAGAGATTTTCTCCCTCCAATAAAGAAAGTAACCTTGAGTATCCAACAAGATGTTTTTTCTCTTGAGATGGTGCCTGCTCACCACTATAAACCATCAGGGAAGCATCATGTTCTTTAGATATTCTTTCGAAGGTCACATGCGACCTGTTTGCCACCCAGAAAGACTACAGCGGTGGAAGCAGTGAGGGTAAAGACAGAGAAGGAAAGAGGAAAAAAAACCAGATGGCTGGACGGGGACCAAACGCGGACCGGTCACGTGACGGGGCGGCGTGCCATGGAACTTCCTGCTCGCTCTCCCTTTCTGTCGCAGCAGTTGGTGTCACTACTCGCGCCGTCTGCGTGAATTCAAGGCCCCGGCTGAACAGATTGGCCAGTCGGCGAGGATCATTCGCAGAAAACTCTGCTAATCTCCCACCGGCTGCCTTGCTCACACTCACATACACTGTCTCTCTTTCTTTCTTTCCTCTGTGCAGACTTCTCCTCAAAACTGTGTCGAGGGAGGGCAGAGGATTTAGAAAACATGTCATCATGAGCACTGTTCCAAACCCAGATATCCAGCATTCGTAAAAAAAAAATTAAAAAAAGAAAGAAAAGAAATACCTACTCTTACAAAATAATGATTTGAAGTTATTGACCATCTTAAAGGGCTATTACAGCCTAAAATCTACCACATTTATGTGTGCGAGTCTAGTGGGAACCTGGACTGCTCTGTGCTACTTATGTAGAAGTTTCTGTGCATGTATATTGTGTATTATCCAGCTCCTAATTGAATAAACAATTTATTTTTGACAGATCTGCTAATTCATAACTTTAATTGGGAAACACTTGAAATGTCATTCACGTTTATAGACACTAGAAATGAAGATTAACAAGTTTTATGCATAAACAAGTTCATATTTATGTGTAAAAGACCATTTTATAACATCTCAGTTCAAAGTGCTTTACAAAGGGACAAATTGAAAAGAGCAGAAGCACTAAAACAGCAGAGAGACAAAAATAAATACTTGAGAACAATTCAACATCAAAATGCCCCAAATAATGTGATCAGTGAGTTTCCACCACTTTTCAATAGTCGAGTAATGTCTTTAGCTAACTTTAACTTAACAGGCTTGGATTATGCTCTCCCACAACAACAACCACAGCAAATCTGAACACACAGGTGCCTTTTTCTCTTTGTTCATCGCAATTTGGTCCTAATGATTGGGGTGACAGCTCTTAAGATGGGTCATTAAATTTGTAGTGTTGAAGGAATGACCGACACTCAGCAGTCATTCCAATCACAGATGTGGTGAGGACATCTTTGACTTGTGCACCCTCGTTCTGGGTGACACAGCGTCAGGCATAAAGCCTAGTTAATGACATAATTCAAGCACCATCTTATCAGCCTTTCATATGGAAAGAAATGGCAAATGCCGATGTTTCATTTATCTGCCGATGACGTGTTGATATCATTGTGCATCCCTACTTTATGTATAGATATGATAGAAAACATAATAATAATATAATGCATAATAAAAATAAACACTGGATCAGATTTGTTATTGCCAAATACGGACTATTAAATGACTGATCAAGATCAGGAGGGAAAAAAACTTGGGACTGGCTCTGGCTTAGGGGCCCTCTGTCCTCTTGGGCCCTTGGACTTGTGCCTGGTTGGCTCATTTTGTTCTACATTTATTGATTCACAAAATCTAGTATTGTAATGCCTTAAAGCTGTATTTAAGATGACTAGATATCAAGTTAAATCCGTGTAAAAAATGTTTATTTAAAAACATTTAATTCTTTGTTCTTCCTTTTTTCCTCTTTCTCTGTGTTTTCCCTCAGCATTCTCCCCGCGTCCAGCCTGGTGGTGTTTTTCCTTTTTTTTCTTTTCTTCTGAGAGCCGAGCGGAGCCGAGCATGAAAGTGACTTCCTCGATCATCTCTGCTGCCCACGGCGTTCTGTTCAATCCCTCCATCGCCGTGATGGACTTCAGGGTCACGACTCGCTTCCTCCCGGAAACTCGCCTTTACTGAGAGGAGTCTTAAGATGGTGAGAGCACACACACGCACGCACACACACAAACACACACACACACACACACACACACACACACACACACACACACACACACACACACACACACACACAGAGGCACATGCTCGTGCACACACAGGCTGGAGCTCATACAAATGCATCATGTACACACTCTCAGACCACACACACACACACACACACACACACACAAGTAGTCACCTAAAAATACACTTGTTTTCACACAGACATTCACACGGACATTCACAAAGACACACAGACACTCAGTGTTACTCTGTAGTACGTTACTGTATCCAGATTACTCGTTTGGGATGGGGCAGTGTTTTTGGTTTTCAGTTTAATACTCTTTTAGTAGCTTCATTAAGTTATAATGTAATTACTTTTGATATTTTAGTTGTTTTGAGTCAAGTTAAGTGTGAGAATGGTTGATGTATGCGACATTTTCTCCCAGATATACACATATTAAAGTTAGTTACAGCTGTTACAAAACTAGTACGTTTTTAAGGTAAATAAAGGTAACTAAATTACTTTGAAACGTAACTTCCCCTCTCCCCTGCTCACAAAGTTAAAATGTTGAAGTTAAATATAGCATTTTTGCCATGAAAAATGAGTGCTGTGCACCCAGCTGATAATACAGATCAGCAAAAGGCAGAAGGAGAATTCTGTGCATTATAGAAAGATAAAGATGAAAGAAAAACAAAGTGAAAAAAACATGTCTCTCTCCTTGAGGTATAAACTGGTTAGAAAACAACTAACAACTCCATAAACTCAAACGCAATGTTGCTGCTCTTCTCCGTCTCAAACAGCATCTCTCTTATAAATTTAATAAGAAATGCAGTAAAGCTGAGCTCCACTGCTGTGTGACATCGCTGCGTGAGCGCTTCTGAGTCTTTACAAGGCAAATTCTTCTCTTTAAAGGGCCACTCTGTTTTTTTTTTTTTTAAAGGAATGAATAACAAATAGGCAGAGTACAGTACAACATATCCATGTTCTTCTTTAAAATGCAAATATCCCATTATTCAAGGGAATGTTCACTTCTAAAGGACAGGGCTATTATTGTTTCCTCAAAAGAAAGTTTTCAAATTTAGTAAAACATTATTCCTCCAGCAATTCATCAGGTAACATCTGATTGCTGTTTTCAAAAATGTATATATTCTCTAGCATTGCATCCACATCATATATAAATGGAGAGTAAAATCCATTTTAGGCAGACATAAAAAGCATTTCTCAACACAGACACACAGACAGATCTGATGATTTAGAGTAAAGTTTTAGACTTTAGAAGTTCAATGTTCAGACATTTGTAGTCATCACATGTCTCAACTTTACTGCTCTTTGGCACATGTCTGAAAGTTATCGTTTTGCATAAGAATCATGTCTTGGGGTTTTGGCGCCTGCTTTAAGTCAAAAATCTGCAAAATTAAAAGGAACAAGAGCAAGGGTCAAAGTTGTAGAGTAGATTTTCCAAATGCAGATCAATTCACGTTGCTGACCTCTAAAGGAGACAAAAACCAACATGAAGAAAAATCAAAAATCTTTCTGAAAAACATTCATGCTTAGTTGTTTTTTTCTCTTCAGAATATATTTAAATCAAATAAGTTACATCGTTGTAACACAATCATATCCTCTAAGAATGTAGGTCATACTAATACAGACTTAGAGGCTTATATTTGCTTTCATGATGACATTGTCCCAAAGATACACCTGGAGGTGGGATGTTAACGTGAAGCTCTGAGGCACTTGAGGCACTTGAGGCAAACAGTAAATGAAAACCTGCCGTAGGCTCATGTGGCAGCAGTTCTTGACTCAGTGTCGCCTGGTCTGCAGCTCTCAGTATCTAATCACATTTTGAATTGGCTGAACAACTCTAGGGTTGATTATCTGCCTCTTGTGGAGGAGACGGGCAGCACTTTGAATGTGGTCGGATGCGTTGATCTGGAGAGCCTGTGATTAAAATGTGACCTCTCATCAGTGGTGGAGGAAGTATTCATACTCTTCACTCAAGCAACAGGAGCAATACCACACTGTAAAATACCAACCCGGTCTCACTTCCAAGTCGTTGAATACTGCAGCGACCAGTGACCCTCGTCAAAGTCAGGTCACGTCGTATAAAGTGCAAGAAAGTCCGCATTTGGACATGATGGGATGTATGGTTGGCTCAAACAAACACAGGACTTTAACCCAAGAGACTGCTGCTCATGTCCCGTGTGAAACTTAAACATTATTTGAGGTAATGCACGAGTTACATCAGGTGTGTTATATAAGTTACATTTTATTAATGTAAATAAGTCTGGTCAGCTAGATAACGTAAGTTACGTTTTCCTACTCTTAACCAGGTAGTTTTTGTGCCTAACCCCAACCAAAGTGTGACTGTTGCTGAACATTACTTTTGCTTTATTTTGAAAGTGTAACTGGACGTTGCAGAATTTAATTGGAAGTTGCAGGCGTTACATATTAGTTGTTGCTAACTTGACCACGGAGCCCGGCATGTCCAGAATTGGCAATGATTCCAACTACAGGACCAAGAGTGCTACTGGCTAGCGGCAGGCAGGCTGAATGGCTGTTTCAGTAGGGAGTGGTTGAGTTAACCAACTAAACTTTAGCATTAGACCTAAATTGCTGGCTGCAGTTCGAAGGACACTGGGCTGGTTATTTGAGTCAGTAGCAAAGTGGTAACATCCGTCATGTTATCTGCCTACTTACTGAGTTCTGGACTTTTTCATTGGTGTGTCTAATGTTGCTCATCCTTTAAAAACTGTTAAAAACTGACTCCACCCACCTGGGTTTAACCCTACCAGTGAGATTAGGTCCGCTCCTGCCCTCAGAGCAACTCCGCCCGCAGAGAAATGTGTGTACAAGTGAAACTCCACTGTGCGACAAAGCCACACTGGATTTATTAAAATCCACTCCAGAATGTACTCGTGCTTTATCCGGCAGAAAACGAGAGCACCGTTTATACCTCTTGGCTGCGGTTGCGAGGCGGCTGAGGAGACGAGCACCCAGTGTACTTTAAATGTGTGAAATGTGGCGAGGAGAGGCAGCAGGGACCACCAGGTGCTGCCTCTCCACCTCGAGCCGGCCGAGGAGCGCTTCTCCTCTCCAATAACCCAAAGGGCTGAGATGCCACTCGCAGCAGCCGAGCCAAAAGACATTTCAAGTGTGCACTTCAAAGGGGGCTTGGATTATGTTCGCGCACAGTCTATCCTGAGGGGATCCTTTGAAGGGAAACTTACTGCAGAGCCACTGGTGGCCGCTCAGTGTGTGTGTGTGTGTGTGTGTTTGTGTGTTTGTTTGTTAGTCTAAACCCATTTTACTCACTGCTCTTGCCACAGTGCTGTGGTGTTGGGAGGGGTTTCCTCCTGCAAAAGTTTCAATATAAACAGAATCTAAAGAGTTTTATTCCAGAAAGTACAGAATTCACTCTGGGAATATGAAGCTTAAGTTCCAAATTTCTTAAACCATGAGCATCTAGTTTGTACAAAAATATTTCAAAAATACCTGCAGTGTTGTGGTACAAAATATAAATCTAAATGTATGATGATTTTGTGAATGTAAGAACCAGTAGTAAAAACATATGATAAATACTTTTTAAGGTTCAGTTAATTAATACAAAGAGAGGTATGTCAAAGTGTTATTATGTAAGACTTTTAATAGCACATTTTACACCTGGTATGCGTTCATATTATATTGTATGTCATGTTAAAGGTCCAGTGTGTAACATTTAGGAGGATTTATTGGCAGAAATGGAATATAATATTCATAGGTATGTTTTCATTTGTGTTTTCATTACCTAAGAATGAGACGTTTGAATGAGCCGCCAAGTTTCTACAATACTAACTATGAATCCTATCTACAGTTTTAATGATAATTTCCAAATGCAACGTTTTTTGGATATACAGCTACAAGGAACTTTTATTTTGTGTTCATTGTGGCGGCTCCTGTGGACAAAAGGAGTAGTGTTCCCACCGCCTCGTTTTGTTTGACTTTAAGGGGAGTCATCTGGCTGATGTTCTTGTTTGTTTATGTAGAGAGACATCAGTGTTAAATTGAGTTTCATAAGCAGTTAAAAAGTCCTTGTAGTACATTTAAGTACAAAATTATTGTATTTCTGAAACATGGTTTAAACATCATCATTTTACCTGTCAAAGCCTTAAATACCCCTAATTATGTGGTACGAAGTAGACGTGCTGGTAAATTATGACTCTTTGATCAAACCAATGTAAGCACATTTATTAATTTAAAAAAAAAAAATTATAACATGAATCTAAAGACCATGGGATTAAATGTTACTCTAAAATACTGAAAATTAATTTTGGAAGGTGATTGGTTTCCAGAATGACAGACTGGATCTCTTTTGTACTGAACAAAGTCCTTCATTTGCAGGTTTCCAGCGACCCAGTGCAAAATCCACTTTCCATTCAGTTCAGCATATCAGCACGTGTCACTGCAGTAATGCAAAGGTGGCTGCTGATTAGCGGCTGACAAATTGCACAGCGTCGAGGGGAGGCAACCAAACATCTGTAGGACACCTGCACCCGCGGATGCCAGGATATGAAACACCGCTGAAAAAAAAAAGGGACGGGGGGTGTTAGGGAAAGTGAAACAACAGCAACTCTGGCAGGCGATTATCATAATTAAAGCCGCATCAATTAAAGGGGTCAATCACTGCGCGGCTGCCACCTTCCTCCGCAGATGGTGAAATTTGTTTAGGGCTGCCTCCTCCTTCCTGACACCACAGAGGGACAGAGACAGAGCTGCACTTTTACCAACATGTGATAAATACACAGATGTAAGAGCAGGACTCGGCCACAGAATTAGCTGCAAAATGCTGGCATTATCCATCAGGTTCCAGCTCTCTTTTTTCCTGATGGACCAATATACTCTACGATAATTAATCCCCAAAGCACCCATAGTCTGCATTTTCTACCTTTTTTGCTTTGTATTAACACTCAGATACAAGTTACTACATTTTCTACGTGTAGACAGGAATCTACAAGTGGCAACATGAGAGTGCTGAAACATTTAGCCAAAGTGGAATCAAACTTTTAGAGGAAAGAGGCCTGATTTTAGACCATTTCCTTCTTTATTGAACAATGAAGCCTCTATTGGCTCATGTAGATTTTGGCAAGCGAGAAGCTTCACAGTAAAATAAATTATAACATTTTGGTCAGAATTTATGCAAAACTATCCAGGTTTACATCCAAATGTAGCACAGATTTTGACCTAATTTTGAGAAATGGTGAACAGAAATCTAGAAAACATCATTGAAATATGGTATTTATGTTTCATATATTAATTTAAGGAATGTTATAATCTCATGATGATTTTGTCTCTTCAGTGGAAGCTTCAGAAATTCAAATGTTCTGCTTTTCCACACTTTTTGTTGTTTGCAGAATTGAAAATGTGCATAAAAACAGGTGGATCGAAACCCACCTGCTGATGGGAAATAGTGTTTGGTTGAAAAGGTCTGTAGCCTAGCTGCTCTAGTAACTTAAAGATGCCACCAAATGATGATATGGACAGGTATGAAGTATTGGTATCATCCTTTTGATGGATAATCGTTGGTATATAGAACTTAACATGTGGACATTTATCATATAAGGTCAGAACAGGTTTATAGAAATATAGTATAGTACTCTATTGGAAAAAAGATCTGATTTTTTTGAAAGTATAATTAGTTTTTATCACTATTGACAGTTGTGAAGTTAGCAACCCCTGTGGCTACTTCAACAGGTGTTTGAGGCATGAGTCAGTCGATAAAGATGATATATTATATATTATATATATCTGCTAAGTGTTATCCCACTTGTCTTGAACTGAGGGGTATTTCCATTTGCAGGGAGATTCTGTAAACTCCAGCCGCAGCAGAGTGGAGCAGGATTTGCTCTCTGTCCCGGAGGTCCACCTTAAAGCAACAGGGAGCGATTAGCTCCGGCAGCTTTGGCCAAGGTGGGTGCTACACAGCCGGCTTTTTGCATTTTAATCATGCTAGCCTGGTGACTGGATCTGCAGAAGTAGATAGAAAAGAAGCTGACCTGTGGTGGTTCAGTTACACTGATATACTGTATGAGGCTGATACATATTGTCTTATAGCACTGAAAACATTTGAATAATTAATGCTCATGAGAAATTCGTGACACAGCTGATAAGATATCAGTGGCACAGATTATCTTCCCTTCCATTGACGCTTCAGAGTGAGACTTTTATGGTTGTTGATGAACATATCAGCCAGTGCTGCGATTAAACGTGACTATTAGCCATAAAGTGGTCTCAGATTCTCTGGCCGTGATGTCATATCGCCGCCCAATAAGAGCAGTAAACAAAAAGGGGTGGAGCTGTAACTCAACTTTCCCTCTAGAACCGGGTATAAAGCCGCCGCTGACCTGAGAGGGGAAGTGTGGGTGGGTATAGCGGCCGCGGGGCCCCGACGGGGGGCCGGCTTCCACCCAAGATGAGGACTGACACCGGGGTTCAGGGGTTAATTTGTGTAACAGACGAATTTGCATACAAATGAAAAATGACAGAATTTTTCTGTTCTCCGCAACTTTCAATGTCATCCGCATCAAGCCAGCCCTATCTGCTGCCCCCCCCATCCCCCCTGCGCGCTGTTTGAAGAATATTCATTACTTGTGAAGCTGGGGCACCTTGTTTGCTATTAATCTCCACCGCAGGTCAATGACTTAATTTGCTCAACTTTATCAGTGGTGCCATTCACTTTTTCTTTCTTCCTCCTCCCGTCCGTTCCCTTTGTAGCTTTTTCTAAGTGTTCTCATTGCTTCTCTTCATAGAGACCGGCTAAGCTTTTTAAAGCACAACAAAGGAACAGTAACTCTGGTCTCTGAAAGAGTTTTGAAGACATAAATGAATTACTTGAGAGGGAAATATACGCCGGCCCTCTAGATTGCTCCTTCCTCTCTTCTCCCACAACACCCAACAACTTCTGGAGAGATTTCCACTCAAATCTCCCTTTTTTTCCTCCCCTTCTCTCACAGTCTTGATTGGATTGATTGTTTTTCTAATCCAGGGGAAATTACTTGCAAAAAGGGGGTCACATAATCATAGTGAAAATAGTGAAGAAAGGAGTGAAGTGACAAGGGCTTTCTACTGATGGGGAAACCGGAAAGCCGGCACATAGGTGAATTGTGCAGAGAGGAAGTTTTGTCTGTACTTTTTTCCAATTAAATGCCTTTTCGGATAAAACCGCATAACATATTGAAGCCACATTTGATCTTAGACTTTATTTAAACACGTTTACTGATAATTTCATGTCTTGTGAAAATGAGTTAGAACTTGATTAATCAGCTATTAATAAAAGAAATCAAGTCAATTAGGGCTTCCCACAACCACAAACCAGTCTACAACCTTCATGGTATCCACAGTTTCTGCTTTCACTATGAAAAGTTACACCATTATTAACCTGTAATTACACTTAACAACATAACACATAACGCAATAAACACTCCAGGTACTACTTTAAACCATAAACCTTTAAAGATGCAAAGAATGCATTAAGTTGACAATGTTACACAGTCAGCAGACACAGAGCAGCATTAGCATTCATGTGAAGTCATGTTTCTGGCCACCTGCTGAAGTCCAATATTAACTGGGGATGTAATGATAATATATGATAATAATAAAATTCACAAAAATTCAAGAACTTTTAGAGCGTAAACTGTGCAAAACAACGCATATTTTCTTTTCTTTGTAAAATACACACTGAAAAATATAACCCTACCAACTATGGAAAACAGCCTCATATCTCTCTCATATCCTCAATTTCATTTCCCGCGGGTGACGTAGGATGTCGAACAAGCAAAGTCAAAAGTAAATAGAGCCCTCTGCTGTTTAAAAAGAGTATCACAAGTCATTTTTTATTTCACAGATTTTTCACACATTTGTATCGTGACTTAAGAAACTTATTACATTCCCTAATATTCACTCTATTTAGTTCTGTTTTGGTGTCCTCCTGTAGCAGATATCTGTTCCTTTAGCTGCTAAATGCTCCACTGTGTTTACCAGCTGGTCACAAATTATGTCTGGCGTCTTTTGCTGGCTAGGTAGTGTACATTGGATTTCTCAAAGCTGCCTGCTGCTGCTAGAAACAAGAGCAGTGAGAGTAAAGCAAATTTTGGTAATAAAACCAAAACAATGAGCTGAAAGATTCTAAAAAAGCTCTGTATGGCGAAGAGATACTGCAGTAGGTTTGTCGTTATGAGTGACATATTTAGCGATCACATTCTTTTTCCATTGTTAATGTAAAACTCTAAAAATATGCTGTTGTACTTCCTTAAAAACAGTCTGTCAGTCCAACAGTGTAATAATTCCTTTAAAAATGTCCATATGTTTAGATTTAGAAGGACCGATCCCAAAAACTGACATGGAAGTTGAAGGCTTAATGAATCACTGTCAGATGGAAGAAGTGCTTGAGTCAAGTTTAGCTCCAGTGTACATTTCAAACAATCGTGCTTTATTTAAACAAAGCACATTTTACTTCCTCATAAATAGATTAAAATGCTTACGTTATAAATTGTGTGGATTATAGATTTCTTTTAATCCATAATTAGTTGTTTAGGCTAAACTGACCAAACAACCTAAAAGTGCATACTTATAGTTGGGCTTTCCTTAGGCATGCATGAAGTATGAAACAAATAGCAGAGGATTTAATGCTTCCATCTATATTGTGGAGTATTAAAGGAGCATTACACAATATCTGAGAATCCATAAGTTTGTTTATCTCAACATACGATGCACGTCTGGCAGAGCAGTGACATTTGTTTACTATAAACAACATTTGAGAATCTGTAAGTGAATCCTTACACATGAGCTACCAGAGCAACATATTCTACCATCCGGCAAGTAAAGGCTAAACATGCTCAAAAAGAAATTACTGTAACTTTGGTTGTTTGCCTCCTGCAGGCGTCTTGAACTGCTAAAATCTAAATTTCCAGCTTCATTAAGTAGCCCCACTTCTCCTCCTTCCAGGAGAGGAGAGTTGAAGGGGAAAGCAGAAAAAAGTGCAAGAGAGAAAGTATAAAGCATAAAGCAAGAGAGTGAGAAAAAAATGTCTTGTGAACCATTGTTTGGATCTTTATGCAAAAACCCCCTTTGCGTTTCAAACTCTTGATCCCCCATAGGCAAAGGAGAGGAGCGTATTGATCTGCGCTGAAAGGAGACGGCCCTTTCATCACGCTTCCTCCTCACCTTAGACGGCTTTGAGGGGGCTCCTTAAGGATCGCAGCACCCTCGCCTGGCTACTGGCCAGAGATTAGGACGGCGATAACCTACCCAACCCTAATAGGTAGCGAACGAAAGCAGAGGCTGTCTAATTAGCGCTGATCAAAGTGGAGGACTTTATCCCCAAAACAAACCTGCACATTTGAATGTACTTAGGAGACGGGAATGAAAAGGGTGGAGGAGGTGAAGGTGGAAGGAGGAGGGGAGAAGTTGGAGGTTTTGAACTTCTTGGAGATGTAGTCCTTCTCTCTCTTTTTTTTTTGATGATGATATGCACAGCCTCACTCGTTCACCATTTCGTCTTTTCTACTTTATTTGCATGCAGATATGTAAGCACAGAGAAGCCTGTGAGCAAGACGTGGAGGTTATTCATGAGTGGAAGTTTCTGCGTACCTATACACATAAAACTGAATACATTGCTCAGTTCTGCTGTACGGGATCATAGGAAAAGTCATATTTTAATGCAAAAAGAAACTGCACTCAATGTGACTTAATGAGGATCAATTAGTATCCAGACTTCTTTTCAAGCCATCATAACGCCACATCTAGAGATCTAAAAGCCAAAGTAATATGACATCAGAGTGTCCCAACGCTGCAAACTGAGGGACTCTGGTCAACCCGACAGGATGCTCCACTGTCCTATTTCCTAGCAGTGAGGTGCATTAATGCTTTAGAAAAGCGGTGAATTTATCACATACGCTCAGCAGCTGCTGTACCTTGACTGCTACTTCTCCCTTAATGACGCATTTAGTGTGCTCTGTGGGCTTTAAACGCATTGTGCCAAGCCAATGTGGCCAATGTGTGTTGCACTCAGTATGTCACTGGAGTGAAATATTATCCATTAATCCAGGTCCAGGAGTTCTTGTCCTAAAGACAGCAGTGAAATGCAAAAAAAAAAAATTCATAGAGGAGTCATGGGAATGTCCATTTTTGTTACTAGTCGCTTAGCAACAGTATTCTCAAGACTGGCAACATTTGAACAACAAGCATCATTTGTACAGGATTTGCCTTGACAAATACAGATGGGTGACAAGTGAAAGTAAAAACCAACATAAAGCGTCTTCATAAAGTGTTTGTCGACCACGTGCCTGCGGAACAGCTATTCCACAGAAAGGAATGAACATTATTCTTCCCTCATTAGGTGTTTTGAGCTTTGTTTCAGCTTGACCTTTGCCCTGTAATGGAACCGTTTCCATTTGTTATTATTCTGCACTCATTCATTCAGGCTTTACCTTTATTTCCTCCCCCGTCTGTACATCCTCACAAGTTTCTTTTGAAGGCAGCATCTGTTGTGAAATCAAAGACTTTCCTATTGGTGTCTTTTGAGACCTAGTGCAGCTCTAACCACAATGAAGTCATAACGCCAGAGCTTCAAAAAGCCAAATCTGACGCCTGTCTGACTGCACTTTGAGATAAGAATCTCACTAAAGGTTTTCAGTGCCGGAAAAGACGGCAAAAGTCATATGTGAAAGCAATTAGTGTGATTGCAAAGAGGAAGGAGAAAAGTGCAAATGTGTCACTGCTTAAGACATCATACAGTAAGTGTCTGGCTTTTCATGGCTGAAACTAGACTGCTGTACATGGAGGTATGAACGTCTCAACCCTGGTGATGAATGTTGCAGATGGAGATGAAAACCAGCCGCCATCAAACCACTTTTCATGATAGGGTTAAATTTGCCTTTGGCCTCTTGTGACCTGTCAGGGTTCTTACCCTCATGTTGCCTCTTGTTTTGGTGATTTTTACTGGGCTGGTTTGTTCATCACGTCATCCAATTTGCTTTTCCAATCAGAATTAAAGTTTCTTCATTAGACGCTGTTTCTTTGAGCCAAGTGGTCCTGATGAGGGGGCCAAACTGCAGCAGCGAATGTGTCGAACCTCATCCCATTTACTGCCAGATGTCCCCCAGAAGTTTGATGCAAATGTACAAATTGCCACGACTGTGAATGTATTTGAAATTTGATCACATTTCATACCCGCGCACTCGGCCTCTGCCCCCAGAACTTCACACACCATCAAAAAAACATACAACGCCCTGAGTTTTCGCCTAATGAATTCCTGATAAAAGAAAGTTTATTTTTCCATATTTTTACTTTTTGTATTACATTTACACATTTCCAGCCGTTCAAGGCCACCAAGATATATGTGCCGTGTCCTAATCTTAATGGAAGGAGCAAATTTGGCAGTCCGGTTTTGCATACATTTCCCAAAATATTAGATGCAAGTGTTTGGCCTCAGAGCTCAGGAAAGTTCAGTCTTCTTAACACGCCAACTAGATAAACACAGACGTTTTTCATGCTCTGATTTCTGTCTCTTTGCTCTGTATTTAAGATCCCCTCTACCTGTGATCCTTGGCACGTGGGAGCCCTCGTTCCTCTGGCATTAAACATATGCTCCAAACATATGTTCCATGCAACATATGCGCCGCTAAAGCTGCTGTTAGCTTCTGTTTTATGCCAGTATACAGTCCTGCATGTTGAAATTTGAATTTCAAGTATTCAGCACCCTTCTGAGAATATAAATGAACCCTGATTTAGGATCATATCGAAGAAAAATGAGGAATTTCACGCCCTCGAAGGCAAAATAGCAGCCAGGGAAGTCATATGAGTACAGTATGTGTATGTCTGTTTATTCATCTATGTGCCTGTGTGTGTGGCCAACATGCAATGTGTGTGTGTGTGTTTGTGTGTGTGTGTTGGAGGGAGGATTATTACCCATTGCCTCCGTGCATTAAGCCTCCCCTCATCTAGTGCCAAAGGCCTGACCCAAATATGGCTGAAAGACAACATGTGACCTGCTTAGCGTTTCACCCCCGGCTCCGTTAGCTCCAGGCTGCGGTGATGGTGGTCCGGTGTAGGGTGGGGGGTGTTGCGGTGTGCAGGGAAGGTGGGGAGGTGGGGGTGGGGGTTGGGGTGGTTCAGTCTATTAGTGGGAGAAAGCACAGATGCCAGCAGATGGCTAACATATTGTCCAGAGCTGACCCGAATGCAGAATAATTACTGGAAAGTTCACCGCTCTCAGGTCTGCAGCCTGACTTCACCTCCGGTCAGTGACTGTCGAAAAAGAAGTAGAGAAATGAAGAGTATTGAGCTGGATATTGTTTGAATTTGATGCTAAAAAATAAGATTGACAAAACAAAAACAGCTGCCAAACACCCTTAAATGACTATCGTGTTTCATGTGTCATAAACTTTGAAATAAAGGTACAAGCAAACACCAGTATTGCAATCATGGAGGTTTCTATCTAGGTCTAATATTACAGTTTTAGGGATGTGAAGAGGACATTCATCAGTTGCTCCTGTAAAATAACAAGCTTCTCAGAAATAAAAGAACAAGCTAGTTATCACACCGTTTTGTGACGGTCGTGTGGTTTAGAAAATATTCCAGTTTTGAAGTTAAACTTGAAATTACAGCACGAAGCTGCCCTTTTTTTCCTCAGAGTCAACTGTAATCAGGTGCACTCATCAACAGATATAAAACACACATTTATTTCTAGTACATATACAGTAACATAAGATAGGACTATTCAACAAGAAGCCATTAAATACATATCAAAATACTGCTGTATAAAAATAGCTTAAAAATGTCAATATGGTGATAAAAGTGAGAAAAATTGTCAACCTATTGCACTCTAGGCTTACAAGCCTATAAACATAGCTTTTATATTTGACACTGTGCGAACTCAGTGAATGGATAAAGGGAAGGCTTGTTCTTCTTCTTTGTTAAATCAAGTGAAAAAACCTGCAAGTGCAGTGAGTTTGTCTTGATTCTAGTGCAGCATTATACTTTTCTATTTAAAGACAGACACTAATTTCTCAGAAATGTTGAAATAAGTTGATTTCTATTGGAAACAGGTTAAAATATTCTTACTGCAAAGGGCAGATTTTGTCACTTGTTTTGAGAAAATATGGTTGTAGGACTCATTTATAGACCAGAATGAGTTGATAAGATTTTTGCTGCGATAAACAGCAAACTGCAGTTATGAAAGCTTTTATCGAAGAGCAGTAATGTGCTGCTCACTTCAGAGGTACACGCTTATGAGGTGTAACATTAAATCTGTGAACGCCCCCGCTTAATGACCATAAAATAGCAACTTTAAAGCACTTGGTGATCTCTGTTATTTGTTTCAAAAAACATACAGGCCTTCTTATGAAAATCTGAATTGCTTGCTGTTTCAATGACAATGGTGCAGAAACATAATTAACAGTAAAGGAACGTATGCACATATCACTGTATATTCACACATGCAACAATTTACACTTGCGTTCTTTCGTGTCAGCCTTTCATTGCTGAAACTGAGCTGTTTATGAAACTCCACTATCTTGTGATCCACCCCACCCCTCCCCGATTACACACACATCCACAAACACATGTGAAAATGTGTCTTTTGGCTATGAAAAAGCTGTCTGTACTCATTTGTAGTCTCCGGCCTGAGGATAAATCAGATCACAGTGCCCCCCCTCCTCTCCTCTAACCGCCCCCTCCTCAGCTCGTGGCTACTGGCCCAGCCGGGTCCCAGGTAGTGCTGGAGGGGCCCCCGTTCAGTCAGCAGGCTGCAGATGCTGCTCTTGATTGGGCTCTGTGTCCCCCAAACGTCCCCGATGCCAGGAGACTAGACACATTACTGTTGGAGTGACATTAAAACCAACAGAGAGGAATGTAAACCCCTGAACTCACCATGCAGCGAGTCACATGACTCTCCATGTTAGAATTATGAGTAAATATAGCTCTATTATGCCCTCAGTGGCAGTAGACACACAGAAATGTATTGTTTATGTAGCTATAATACAGATCTGGCCCTCATTGATGTCTCGTCGCTGGAATTTATTTACCGGCGCACAATTGATATGGATCGCAAGTCAACCTGCAACAGTCTGCAGACATTAATGTAAACAAGGTTGATGTTTGCCGAGGCGCAGTTATCAGCGTCCTCGTACGGAGGCAGGTTCAAAGCAACTCACAGCCGGTACAATAACAGACAAAACAAGCCTGTGCCCCGCCAACGGATGAATATACATTAACTCATTGCAGCGCTCCCCCTTTTGAAAGGCCAGAATTCATTTCATGCTAATGATAATGACAATAATTCACAATGGACAAGAGAGGAGGCCTTGCAAAACAACTGCGTTCCCCTCTTAATATGATCAGTCGTGATGATTTTCTCCACGATAATGATTCATCAAACGATTCTGCTGCGGTCACAAAAGGGCTCAAGTCATTAATAAAAGAACAGAGTCAAAGCACCTTGGGGATCTTCTTTTTTTTTTTTTTCCCTCTCCCTGCATTCGGACCTACTTATCATTAAAGCAAGTAAAAAGTAACTGCTACATCTGAATGAAATCTCATTGTTGGATTTCAAGATGTGAATAAAATTCCATTTCAAATTAGGCCCCATTAGCATCACTAAGAGTTGTAAGATTCGGGTGACCTTTTCGTTCCCGATATCTGGATCTTGGAAGTTTTTCTCCCCTTCGTTTACAGAAGTGAAGGCAAGGTCTTCTCTCGTTTTTCATCTTTCTTTCTTTGGATTCAGGGCAGTGATGAAGCTGTGCATAGAGATTTGCCCTCCAAATGGAGATATCTGGCATTCGAAAAAGGTGACACCTATTTTACTTGTATGTTTTATAGAACCAATTTAAAACAAAAGCTGTTAAATAGAATATTGATAGTTTCACTTATATGCAATAAATTTAAACTGCAATGAAAGCACATAACGAATGCGCTCTGGCTCATAAGCAGCCTGTGATAGCCCTTGATAATGGAGCTTGCTATGAGTGAATCACCTTAGCTGCTTCATGCAACATGTTACATGTCAAGAAACTATCCACAGGTAGTCCACAATGGATGGGTACTTACAACAATACTGTGTGACAAAACATTAACATTTTACCTGTGTGCCTTAATAAGTACAGTGACTAAAGTGAGCCATTTTTCCACCTGGTCTTTATTAAAAATAGGTCATTAAATTCTTAATAATTAATGATATCGACTGAAATTTTATTATGATAAATTAAGCAGCTATATCTCCGAGCTCACATACCACTCAGCCTGTTAAACCAAGTTTAAAACAGAAAGACTTTTCAACCTGGGGAGACACGGATGTTTACCAGGCATCAAAGGCCTAATGAACAATGCTATTGAGTTGCATTATGGGAATTAAACCATCCAGAATTTTATGAGTTGATATAACCAATAATTTTATTGTACAGTTCAACTTGTCAGTTCTTATGGCAATAGACCATTTTGTAACTAATAACATTAAAGCTGGCTCCATTCCATTAAGTGAGTAAGCCATCTCAGTGAGTGAGCATTCACAATACTATATACCATCTAAATGTAATGCAGCCATCGTTGGTGTGCTTTTCCTGCTTTGACAAATCAGTGTCTGCCGTGAAAAAGGGCTTACTTGAACCTAAAATGTTTTAGAAACTGACTTGGTCTTTTTTTTTTTTTTGGCTGTTCCACCTGCAGGAATCACTTTTCCACTTACTTTCTAAACATTAGTAGCTCGTCCTTTCCGGTTTTGGTTGCAGTGCTGGACAGCAGATACCTTCAACATCTCGCTCAAAAATCGAGCAATTTAAATATGCACGTAGGATATTTGAAGTAACAAGCTGCATAATCACGACACGACTAGAATCAGTACAAAGTATGAAACGAAACCGAGTATTTAGAGCTGCAAAAGGAAACGCTTTCATGAACTGGGAGATAATGGTTAGTTTAAAGCAGGAACAAACAGATGAAATGGACATTTATTCATCTGAAATGTTCAAAGGCCCTTGGATATTATTGGAAATGCTCTTGTTTGTTGGAATAAGTCTGAGCTCAAATGAAAACAGGACAGGAGGAGAGAAAGCAGGAATAAGGGAGTAGAGGAAGAAGAAAGGGGGGGCAGGGGGGTTGGAGGGGTTCGGAGGTCAGACCAATAAACAAACAACGCATCGATTTTCTGCCGCTCTCTGCCATTCCTGGGGAAATCCCCTCGCCTCCACCATCCGGTTACACTCATCTCCACTTATGTTAAAGACACTCCTCGCTGTGGGAAGCCCGTCCTCCCCCCAATGCCTCCTCCCTGGTTCATAGCATCCTTCGGACATCTCCTGGGGACGGTGCATCTGAGGTAAACCACTACCAGAGATTGGTAATCATTTTATTAGAGGAAGTCAGAGCCGGGCTTCCACTCAGAGAGGCCGATAAATGGTCGGACCTGTGGATCTGAAGCTCTCAGCCTGTTTACATGAAGGATATAAACAGCAAAGCAAAGCACAGATCTTTTTTTGCATTACCCAACATGCTTTAACAGCACTACAGAATTGTTATTTGCACTTATAAAAAGAGAAATTTACCCTAAAACACTGTCGTAAAAGAGCTACTTGTGATATGTGGTCCCAGTTAACTTGGACAACGGATGTCACTTCCAGATATTTTCAAAAAAGGAAGCAGAAAGGAGGTGGAAGCAAGTTTGAGGTCTTTTTGACGAGACTATAGAAGGTAATATTTGTTGTTTCTGGCATTTTAATAGTTTAACACTGATCGACTAAGAAACTTTGTCAAAAAATAGGCGGCCTAAGGTTGCATTCCATTTAGTGTAGCAGAGCCTTTCCAACATGCGCAGTAATATTTAGTATCATTGGTAGCGCCTGTGTTTACTCTACTATTTCATGTCAGAATGGCTGTTGTGAAAAAGGTCTATACTGTTGAGAACCATTCCGAAAAATACTGTGAGATCGGGTTAACTAGCATACTTAAGTCCCATTTCAAAGTGCATTCTGGTGCCCTTGCAAACTTTACGTAACACATCACAAACATATGGCTGAAGTCCACATGGGCCCAATCCCAAACTGTTTCAAAAAATGGACGGGGGGGGAGTCATTATGGGAAACGTACTACTTGACCAGTGGGATTAAATAGACAAGGCAGGTAATAAGAAAAGGGAAGATTCTAGCGTTTCATCACAAAATGACTGTCTGAATGCTGTGAACATCAGAGATTAATGATATCCAACAGTAATATAAGGTGGACTATTTTTCCTCTCAGGGGACGACTGGCAGGAAATAACCTCACACCTTCGTTTTTCTCTTTAATTTCACGATCATAAAGTGCTGAGCTTTCTTCCCCTCTTGTATTTTCATCCTATAGCCTGTCGTTCACCACAAAAGTAGAGGAACGGAAACGTTTTTTTCCTGTGTTTTTAATCCCTTTGCGCCCTAATTGGCCTCTCTTTACTGTGAAGTGAGTTCAATCTGCAAGCAGATAAAACAAGTGTTGGGTGAGGGCGCTGGCACCGTGGCACTGTGTTCCCAAGCATGAAGTGAGCAGTTTTGAACTAATATCCAAGCCTTTGCAATTAAAAGGCTCCAGAGTCATTAAAGTAACTTCCTCTTTTATTCTCCCCTGGAATACTGCTTCACCTATTCTCCGCTGGAGATGATGATAGCTGCTTTCAGATCTGCACCTCTTGTCTGTGTGAATGCATCTTGCACTGATTACAGCAGAGGATTTGTGCCTGTTTATTTGTCATTTTTAGCCCAAACACGGCCTTTCATCACGTCAGTAAGTCGTGTATCGAGTAGTGTGACGGTCAACGTTGTGCATGACCCTTTTGAGAAGGCGAAGAATGGCGACAGGACCCTTTGTGCTGGGTGATTTCTTACGAAGCTTTGGCCCACCCATTGAAACACAATGGCGCTGTTGTGTCGGTACTAGGATTAGCAACGACTCGTATTGATCTGGCGTTTCTTTCTTCCTCCGTGTCCGTATGAGAGACCGGTCAATACCTGCAAGCTCTGATTTCTTTGTGGCTGTCTCTGTCTCTCAACTGATTCTGTAATGTTCTCACTGAGAATGCAGCAAAGGTTTGATATGAAGAGATTTGAGATAACGGTTCCTCAGCAAACGTCTTACTGAAAGCAGTCCTTTTAAAAGCCAAGAAAGGAGGAGAAGACTGATTTATGATTTACTTATTTGCAAACATCAGCCTTTTGTATATATATATTGTAGCGACCCCGCAATAATGTTCTGTTATATTGTCAAATGTTCTGAGTTAATGACATGTTTGGGATTGAATGAGTAGGTAGGGGGCGGGGTGCGAGTGTGAGGGGGAGGAGGGCTGTGCGAGTGTGCGTGCGGGTGTGTGAGCGAGCCTGAGGTGAGCGCTAAGGACAGGTAGAGAGAGTTACGGCTAACTTTATGTTTTGGTTGTTTTGGCGTGGTTACGGCCGACAGTGACCTGTACTGTTCCAGCAATAAATGTTGGCTTGCTGAATAACTGTCATCTTTTTCAACACGTCCTGGCGGACGCTACAATATATATATATTTGGTGTCTACTGGTCTACTTTGTCCAGGTTCATCCCTGAGCTCACACAATCATTTATAAACTCATTCTTCATTAAAAAGGCAGTAACTTTCTGCTCCACTAAGAAGCAGAAAGTTTTGTCTTGTAAGTTTTAGTTTCTTATGTTCTGAAACAGGATTAAGCACCAAGCTGTAAATATAAGTGTGGAACTTGGTATTCTGTTTTTAAAAGAAGAACAAAGGGATCATAAAGGGAAATTACTGCATAAAAAGGTAGATATCTGTTTAGATTTTTAATCTTTGACCCCTTAGGAATTTGTAACAGTCAAAAATTGTGGTCCCAATGCAGATTCAGAGGCTTTGGCTTGTAAGAGTTACACAAACAGTCAAATTTATGAATAATTTAACATGTAAGACTCTTGAAATCTTGACACTGAATAGTGACTTTTTGCGGAGTAGATTAGAGAAATCTAAATATTCATTACATGTATTCAATTCAAGGATAAGTCTGGCGTTATACTGTATTTTACTTATTGCATACACATTTCTTGTAAAGGGCAGGACCAACAATGTGTTAGCCCGTCTCTCAATACTTTTTGACTTCACTGCCTGAGCCCATTGGTTCCTACTGAGGACCTAAATCTTTACAAACTGCTTGCCAATATGAATATAATTTTAAAAAAGCCAAAATAATTTACAGTTGGACACTGTAGTTTCAAGCAAACAGAGGGACATGGGGTCTTTTTAGGGGACTGTTCAGTGGATGAATCCACATTTGGGGCAGCAGGACGATGTATGTGGGATTGCGTCTAAATAAACCACAGCGTGTGTGTTCATGCTAATGAGGTGCAACCAGTGCAACACTGTGGCTTATCTAGTTTTGTAGCTATATGGCGCAGAGGAAGAAGCTATATCAGGCACTGGACACACAATACTTGTTGAAGGATCAGTTCCTTATTGGTTGGTCTTTCTAAGGAAATAATAAATACATGCACGGCCCTCAAATCCTGACAGTAACTGTGGGAAAATATGGGAAAGATACAGTTTGTGCCATCTAGCACAGTTATCAGGGCAGGGAAATCTAAATATGTTTATATATTAACTGATTTTATTTAAAATACCAGTAATTCAATAAAAGTGAAGTGCAGTTCATGTTGCACAGACCTCATATAATGAACATTAAACACAGTACTCTCAATGCACTAAAATCATTCTCAAGACATTGCATGATTCACAAGGAAGTTAAATTTTGGCAGAACATACTGGAACAGCTCTTTAGTATGTGCCAGATTAACTGGAGGGCACATATAATAATCTTTAAAAGCATATTTGTTGCTTTCATGTTCATTTAAAGCCTAGTTATGAACTGGAAATATCTACCAGCAAGTTAACATCCAGATTGTTTTGCCCCGTCTTCACCACAAATTTTGGCAGAGCCTCTTTGCTGCCATAATATCCGTATTCGTTTATTCATTTGTTTGTCTGTTTACGTTATATGTTTGCTTATTTATCCATCTCTTTATTTTTTAATGAGTTGAAAATCCACCAGAGAATCCGGGCGATGAAACTTTAAAACGTGTACAGTAGCAGCGAGGGGAAAATATTTACATTGATGCTGGCCACAATCTCAGAAGATCCTCAAATGTAGGTTAGAACTGCAAAGTTAATATGCAAATGTCCTTATCTGCTGGGATTCACAAACAACCATCATCCTGATTGATTTAATAAACTGCTTTTATCTTTCAAAGTGCTAATTAGGAGAGATGGGCCTCGCTTTGAATCTCAGCTTTCTGTGGCACATTTGAGAGCTTTCAGACAAAGAGAAACTTTCCATCCCTTAACATCACTGAACTCGCAGCTTCTTCAACATTTTACAGCTTGTTTCTGAGGCTCAAAGCTTCCTGGAAGAGTGAAGTACTGAATGGTTTAGTTAAGATACAGCAGTACACTCAAGACTGTCTGTCGTCTCTCACCCATAGAAATGTGTTTTTTGCATGTTTAATTGAAGGAGAAAAGAGAACCTGTATCAATGTCAAACCTCAAACATAAGAGCAATTTAAGAATCTGACTTCAATTTAGGTGCCAAGGTTAGAAATGTCGCTGAAACTTGTCTTTTCTGTCTTTCTCCCTCTGTCCAACGCAGAACCTCCGTCCCTAACTGACTCATGTAAACCCTGATCACCAAAAATAAATGTAGTTTAACTGCAGATTACTCAAAGACCCAAAGAAGAGCACACACACCATCATTAAGTAACTGCACTGGCTGCCTTTAGTTTGCGGTCCCGACAAATAAAAATGATGATTATATGTTCTTACTATCCAATAAAATGATTCAGCAGTAGGTATTGTTTTGTTTTACACATATGAAGGGCTCAGTCTCATGTAATTCAAAATAGATCATTTAAAATTGCTTTATGGTAATATATATATTGATATTGTGAAATGTTGTTGATATCGTGATAATGGTTTCAAATATCACCCAGCCCCATGGGTACTAATTAAAGTAAATGTATGAAGAAATGCATTTATATGGTTGTACATTATTTATATATTCTAACAGAGAGTCAGGACTTATTTTAAATATTTTGGTTTTTCTATTTTATTTTAGGTTTGTTTTATGTCTGAATTTGTGAATAGTTGGCTCTGAATATTGCATTAAAGTAGCAGTAATAGCTACAGATTTGATTTGATTATGACTTACTGAATCATGATGATGGTGCTTATATTTAACATTTGAACAAACATGCTTTTGATATGCTGTTGCCTTTGCTCTGCCTTTGCTCAACCTTCCTTTGCTTTGCTGGAAACAAATTTCCATGACGCAGGAGCTTGACGCATCCTCCCGGACTGAGCATGCATGTGTTTGTGTCGAGGTTAGATCTTTGCTGGATTTACTGTACAGGTGGAGAGGTGGTCCGACCTGAAAGGAGCCAGCAAACATGACGCAGGTGCAGCGTTTGGCTCCGACTTGCAGCCAGCAGCCAGTCTGTGTGTGTGTGTCGCTTTTCCCTGCCAACCTGCAGGGCACAAGAGTTCACATTGTGAGGCGACATACTGACGAGCTGCATGCCAGTGACCAGAAAAACAAGAAAAAAAGGGATTCCCCCTCCAGTCAAGGGAACCACGACATGAAATACTGGAGCTGCCAAAGCCCCTGAAACCAAAAAAAATTCACCCGGACATGTCTGAAAGCTTCTCTCATTCGTGCATGTGTCTCACGGTATCACAGAGTTTTGATCTCATCCAGTCGGACACTTTGAGGGAATATTTTTCTCCCTGCCATCCCAAAGCAATCTGAATAATTTTCAACTGCATATTTTAACTCTCAATCTATCTTTGATGTCTTATTTGTGTGATTATGTCTCCCTGCTTGCAAAAAAACAACCAATATGCACCGACTGTCAACCACTCGTGGCACTTCCTCCTTTTTTCTTTCTTCCCTGCGCACGGTTGGGACTGTTTTTAATGTGTTTTTTTTTTTTTTTTTTTTTTTGGGATGGATCAAAGCAAACTCCCTAATGCTCCACTTCAAGTAAACACGGAATGGACGAGATGGAGAAACTTTAAAACATTGTTGAAGGGCGTCCTGTTGAATCCGAGCCTCTCATGAGAAGCATCACGACGCTGCTCGTCTTTAAATGAGTTAAGAACTTTTTTTATTTTCGGGCGTGGGCGGCCATCTTAACCTGAGCAATTAAAGCCGAGACAAACCGCAGAGGCTGCAGAAAGCCGACGACAGCGACCGCGCCACCTCTAATTATTGACTGGCCTCTGGCTCGGCAGCAAAAAACCTTCATTATTCTTCTTCCTGTGGTAATTTGTATTTGCCTGACATTCATCATATATTGTTGGTAACCTTTAATTCATCTGCTGTTAGCACTTTTGTCTGCTGAAGTAAGGCTCCAGGCAGGCCGGCCTTCCTCATGCGAATGGAAGAACTGTAAATTGGCATTGTGGAAACGTCTGCGTTGCCCCAAACTTTATAAAGAACACACGAGATGCTATTAGCTTGATTACATTATTCTTTTTCTTGTCGAGTTAACTTTGGTAGTTTAGTCGTGGAGGAAACACACAGGGGAGGTAAAGTTCGAGGAAAAAGAAGTGAAATGTTTGCTACTACCTTAGTTCCTTAGTTCCCCCTGTTCTTGATTCCTGTCTTTCTTGTCTTTATGTACTAAATGTCAACTTTCATCTTTCCTCCTCCCTCTCCTCCTTCCTTTATTGTTTCTCTTCCTGTCTTTGTTTCCTCTTTCTTTTTCTCATTTCCTTACCTTCCTTACTTTGCCTCCCTCCCTGCTCCATCCCTTCCTTCCCCCTCTGCCTTTCTTATTTTATTCTATCCTTCCTTCATTTTGTTTCTTTCTTTCTTTCTTGCTGTCCATTCTGTTCATCTCACATTTTCTTTCCTTTGTGACTTCCTTTTTTCTCTCCCTCCTGTGTACTTAACCAA